>NC_089761.1:49519272-49671772 GCF_040412425.1 Macrobrachium rosenbergii | reverse complement strand
CTCTTAGATAAAATTTGCAAATGAATTTCAGTGATTGATAAGCCCTCTGATAATGTTAATCTCTGATCTTCAAGAGATATTGAGGTGTTTACGAATTAGGCTAACATCACCTCTTGCTTATCACTTTTTAGTTCCTCCTTCCCCGAAAAGAGTTGAATTAGGTCATTCATAAGTTTATCTCAAGTGAGTTGTTCGAGAGACACTATCACTTAGACATTTCGGTAAAGCTTATGATAATGATTATTAGTTTATGTAACGCATTTTTAAATAACTTTGAAGTACATGAGAGGAATTCAATAATTTACATTCATCTAAGCGCGTTTTCAGTAGAGGAAAAATATTAGCTTTTCAGTTAGTTCAAATATATTCAGTTTTGGTATATCAACATAAAAATGCTGTAACGATAGAAAACTCAACTTCTTCCTAGTGTGCAAGAATTTCGTCAAGCTTTTTTTTTTTGTATATTTTTAATAGATATTCCTATGGTGTTTTGAATATTTTTATGGTATGTCTCGAATTACTGTTGGAAATTTTTAACATTCATTTTTTTCAGCAACACGTCTCTGCTGCACATTCGGTTCTTTAGTAAATCCGCGTCCCATTTTGAGTAGGAATGAAGGATGCGCCACAGTCGTATCCTTCATCCTTCTGTTGTGGTGCTCTGTCTTTTCTCCTGCCCTTCTTCCTCCTCTACTTGGGAGGGTATTCCTTTATGCCGTCGTGGGTGGCCTTAGTGTTGTCGTCATCTTCTTGAGGCAGGGTTGAAGTATTTTATGTGGCAATATTTTCAGGAATTGGCTTTCTTTAGGCTTTTTGTGGTTGATAATTTTTTTCGGAGGACAGGTGTATTTCCTTCCTTATATATGAATACAGTACTGCATTTTATCAGTTCTCTTAATTTTGAGCTTGGGATTAAATGACGGATATGTCATTTAAATACAGTTATTTTGTTATTTTAAAGGGAATGTAGGAAGATTATATTAAATAATTTTGATTGCAAGGATGATATAGGAGATAAAAATAGATACCTCTTGTTTAACATATTACATTTAATAAATATGAAGTTGGTAAATTTTATGCTGTAACAAAGCAAAGTGAATTTGTGGCCAGGTTTTGGATGTTTAGATATTTATTGATGGAGAAACTGTAAGAATTTAAAATAGGTACAGTATTTTTAAGTTTTTGCAATTTTTTCTGTGTCAGACTATGCATTATGTGTTATTAACTCCAGTTCTCTATTTTTTTGCAGATTGACAGAGATGGCAATGGCTACATTGACTTGTCAGAGCTCAAGGCTGCCTTGGACATTGTTGGCTTCAAGCTTCCTCAGTGGCAGGTGCGAAAGATGATTGAAGATTGGGACAAGTCAACAGATGGCCCTGGCAAAGGGAAACTCAGTTTTGATGAGTTCCAAAATGTAAGGATCAACCCACATCCATATTAGCACCATTCTGTACTGCAAATCCTGCTTTTCAAGTTGAATTACTTGTAGTTATGTGAGATCTTAACCCTAACTTTGGAAAAAGACTGATAAAATAGGCATTGAAATACAACAGAATCTAGTAATTGTAAATTTTTTCCAGATGTGCGCTGGGCTCAAGGCCCAGGACATTGCCAGTTCCTTTAAGAAGATGGTGAACAAGAGAGAGAATCTTGAAACACTGGGTGGCATGTCCACTGCATCCTCTGAGGGAACCACCCACTCTGTACGACTGGAGGAGCAGTTAGCCTTCTCGGACTGGATTAATACTAATCTGGGCCATGATCCTCACCTGAAACACTTACTGCCTATTGACTCAGAGGGACGCTATTTGTACGACAAAGTCAAAGATGGAATTCTCTTGTGGTATGTTGTTTGTAGTAGGCTATTTGCACTTTGATTTCTTGTTCAAGGAGTTATTTAAAAGTTGTTTGACTGCATGACCAGTGTTTATAAACAAAATTAAAGTCCCTTTTACTGTATATGGCTGTTCATTTTATAAAAATGTGTGGATAATTGTTGTTTATATGCAGTATGTAAACTAACTCCCATACTTGGAGTTCGTTCTCTCTCTCTCTCTCTCTCTCTCTCTCTCTCTCTCTCTCTCTCTCTCTCTCTCTCTCTCTCTCTCTCTCTCTCTCTCTCTCATATTAAATCACTAACAGGTGGTATCCTGATTTTCTTACAGTAAAGTCATCAATCACTCTTGCCCTGATACCATTGACGAGAGAGCAATAAACGTCCGTAACTTGACCTTGTACACGAAACACGAGAATTTGACGTTGGCCCTCAATTCAGCTCAAGCTATTGGTTGTAATGTAGTAAATATTGATGCTCATGATTTAGCAAAAGGTTAGTATCCTTTGTAAGTGTTATGTTTAAAGCAGAAAGAAGACTGATTTGCACACAGTACTTTATATTTAAACCTTATTCACAGTACAGCAGTGTTATGTATACGCACTTTGCATATGCTTCTGTACATCCCAGTGTTTTAACAAAGTTTCAGTAGTGTATGTTCTTTTGTGATCATTGCTATTACAGTATTTTTTATTCAAATCTTGTTGTATATCTTGTATATTATTCAACTATTTAATGAATAGTTAGATGTTTAATTGTATTATTCATTTATCAGGTAAGCCCCATTTGGTGTTGGGCTTACTGTGGCAGATCATCCGTATTGGTTTGTTTAACCAAATCACCCTGGAGCATTGCCCTGGTTTGGCCAATCTCCTGGAGGATGGTGAAAAGATTGAAGAGCTCATGAAGCTCTCTCCAGAGGCCATCTTGCTTCGCTGGGTCAACCACCACTTGGAACGTGCTGGTGTGAACAGGTACAGTACAGTATTTACGTATTAAGTTCCATACAAACATAATATATTCCATTAATGATGAAGTGAGGAATTTTTCAAGATTTTGATATTTTGGGAAAGACTGATTTGCTGTGAAAAATACAATAGTGGAATAATTTTTTGTAATTGGTCATGTATGTCACCAGAACAAAAACCTTAAGCCAAGAGGATAAGGAAATCAGTGAGTTATAAAAATAAAGATGATCACAGTCCGTTATTTGTAAAAGTTGAAATTGGCGTCACCGATCAGGTGTTTGCTGATATAGTGTCAGACAGATGATTGACAAGTTCCAATGAACAATACATGCTTACCACTCCTGCCCGAGGTGTCAGGTTTTTATTATTAACTGATCTATGTTTGTTTACTTATGAATCAAGTGATTTTGATAATTACTCTTTTCATATCACAGACGTTGCACAAACTTCATGGGTGACATCAGGGACTCAGAAATTTACACTCATCTTCTGAAGCAAATTGCACCGAATGATGCTGGTGTTACAATGGAAGCTCTTACAGTAAGTAAGCAGTGTGGTTTCTTAAATTACAATAGTCTTGGTAGCATCTGTACAGGTAAAACTTAATTTTTCAAGTAGTGTCTGAATTTTGACACAGTAACTACATAAAAAATGTTGTGAATGTATAGTTTCTAAGGTTAAAATTAAACATTGCTGATGCTTATTTGAGAAGCTGATTGATTTTTAAACAAGGGCAGTATTTTAAAATTTATTTCCTTCAACAGGAACAAGACTTGATCTCAAGAGCGGAAATTATGTTGCAACAAGCTGACAAACTGGGTTGCCGTAGCTTTGTAACTCCTCATGATGTTGTGGAGGGTGTTTACAAGTTGAATGTTGCTTTTGTTGCAAACCTTTTCAACAATCATCCTGGTCTTGATAAACCTGAAAATGTAGACTTTGAAGGCTTAGACCACATTGAAGAAACCCGAGAGGAGAAGAGTAAGTGTTGTTTGTTTGATCACCTTATGAATGGCATGATTATTATGAGTGCATATTATCATCTTGATATTGTAGCACTGCTTTAAACTTCTTTGTAAGCATTACCTAAAGTTACTGTATTTGTTACGATATTCAGCATATTGATTCTTCTTGATTTTAAATTTGTTTTTTTTAATCACCGATTTTACTTTCCCCATTTTTCTGTTTCCATGGTGCAAAATTATTCCAGCTTGTTCCCATGTATATTTTCTCTTGAAATATTTTGTCTTTGCAGTTAGACCCCTTTGATCAATTTTAGATCAACCAGATTTGACTTAATTACCTGTCTTATTCCCTGTAGTATAGAGAAAAAGTGTGACTGAGAGGTGAAAGCTTTGATTGTTGATAACATTTTATCCCAAATTTACAGCTTACCGCAACTGGATGAACAGCATGGGTGTTAATCCACATGTCAACTGGTTGTATTCTGACCTCGCTGATGGTATCATCATCTTCCAGTTATATGACATCATTCGGCCTGGTATTGTAGATTGGAAGAGAGTTCATACGTAAGTATAAAAGTATTGTCCCATTGTTTACAGTCTGTGTTGATTAAAAGAAAGTTCACGTTACATATACCCATTATGAAGGTGGAGATGATTCTTGATGTTTTCAAGACAAGGAATGATTTGACTAGTTTGCCATGAAAAATGTTAGTATTTACAAGAGTTTAGAACAGGCTTGAAATAGCTGGCTGCAGTGCAACTCACTGTGGTGCCCAGATGTGATGGCTAAAGTTTACATCATAATAAGTTTTAATATAGTAAATAATTTGTTATAAAAGGATAATTGTGGTTATGTCAGATTTAATAAAAAAAAAAAGATAATGTAAAAAGAAAATTTTATGCAAAGTGACATTGTATAGAAAATGAAGAAATTTCATTCTCATACAGCTGATGTTGCTCAAATAGGAAAAAAATAAAAAAATAAAATCTATGGCTGCTAAAACTATAGAAGCAGCTGCAAGTTATCAGTGATTGCTGATTGCAGGTCAAAATCTCCCATTGAGTTAGAGTTTAGAGAGGCAGATGAATAGATTTTGTTATGCAATTTGACCTTAAAAATATTGTCAAATATTAAGAACAGTTGCCTATAACTTTTCATAGATCTGTGTTACTTTTAACTTCAATAAAGTTGTTTTGCAAAATCATGATAGCTCATTCATTTTATGTAAATAAAAATTAAATGGTGAGTTATCTTACTCCTTAAATCTGCAGCCTGTGGTCATACACATATTGTGAACAAATGTCGGTGTTAGTTGCACGATTAAAATATACAGTAATTAAATAAAATTAGTGAATTTTATATGCATTCATGTTATTGTTCATGTATTTGAGATTTTATGCAAAGTAGCAGCTCCACCTATTTTGGACCATTAATGTCAGATGTATGGCTTGACATCAGGCATAATGTTAAAAAATGCTTAGACAAAGCATTTGTGCTGTATTTTAAGTGAATGTTTGATAAAATTACTTTTTCATATTGCATGATCATGTTTTGAGATAGTCAGTGAGTGTATTAACTTTGCAGTATAACTTGAAGCAATAAAAACTTGTTTACAATATCAACATTTTGCTTCTCGGATGAAGACTTGCTCTTCAGAGGAAGTTTTTTCACAGAATACATTATTTCTTTTCAGCAAATTCACCAAGCTGAAGAAATTCATGGAGAAACTTGAAAACTGTAATTATGCTGTTGAACTTGGCAGACAACTAAGGTTCAGTTTAGTTGGCATTGCTGGACAGGACTTAGCAGATGGAAACCCCACTCTAACTCTAGGTTAGTATTGGGAAGGAAAAAGGAATGGCAGGAGCTTATTAAATATCAGAAGCATGTTTATGTCAACAAAAGTCATTGTGTCTCATGGTTGAATTGGCAAAGTCGGAAGTTATATGTGATTTCTCCTTTCCTGAATTTCAGGTTTATTCCTAGTAGTCCTGAATGGTTGCTTGATGCTATTTTTTTTTATAAGGAAGCATATTGTTTGGTTAAAAATAGAAAGTTATTTAGTTTTTCTGTCATTACTGTGTAATCATTTGCTGTATTTTATGTTTTTTAATATTTCTGTACAAGAATGAAAAACGACAGATGTCCCAAAACAGGCAACCATATTGTTCCAATATAAATTCCTTTGCTATTAATCTCTCAGCGAACCAAACAGACTACCTTGTCATTTTTGTGACCAAGGTTAAATATTATTACTCTCTGTCATCACCAGATTTTACTAAAATAGTATTTATTGTACATCTTAAATTAAGGTATATTTTAATTTTTTCTTTACTGACAAAAGTTGATTTTTCTTAAATGCATTGTGTATGATTTAAAGATTGCCTTAGAATGACATCATCCTCGAAGATTATTTTTAACAGGACTATTGAAAATTAATTCTTCCTCAGTTGTTTGAGGAAATGTGTAACTACTTATATATCAGTTAACAGTAAAAAGTATATTTAAACATGCTTATAAGTATAATTTTTTTTTTCAGCACTTATTTGGCAGTTAATGAGAGCATACACATTGTCCATCTTGACCCAGCTGGCTGATTCTGGCAGTCCCATTGTAGAAGCAGAGATTATCACATGGGTTAACACAAAGTTGGGTGAAGCAGGCAAGACTTCCAGTATTAGGAGCTTCCAGGATGCCAGTTTGAAGGATGCTTTAGCTGTCATCGATCTCGTGGATGCAATTAAACCAGGAACAATAAACTATGAGTTAGTGAAAAGAAGTGGTGACGAGGAGGTAAGTTTAGTGTCTTTTTATTTATACAGTATTTTGCATAATTGGATATGAAACTTTTTTCTCATAGGTGGCTGTAATATATAAAATTTGTTAATTGTAAAAATAAGTCATTACTGTACTTGATTCTTTTCCTGCTTATTAAGTTTTATCCTGGCCCTTCTCCTAGTTTTGCCATGCTTAAAATATAAAAGAAGGTATAAATTACAAGGATTACATGTTATAAAAGACTGTTGTTGGAACAGACTCATTCAGTCCACTATATTGTAGCTTCTGAATAACAAACTATACCCATCATATCAGTGAAGCAGTGTCTGACTGTTAATGTCTTGCTTTTTATAAATACTTTGTTCAGCTCTACAACTCCAGTAAGTAAAATAGAAACCAAGTGGGAAATTCATTATGGAGCAATGCACAAAAATCTGATAGTTGAATCATAGTGCCTGCTCTTCATACAGATAGCAATTTTGTTGTATGCAAACTTTTAATGAGGATCCATTGTATACAGAAGATATTATTATACATTTAGAACTGTAATTAGATTAAAGTAAAATTATTATTGTAGAAACAAATTCCTTTAGGCCATCTTACGAGAATCAAGGATATGGTCTGGGTATAATAAAGTAACTGCACTATGATCCAAAAAATGTATTGATAGTTTCAATAACATTTTGAAGAAGCCTCCCCAACTCTAGTCCTGAGCTGAAGTTCATCAAAAGATTTTATTTTTTTTGCTTTTTCCTACTTTGCATGCTTTTTATTTACTTTTATATGTAAAGCAGGGAGAGATGCATTACTCTGTTGGCATTACCAAAGGGTTTTTGTGCATACTTTATGGTTCCCAGCTGCATTCTTACAAAATACAATAAAGCATGCCTAATAATGGCGTTTTCATTTTTGCAGTGGATAGATGAAAGCAAAATTTATTTTTAAGAATTATATTATTTCCTGATATTTTTTTTATTCACATGAAGTACCTCACATCTGAGTATTTGAGTGAATGTTTTTAGACTTCTTTGCATTGATGCTTATAGAATTATTGTATTTGGTGACTTTTTCTTTTCATATGCAAGCAATGGATTTTGTTGTATGTTGTATAAATACAGGTGTGTGATAATATTTTTTTCCTTTTCCAAACAGGACAATATTGCCAACGCCAAGTATGCAATCTCAGTGGCTCGTAAAATTGGTGCCCGCATTTATGCTTTGCCTGAAGACATCACTGAGGTTAAACCGAAGATGATTATGACAGTCTTTGCTTGCCTCATGGCACGGGATTACATACCTAATATGGATGCCAAAAAGAATTGAATGTGAAAAGAAAGCTTGTGTTTTGTAGAAAGAGATGTAAAAGGGAGTGCATGAAGTGACTGAGATGTATGATTTATTCTTTGTAACTGTATAGACTTTTTATACATTTTTCATAATGCATAGCTATAGTAAAGCAACGTCCAGGTCTTATGTTGTGAGATAACAGTAGTGCAGTTCAATTTTGTATCATAAGCAGCATTTGTATTATTCAGATATCATCTCTGTTTAGTTTACTGCAGATAATTTTCTTTATTGCCATTTTACAAATTCGTGGCTCATTATAAAGTTAAGTAATGCATCTATTCCATTCTTGTGTAGCTTCCACAAAATGAAGCTCGTAAGAAATAGGATCGCTCAAAGGTGAAAAAGGATATACAGTACTGAATACAGAAATGGAACAACTGTAGGGAATTTCTGTTTAGTCTGCATTTCTTGCTGGATATCCATGTACATGCAGATAGCAGAAGTGGTGTGTAGAATGAAATGAAAATGTAATAGAGTTCTTTTTAAATAACAGATTTCATGTAAAAATTGCTTTTGTACTCTTAATGAATCAGATGCTTCGTCTCTTATCATTAGATAATATTGCAGCATCGCTGAAATCTTAGAATGCTACTGAAATTTACCATGTTCAGTTGTGCATTTATGATGAATGTAGGTTTTTAATACAGAAATTTGAGCAATGTAAAATGATTATTTTATTCACAAGATTGTGTATTTACAAAGCTGATGACGCTCACTTCCTGGCTAGTTTAATTGCTGGATAGCGAGTGTGAAGTTGAAGCCCAACCTCAGACTAAGTGTAGATTTTTTACATGATAGTTTTTATTATAGAATGACAGTGTGTTATATCACTAATGTTTTCTCTCCTTGTTAAACTTTTGTTATATATATTTTCTTGATGCAAGAGAAGTAGCACTGGTTTATTTTTTTTTTTTTTATAAAGTGATGTTTCACTTTTGATGACTTGATTTGTAAATACAGAAGTTATGAAGTAGTATTTTCCTAGGTATATTATTAAAGGAAATTTGGTAGTCTGTCCTTTTCTTTAAATCAGACAGTTGTAAATTGTAGGTTGAAATTTTGTAATGAAAATGTGTTAGCACAAGTTTCTAAGCAGTTTCTTTTATTATATACAGTATTTTGATCTATAATGCACGTGTTTTGTAACTGAGGATTCGGAGCTAAAAATATTGTTTAATGTTGATCATTTAGTGGTACACATATAGTCATGTTTGAAAGGAAATTGGACATCATGTAAATTAAGTGCAAGTATCTTGTCCAGTAACAAAACAGTTTTAACATTAGCATGAATTCATAATGCCTTTTTTCACCAAAAATATTATTGGACAGTGCTGGGCAAAAAAAAAGAAAAAAAAAAGAGAGAAAAGTTATGGTCTGAAACAGTCGGATTGCTTGCTTCTGTTTGTGTGCTGTTTGATTATATTCATGATACTGTATCTTTGAACAAGTTGAGGTATATGGGCTGCGTGGGAGTTGTGATAGCATATAAGGCATAATGTTTCCTTCATATAAGATTTTTCTTGTATTGATGCTAAGAGATTTTCCTTCATTGCACTTTAGTTTTTCTCAAGTATTTTCCTTATATGCCAAAATGGTTTGTCTGCCTAGTGTAATTTTCCTCACGAACAAATATGTTGAATGAAGTGCTAAAATAATGCCCCCTCTCATCTGATTTTCAGGTCATTTATTGTTTACTTATCTAACTTTTGTTTCATTGCATAGGAAAAAATCAAAAGTCCTTTTTATTTATATGCAGGTGGTGATGTGTATCTAACTAGTGCCATTATTCTAGCTATTAGGAAACCAATGCTTCTCAGAATTTTTTTGTTTTTGTTTGTATCTGCCTAAGGGAATTGTAAACTGGAACATAACCTTTGCACTTGAAATAAGCAATAGAAATCAAGCAGTGCTTTGTTTACAGTCAAGTCCAATATAACAGTAAAGCTACATAATACCAACACAAAAATTGTTACTAAAGTCTATTTATCTTTGAGTAGGAAGTGGTATTGTAATTAAGTCCTTATCTAGTACATTTCATGCACATAACAATATACCATATAGTACCGAGTTTTTACATATTCAGTGTCTGACTTAACTAAAAATGTAAGTTACTTTTTTGCCATAACACTTTCAGTAAGATTTTAAGATATTTTTTTATATTTAGATCCTTATATTTTAGCCATTGCTTGGGGATTCTGATCTTTCACTTGGTTACCATCCATCTTTGAATTTTTCCTTGGTCTAAAATGCCTGTTACATCAGTTATTAATTAGAATGTGGTATACCATAACTCTAGGGAGTGAACTGACTAGTCAGCTAAAACTATATCTGTAAAATGAGTTTTAAGTACAGTAATCCTCATAAGCCCAAAGCCTCACTGGAGAATTGCATGTTATTTAAATAATTGATCTCAATTAAAATGGCACTTCTTATTTAATTATATTCCTTTTTTGGTTTCCCCAGTATATTTTATCAAAGGTCTGTTTTCCGAGAGGGGTAATATTAGGCACTCGTAGTCAAATAATGTTGTACTTAGGGTTTGCTAAATCAAACAAGAAATAGTCTTGTTATGTATTGGACTATTGTGAGGGTCTTTTTGTATGATTGGATAGTAATGTTCTTGATATCGAAAGGCTCTGTTGCCTTCAAGTGAAGTTCATTTGCCAGTATATTTTTAATCTTTATACACATAAGGTATAGCGATGAATCCAGGAAAAATTTCATTACTATGTAATTGTGGATGTTGTCATTGAAAATTTTACTGTAGGGAAATTTGTTCTTATATTTGTGATCTGAAATGTCATATAGTGTCATAAAAATAAGTTTCATTGGGTTATTGCTTTCCTTCATGTATTTATTTTTTTATGTTTGTATATTAGCAAATGCAAGAAGCAGTCTGCATTATTCTGCAAATTGCATAGGTTAGAAGACCTTTTCTTGTAGGTACAGAAGTGTTATTTTTGCAGTTTTCGTAGTTCTTGAAATTGCATTTTAAATAAGCATATTTATATCAACTGAAAAAATTTACTATAAATTTTTCTCTTTTCCTGTGAAATGCAGATATTCTGTTGTGAAATTAATTAAGGAACAAGAACATTAAGTAAAAGCCAAAATATCAGACTGATGTTTCTGGAGACTATAATTGTTCCTAAAGTATCAGTTTAAAAATATTTTTTTAATATTGTTAATTTTCAGAGTACAGTATAAGTGAAGTGTGTAATTTAGTTACTTTTTGCATATAACAATACAGTACATGACTGGTTTTACACTGTATTGTATATTGGTAATTTTTATTTTGTCACCATCGTAATGTTCTTTCCAAAACAGCTTAATTTTGGAGAGATTATATCTGTTTTCTTCTTGAGATTCTTCTCTTTGGTCCAATTTTGAACATTCCTCTTGTAGCTCAAAAAAAAGAAAAACAACACATACACGACTGTGAAGGCATTACAGTATTTAGTAGTCGTCTCTTATTTATGCACTTTACCCCTTGAGTCACTTTGCTTTATGTTTGACACACTTAACACTTTTTCTTCTCTTCTTGTTATTGACGGTGCTTTATGATTAATATCATTTTGTAGATTTAAGTAGTTCTTTGTCATTGATGATTATTGTTGTTCTTCTGTGTGATAGTTATGGAGAGAAATATCTTTTCAATTTCCTTTGCAAAAGTTAGTAAAGCTCACTGATTTATTATTGGTATGTGATACACATCAACAAATATTCAGTACAGTTTATGATAAACAGCATGAAGTGGTGGTGGTTGTATCTATGGATATTTATTTATTTTTCATTATAGTTATCTTCCATTGATATCATTGTTATTTTCCTTTGAATTCTTTTCTCACTCAAGAGATTAGTCTGATAGATGTACATCGTTTTTCATTATACTGTATTTACCTCTTGATTTATTTTTATAGATCCATATTTTATTCTTTTTATTCAAGGCAAGTGAATAATCAAAGGATTACTGGTATGTATAGAACCAAGCAAATCATTTATTAACCTCCACCAGCTTCATTTGGTTTTATAATTGTAAGCAATAAACAGTGCTTCATATCCTGTAACACTTAATTTCTTTGCTCTTCTGTACAAAGATTTTAATTTGAACCAAATAATAAGATTATTTGCAATTTAAAATGCATTGTTTTTATCCTTATATATTTTGTAACCACTGCCATCAAGGTTTAAAATAATAATTATTGTTCTTTTTAATGGTTTGTATGTAGTCTGCTATTCAACTAAAATTTATAAAATATTAACTGTGGTCCCCATTGTAAGAAAACAACAAGAGAATGAGATTAGCCATGGATTTCACATATCTTAAAAGGCATTTGTTCCTGTTGAGACAAAACCATCGCTTTTCGTAAGTGGAGAATCCTTCAGTGCGAGCTGGAACAGTTGTTGAATCTTTGTAGCAAGTAGTTCACTGGTGGAGGTAGGGGGGAGAGAGAGGTTAACCCTTCATTCACTTCTCATATCTCCATTGTGCTTCAGCTGCCATTGAGAGAGGATGCCTGCTGCCTCTTCCCTGTGTGCTTTTTGGATTTTGGATGAGCAGTTTACCCTGTGCCTTGGCTTTATTTTGATGTGGTTTGTGGTAGTTTTTTCTCAAATATGTATGGGGAAAAAACAAGACCAGCACCGGTGTGTGGGCCCCCCCTCAAATTGGGACCACCTTTGATGTGGTGAGGGGCTTTCGAACCTAGGGAATTTTTTTTTTTTTTTTTTTTTTTTTTTCCCTAGGTTTGATCCCAAGTGTCCCATATATATAATGATATATTTTGGGAGTAATTTTGTGGATTTTTCCACTTTTGTCAAAATTCACCAAATCTAATAAATGGGGAAACATATCTAATAAATGGGAAACATATAGTATGGAGTGGAGTTGGATCTGAAGCTAATTAGTGGGAGCTGTGGTAGAATCATCATCTACCTGATAATGTTCGAACCTGTTTTTTCAGGCGGAACTATTCTGTGGAGCTAGACCACGGATTCCAGGGAGGGCCTGGTTTTAGGAATAGGAGTCTCAGCTTTCTGTCCGGTTAGCCCATAATGTGATTAGGATGGGGATGACTATATTATTACAATACACTCAGTCCTAGCAAGAGGGTTTTGCTTACACTTTGGCCATACTAATAATGATATGCCATCCCCTTTTTGGGGTAAGGTAGGGACGCAGACATTTGGGAGTTAGTTCCCACTTGTGCCATTGGTGGAAGATTGAGCTTCATAAAAAAGCCAATGATATCTTTTCAAGATTTTTTTTCCCTTTTTATGGAAAGTAGAACTAAAAATTTCAGTGCCCCTGGACGTCATGATGGTAAAATTCTGGCACAGTCGATGACTATTGGAACGTCACCCCCGAGTCTCCTTAGTACAAACATAAATGCTACAAAGGAACACCCTGTTCTAAGTAAAATATCAACTCCTGAAGACTCAGAGTGCTTAGAAAATCAAGAAGAAACAAATAAAAACAAACTGGTAAACTCCAGTATCATAACACTGGAACCATGCATAATGGACAATAATTCTAAATTAGAGACAAGTAATCCTCCTAAAATCCATCAACACAAGACAACTCATCACCAATGAATGTGAAAAAATCAAAAAGAAATAACTATAGACTCAATCTAACGCTAGTTCATTTTGGACAAATTTTTGGACCAGACAATTGGTCCAGATTTTTATTATTAAAAGCAGAAAAACAAATCTCACCAGCTATATTAGAGAAATTATTAAATATATACACCCCACACAAGATATGGAATGTAGACATATCAAAAGCAATGAATGGCTAATATAAACAACAACAAAGCCCAATCAACAACCTTTCTACAAATAACCAACATAAATGAAATAAAAGTAACAGTAACCAGCCATGAAACACTAAACTATACACAAGGAACAGTGATGTTTGCAGACAATGATGAAAAAGAGCTACCATCAAAACAAATCTTGACTCCCTTAATTGAGATACAACAACATATGTGACTTGGAATTATATACTGTCCCAAGTTGAAAGGATGCAAATAAACATATTGAAATACAGTAGTCAAAATTTTACAAGCTGGGAGAACTACCACGAAAAATAAAAATTCTAGTACTAAATAGAGAAGTTTGCCACTTTGTCCCTAAACCTGTCCAATGTTCTAAGTGTCTAAAATACGGCCATTCAACAAAAAGATGCAGAAATAACGCTATATGTGCTGTATGTTCTGAAGATCATACAACAAATTGGAAATGCAAAACCTTTAAATATGTCAATTGCAAATTAAATCATCATGCAAAATCTAAAGAATATATTTTATCAGTATTATACAGAATTACAAATGTTAATGGACAGAACTGGTATGCCCATTAAGGAAGCCATACTCGAACTGAAGGTGAGAGGAATCAATGATCCAGTAAAATGCTATTCATATTCAAATGCTGTAACAACTCATAATAAACATAAAGAATCTCAACACAGAATAGCTGAAACACACCTCTCCCCCTCCTCTACTACCCATAAAAGCCCAAGTGAACAGTTGCAACAGACCTCTCTTACATCACAACCGGCCTCCCCAATAATGATCCCAGTTAATTGTTCAGAAACTAATTCCTGTGATATGGAAAAATTAACAGGTTAATAATCCAGATCTGGATACTCATAATGCACTAACATCATCCACAGAAAGCTTAATTGACAAAAATAACCATAATAAAAAAGGAAAGTAATTAACAGAACTCCCCATAAGGGTAAAAAACCTAACATTCTGTTCACAGATCGATCTAACAAAACACCAATCTCGCCCACCATTAATCTGAAACATTACAATACCTGCATCACAAGTGGAAATTCATGGTGTTTCACAATCCTCAGGGCACTGAGGGTCTAGCCATATTGTTTTCACTCAGTTGGCTGGCACATGAATCCCAGGGTCTATATTATACCTTTCATTCCCCTACAATACCTTGCCACCTTTTCAGCTGCTCATGCAGCTTTTGGGCAAAGGACTGTGTTGGCATAAGGCCGACTTCATATAAAGTCAGCCAACCTGTTTTGTTGGTTGATGTTCCCTTATGATGCTGTACTGATTGTGGGTAGTAAGGAGAAACTGCAGACTAATAGAAGATTTTGAAATTGTTTGCAAGAGAAGAAAGTTGCTTTGAATGATGGGAGAATAGTCTTTGGATCCGTACAGATATTTGGGAGCAATTAAAATGCATGATGGAAGGATGACATAAGAGGTGAATTGCAGAACTTGTGAAGTAAGAGAAGTAGCTGGAGTGTGTAATGAGATGAGGAAGAGACTTTCTGTGTGTATGAAAGTCAAGTTTTTTTATTATCTGTCTTTATTTATTGTACGTTGTTATTTATCTTAATTTTTACTTATTTTATTTTTTGTCTTATATATTTTTCATTGTTTAATCTTTACATCTTCAGTTCCATTTTTTTTTTTTTTTGTAATGAGCTGCTTTCCTTACTGGTGTTCTTGGTCTGGTAGCATTCTGCTTTTCTAGCTAGGGTTGCAGCTCAGCTTTCTAATAATAATAGCAACCAGGAAGCAGAGTGCATGCAAGACAGAAAAGAACAGAGCAGTGTGATTTTGACCCTGTGCTAAATGAGCCTTCTGTTATGCTGTTATGGGCGTTTCTTGTGTAGTATGAGTGTGACTGGCCATTACATTTGTTTAGAAATTTCTAAAGGCCCCTGTTATGAGAAGAAATGGCTTAGTTCATATTGAGTATATATAAAGTAGATATCATCATCTCAGCTTAATCCATCTTCGAGGTCGCTGTTTTTATGATTCTTCAACTTCTTCTGGCTCATTGCATTATTGGTTTTTGAAGATATTTTATGAAGGGATGCCCCTCCTGACTCCAACTCTCCCTATTTATAGGGACTTGGGACCGACACCGAGTTGGGCTAGTTTGGCAAACCAAGTGCTCCATCATGCTTCGTATTTTAACTCTTATTGTTCTCCAGCATTGCCTCGGTCAGATAGCTCCAGTATTAAAGAAAAATAATTAAAACATGAAGACCAGGTAATGGTCATAGGTCTTCACTGGAATCGCCGTTGCCACTTCTTACACTACAATGCAAGTGTCAGCCTATGCATAAATAGGTGGTGAAACTTTGACACGGCAATCAGGGTCCCCACTTTTTTTTTATAATGAAAATCATCATCTAAACTTCAGGGAATGAATATAATTTTAGTCGTTTGTAATTTCTACACTTTATTGAAATCATAAGAAAGTCATTTTAAAACAATCTCTCATACAAAATGGAATTTCTCTTATCACTCTTGAAATTGTTTAATTTTGTCCTTTTCTATGAAAAAGACACCTACCTAAGAGATATATAACCTACTTGGATGAGTGTAGTAAATAACACTTTAGATGTAATTATAAGCTAAAGAAAATAAACAAATACAGCAGTGTATCATTTTATGACGTATGCATAAACAAATTATCTAAAAAAGAGTCTGAACGGAGTGAAGTTCCTGAAGGCCTCTTGATGAATATTCGCCATCTGTGAAAAGTAAAGAACAATTCAGATCAGTAAAAGAGTAGAGAAAAAACGCCACAAAGCAATACAAGTAACGTAAATAGCAGTAAAAGCTGTTTAAGATCTCATCAAAAAGTGATCTGCGTATCTGTGCATTAAGGTAAAGTGATGGATACTTTGGATTAAGCTTTTCTGTGAAAGGACTTATAACTTTTACAAAGGCTTGAACATCCCTGTAAGTCTAAGACCATTTGCAGGCTTTCAGGCTAGACTACACTGCATACTTTCAAACCAAAGATTTGTCACCTCTGGTCATCTTTAGTAAGTAATGAAATGTTTAATGAAAGGAAAGGGAAGTGAAGATTCTTTGATAGCCTCCTTTTGATTTCCAAAATTGTGAATTGTGAAACCTTGTGATAATAAGACATGATGTAGTGATTCTCTTTGCCAATATAGACTAGACCAGTCTAGTGGTCAGATTTAGAAGATACTGATATTGTTCAGGCGTGAATAAAAGGAGAGAATTTTGTGAAATCGAAATAGTGTGGTGTCTCCAAGAAGTACTACTTAGAATCTCACATGGTGTCACAATAATAAAAAAAAAAAAAAAAAAAAATAGAAAAGCTGGACAACTGTGCTACAATCAAAGCCTCAAGCATTACACTGCAGTAAAATTTGACCTGTTAACCAACTGTTACAAGGGTTTACAAGTACCTTGTGACATCTGTTGATACGACCGATTATTTTTTCCAAGAAGCGAGCTGTTGGGAAAAGAAACAGTGATAGGTAGTAGCAGAATCATACGTAGTGAGTGACTTTTTGAGGATGCCACTTTGTGGAAGACTTATGTTTGATTCGGTACTTGTAGCAAAGGCTTATTGCATTTCTGATACGATATAGACTGGTACCTAATTTCCCATAATTTGTTAGTTTGTAAGTTGTTAGACTATTAATGAATGGGAAAAATTGTTCAATTCAACAACCAAAGAAGCTAATGTCAAGGAGTATAGCACTTATAATCATACTGATACAACATTCGATCATTTCTCCTAGGAAGAAGTTGGAAAAGAATAAAAGAACAGTGACCATTACAAATACTCAAAGAAGTTGAAAATGATAACTGAAGCAACGCCACTCACCTTTTTGGAGAAATCAGACATCTGTTTGAAGAAGTCCATCTGTTCGTTGATAAAGGATTGCTGCTGGGTGTTGAAAATGTCCATCTGCCTCTGGAATGTTCGATCAATCTCGGCAATGCGCTCCTGAGTTTCTGCAAGTCCCTCCTGGAGGTTGCCGCTCAGTTTGGTGAGGGACCCACGACATTCGCCGAGGGAGCGTTCAATGTCTTGCTTCGTTTCTTTGCCGTTTACAGAACCTTTGATGAACTGACCGTTGGATTTCTCTTCATACTTGATCTGCGGACGAATGGTCAGTAAGGGATAGCCTTTAATAGTGAAAGTTTTTTTTTTTTTTTATAAAATAACCGTTTAACATCCATTAATCTAAATCACAGATAACACCGCAATAACGCCAGTGCTTCTAAAGAAGGAGCGCCGGCCAGAAAACGGGAATCCTATGCATGAAATTTATGTCCTTTGGACAATCTATAACTCACAGTAAAGTATAAGATTTCCCATATCGCTTTATAAATTGACAGCCAGCAAAATTAAGGAACTCCGAAGACAAAGGAACATCCTTCATTACTGTAGGGAACAAAGCAAGAGGCAACCTGTAAAGAGGTGAGTTACTTCACTTGATAACGGTATAAAAATTCTTATGGAGCCGTTCCGGAATATACGTGCATAGTATTATTATTATTATTATTATTATTATTATTATTATTATTATTATTATTATTATTTTACAACATAAGCAGATCATCTGGCCTGAAATAAGCAACTATAAACAAACTGCTCCTTCGGAATTTGAACCACGGACTGGTGGAAAAGGAGTCATTATTATTACTTTTATTCCAAACTCTTTTACGGAAAACAGAAGATTCCGAAGGAAAGGAAGAAAAAAATTGTAAACAGCAACTGGAAATAAAAGAAAAAGATTGGCGGCAATTCTAGCATTGGTGACGCCTAGACTTATTCGGTTTCTTAGACATCAGCTTGATGACTTAAATTACCTTCAGGGTTTCTCCGTTGCTGTTGGTGTAGCTGCATTCTCCTCTCTTGATTCCGTCTGGACCGATGACGCTAGATTCAGCTGCCCCAGACGCAAAGCCTCCATCTGTCGAGAAGTAGGACGTCTGAACAAAACCACCTCTCTTGGCGCTGGCGCTGTGACACAAGATTCCAACGGTGATGCCCAGCATCAGGATATTCATCATGTGATTCATTATGTCTGAAATAATATAATAATAATAATGTATAATAATTATAATAAATACTCTCAAGAACCGAGGAGTTATTAAGGGGGACAATATAATCCTGAACTCCCCATTGCATGAGAAACATGACAAAAACTCAATCCTGAACGCCACACTAAGTAAAAAACACGACAAAAACATAACCTTGAGCTTAGAATGAAAATACCCTGTGTTCATTCGATGAACAAAACTGGAATGGAAGAAATTGCTGGCTTGTTGAGGTTTTTTTTTTTTTTTTGTTAGTGAATGGAGCAATGTCAAAACCGTGGAAGTTCTGGTTCCTACCCTCGTGTCGCCAATTGCAGAGAATTTCGAATTCTCATTTATATCTGCTATACACATTGTACGTCATAAGTGTATCCTGTCTAAGTATATACCTGCATTTAAAAACACACTCTGAGCACACATATTCCCCACTCCCCCTCTCTCTCTCTCATTATATATATATATATATATATATATATATATATATATATATATATATATATATATATATATATATATATATATATATATAGTGTATGTGAGCGCAAATGATCCTCTATAATGTGCATTGATATTCAGATTCATTCGCATTCATGCTTCACCCTAATCTAAAAACAAAAATGTTTAAAATACGTCAGGATATTTGCAGTCATACTTGGATAAAAGATGCAAATCATACCATCTTAATTTTAAAGCAAGCGCAATAAATGATGACAGGGCAAGCGAAGGGAGTGAGCTCTTATTGCAATGTGCCACCGTTAACCTTGAGAACCTGAGACGATTTTGTCAATATTGAATCAGCTCCGGGGCACGCTGGTCCGAAGCGCGGAATGTTTACACATGACGTCAGAGGGAGAAGGATGAGTCGGTGGATGGATGGGGCCAAAGGTGACTCCAAGGTGTCGGCAAGATCCTATTCCCAGGTAGTTGTCGAAGAGGAAATAACATGAATGTGTTCCTAAGGTATAAATTAAATTATACGTATTAATATTTATGATTAACAGGCTAAAAGAAGGTCGTTTCGCTAACGAAACGGGCCATGATTCTTAGGACAGTGAAACAGCAAAGAACGATCTAGGTGAGGTAGACATCTAACGCTGTTCACAGCGTGGGTTCCTGTTCTTCGGGGAAACCCGACCACCCCTTTAATCTGCAACCTGCAGGCCGTCTTCGTACAATAGTCCAAGGTCAAGTATGTGTGTATATATGTGTGTGCACGTGCTATATATACATACATACATACAGTCATATATATATATATATATATATATATATATATATATATATATATACATATGCATATATATATATATATATAGAGAGAGAGAGAGAGAGAGAGAGAGAGAGAGAGAGAGAGAGAGAGAGAGATCCTACCGTCTAAGAAGAGGCGCAATTCGGCAATAAGAAAAAGCATATCAAAACGAAATGTACCCAGTTACCTAGTTTATAACGAGAATTTTTCATCACTACCTGCTGGTCCGTAACACATCACTCAAAGGCAGTCGCCTGTCGTGCAACTTTGCCAGATAATCTCACAGAGCTAAGGTGAACCTGCTATCAAAAGTGATTAAATACAAGCGGGATTTAGTGTGTCCTAAACCACTCTGTTCCAAGGGCTTCCCAACCTGCCTCATCAACGGAAATCACGACCTTTTTATCTTCATCCATAACGCTCATTACTCTTTCAAGCTTGTCGCTGGAAATTCCCACCCCGGACTTTCCCCTGTTCTGCAAAAGGGCCATTCCGCGCCCACCTGAAAACAACCTCCGTACCCTTGGGTGCTACTCCGAACCCACCCACCTTGTCGCTCCAAAGTTTCTCACTACATCCGTAACCTGGAACGGAACTTGTTATTAGGCTGTTCAGCTTGCCGCATAACAACACTGGCCCTTGTGCAGTGGAATCTAGGATCAAAAGACTAATTTCACGATGAGGATGTTCTGAGGATTTTTGGCACAAGAAGGGGAAAGACGGGTACGATTAAATTTCATATGAGCCACCTTGAAACAGCGACGAACGAAAAGGATACGCTTTCATTAATATTGCATATTTGAAAGGCTCTGTTACCAGAAGAATGTGACAGGAGGAACAAACTCACTGGAAATCAATGAATGTTTTATGGTCCTGTTTACAGAGTAGCAATACCAGCAGCCTGATACAATCCGTCTGTTTCAAATTCAAATTGGGCGATAAAAGACTGATGATTGGTAACCTTAATATCTGTCTTCTCTGCCGTTTAGAAAAATAATCACAGCTCAGAACATATTTCAAATGATTTCGTAATAAGTGGCAGTAACAGAGTATACCGAATCATTCTCTCTCTCTCTCTCTCTCTCTCTCTCTCTCTCTCTCTCTCTCTCTCTCTCTCTCTCTAGGTGGAAGCAACACCAGAAAATTTCAGTCATTTTAAATAACTTTTCGATATATGAAAAGAGCGAAATCATAAACCTTTGTCGTGATTAGATCAGCAACTGTTAAATTTCTTGCCCGATACGAATGTTTAAGAATACCGGTAAATGGTTACAAACGAACTTGAAGCATTCATTTATTAACGGCAAATTTTCAGTTTGCGTGAATTTCCATGAAAGTCGGATGCCTTTAAAAGCAAAAAAAAAAAAAAAAAAAAAAAGGCCACGGTCTAAAGCCATGTCAAAAGGCGGGCCTATCAAATACAAGAGCGGGACCTTAACTGTTAGTTTCTGCGTTTTCGTGAGAGGAGTATGGGTTTCCTGGAAGCAAAAGCGATTTAAAGAAACCGTCAACAGATGGCGCTGAATGTCTCTCTTGTTGTTCCTTCATCTTGAATCCTTTTAAATTTATTTTTTGTTCGTTGCCATACAAGACAAGACAAGAGCCTCTTTCAAGTGTTTTTGCCTGTGTTTATTTTGCGGGATCTTTCATCAGCTTTATTTGCGTTTGTGTTGTGGAGGTTTAGTGAATAAACGGTAATGGAACCGTTAGAGGAGATGCGTGAAGATAAGACGACGGCTCACGGTAAGCGATGATTGCATGTTGATGATGTTCATGATGACTGGTGTGCCATTTAGACCGCGTTTGCTTGGGACACTTTCCTTAATGTTTATATGCTTTCTTGAAAAAAAATATATGTAAATCGTATAATCGCTCTCATCATCGTTATTATATGGGTGTAGTTAGTACTTCACGAACTTGTAGAGGGATAAATTTCATCATGTGGTGAGAAGACAACAAAATGGGCAGTACGCTGCATCCCATCTATCCGTCCTTGTATTCATGCCTACGAAGGGAAAAGCTCTTAACCGTAGTGTCTTGCGTTGTTCTGCTCTACAAATTCGGTTTGCTAGAGGAATAGTAGATACCAATGAAAATGAATTGGTGAAATTATCTCTATGAACAGGGGTTGTGGTTAGAGGAAGAACCATTTAAAGATTACAGTAACAATCAAAATGTCAGTCTTGCAGTAAACGCTCGTTCTGGAGAGAGAAATGATTTGTAAATGCTTAACCTATCCTTACCCACTTACCATGTTTTTTGTTTTCACCTTGCCAACAGTGAATGATTATTATTCAACCAATTTTTTATGGTGCTTTGAAGAGTGATGTTCAGTAATAGATAAACAGTATAATGTATGAGTAATACGTAACAGAAATAACTATATTCTTCGTATTCATGGTTCCTGTTGACATTCGATAAATGCGGAGAAGCATATACATTGCTTGTCAGGCTTAATTGCGCGCTTTATCTTTACCAGCGTCTTGTCAGATCTCTATGACCTTTTCTCTTGCGACGACTGTTTGTGGTGATAACTTGCAGAGAATTCAATGGGGAATAAGAACCAATCCTGAACCAACAAACTTCCAGGATGAAATTAAGGCGAATTTAACATTTCGTAGCGACGTCTGAAATCATACAATGATTGGAAACCATAATATCAAGTCCCATCACGTCACCCAATTTGTGCCAGTTGGCGGGACACTACAAAAAAATCTACGTATCTTGATAGAATGTGGAACCCAGTTAGAATACAACTTGCCGTTTTCATCTCCAGACATGAATCGAAATCAGTGTGTTTTGTGAACGTTTTGTAAACACTGGCCTCTGCTAAAGGAAGGACGTGTCCCAAGCAAAAGCATTTGCTTAGGCTATAATTAAGCTGAGAGAGAGAGAGAGAGTTAGTTGCTTGTAATTCCACTTCCCTGGGAGTGTATTACCTCGTCGAGGCTTTTCTGCCTGTTCGTTTGGCCAGTAATTTTAGGGGTTATTGGCAGTAACTATTTCAGTTATGACTTTTATTTGTGAAATGAAAGCCTTACTGCTTCTATACACGTTCAAATGATAATGAAAATGATTAAACGCAGGTGAAATATTTAGAAAACAAAGACGATATTAATGTTTTAACTTCTGTAAACAGTTTTCTTTATTTTTTTGTTTCGAACATTAACGTCTGCGTAAGATTTTAGTCATGGTTATTTTAATTTTGTTAACCGATGCGAAAAAAATCTAAAAAGAACCATTGAAAGAAGACACATGTTTGAGATTACGTTAACAAATACAACCTTTACACAGGTAGACGCGCGCGCGAGCGCACACAAATACAGAGACAGGCGTTGAGTAAAATCGAAGATGAATTGTTATAGAAATCTTGAAACTTAAGCATGCACGTGCGCGTATGTTTTTATACTGCCTTGCAGTCAGCTAGTTCATATATACTTACTTATTCCTTTTAATATTACCTCAAATAAAACCGCATTCGATGCTTAATAAGAGAGAGAGAGAGAGAGAGAGAGACAGTGTGTGCATTTTATCGGCTGCTTTACCTGAATCTTAAGATTTTTTCTTTGATTACATATCTGTTTTTTTTAGTTTTCTGTAAAAGAAAATTACTGCGCCGGCTTTGTCTGTCCGCCCTCAGATCTTAAAAAACTACTGAGGCTAAAGGGCTGCAAATTGGTATGTTGATCATCCACCCTCCAATCATCAAACATACCTCTAGCCTCAGTAGTTTTTATTTAAGTTTAAGTTACCCATAATCATACTTCTGGCAACGGTATAGGATAAGCCACCACCGGGCCGTGGTTAAAGTTTCATGGGCCGCGGCTCATATAGCATTATACCGAGACCACCGAAAGATAGCTCCATTTTCGGTGGCCTTGATTATACGCTGTAGCGGCTCTACAAAAAACTCAATTGCTCCGAGGAAACATTTTTTACTTGCGCTTTTGTTACTGAGAATGGTAGTTTATACGATAGATATTATTGCGCCTCTAAAACCGGTTTCGGCTATTTTTTGCAGATTAAGAACGAAGTTTTCTAGATTTTACCGGATGTAACTATTTAAGCGTATCACTTTTACGCCACATGAGAACGAATGACCCCAAAGATTTTAATTTTTTTCAGGCGTGAATTTAGAAAAAAAATTCATAACCGTTAAAAAAATATATATTAAGAGGATTTATCAAACAACGAATAGTAGAAGTCTATTGAGTTGATGACAGTCTTTTAGGGTATATTAAGGACGCATAATTTCTCGTTCTTTAATCTGCATGACCAGAAATTGCAAATAAGTCCAGTTACGGCTCTGCTAAAAAAGTATATCTTAGTTTAACCAGACCACTGAGCTGGTTAACAGCTCTCAAGGGCTGGCCTTTTAGACTTATTTTTACGTGGCTAAGAACCAACTGGTTACCTAGCAACGACCTACAATAATTTCTATCACCAGAAATAAATTCCTCTAATTCTTCATTGGCGGCTCGGATGAACTCTGCTGAGAAATGAGATGAAACGAGAGAGAGAGAGAGAGAGAGAGAGAGAGAGAGAGAGAGAGAGAGAGAATGTATAATTGATCAGGAGTGAGAACAGGAAATAAGAAAAGTTACGTTTTTGCTCCAGAGGCTGAAGGAACTAAACTCCATCCTCATACATTTATCTGGAAGACAAGAAGTTAAGTATAGCTTAGTTTAATCAGACCACTGAGCTGATTAACAGCTCTCCTAGAGAGGGCTGGCCCGAAGGATTAGACTTATTTTACGTGGCTAAGAACCAATTGGTTACCTATAGCAACGGGACCTATACAGCTTATAGGGGAATCTGAACCACATTATACCGAGAAATAAATTTCTATCACCAGAACTAAATTCCTCTAATTATTCGTTGGCCGGCCGGAGATTCGAACTCGGGCCTAGCAGAGTGCTATCCGAGAACTCTACCGACTCATCCAACGAGGAACTTGGAAGACCAGAAAAATGAAGGAAGGGGAAAAGAGGTTGGGGCTAAGTCTTGAATGAAGTGATAAACCCTCAGGCAGAGAGATAATAATAACAGGGGAAAAAAGGAACAAGAAGAGAATTCTAAATATGGCAACAGAGCGGCAGAAATTACACTCGAACCGAGACAGTTCTAGGATTACGGATTCCTCAGTTAAAGGTTAAACTGCCTAGGCCGGTTGGCCCTCGCAAATTAACTCTGACAATGTGAAATTTAACAAGTCCCTTGTATCACTTTTATTATTTATTATTATTATTATTATTATTATTATTATTATTATTATTATTATTATTATGGAAGAAGCCTAAAAGGTTATTATTAGGAAGCTAGATCCTATAATGTTCAAATGTAACAAATAAGGCATTCTATTCACAGCCGAGAATTATATATACACGCACACACTCGTACAGAGTATACATACATATATACATACATATATATATGTTTTTTTGTGTATATACATCTAAATTAAAGAAATTTTGAATGACCCTGAAATATTCCTGGATACTGTGGATTTGGTGATCGAATCGCTTATCAGCTAATTCTGCAGACCTAAAGATTCAAGTTTTTTCTCCAAGGGCAAGACATTTTGTTTTTTCCCCATTTGATGTGGGTGTGTCGTGAAAGCCAACTATATTCAGTGGTGAGGCAGACAGTCATTCCGTGTTACTTGAGCGTCTGTTGTCTTGGATTACTGTATCTTTCATTTTATAGATGAGAAGACTGAAGTCAAAGTTTTTTTTTTTTAAATATGAGAAATAATGCCCAATTCCTCTGGTGTAGTTTTTTTTTTTTTTTTTTTTTGACAAGTCTCCTCGCTTTGAACAATTTTAATGGACTTTACTTTTTATTGGGAGTTTTGTTTTTTGTTTTCAGTTTCTTATAGAGAGGAATTATTCTGGGAGTTTCCCCATGACATAAGCAAATTTTTGTTTTATTCAGTAATAGTCTACGTTCTTGCAGAAAGTACAGTTATAGGGACATATCCGTTATGCTTCAGACTAGCGTTCTATTTGTGTATAAGTGTAGACTTCTTTGGATACGTTTGCGATCAATAATCATGTCTGCTATCTCTGGCTCGAACGTTATTCTGTCGAGTGTTTTTATTTTATTACTTTTATTTTTTATTTATTTATTTTTTGCAAAACAACGGTAACAATCGACGGGACCAAATTCTGTGAATGTTTCGAGAATTTTGGTAAAATATCGTTCATTATAATGGGGTATTGAGTGTTTTAAAACGAAGTATATTTTAAAGCGTTTTAAAGCATCTGAAGTAATCTAAGACTGTGTTACAAAATCCATAATGATTAGGAATGCCGGTAAAGCGCATCAGTTTCTCAGTTTCAAAAATTATTCGAACGTAACTATCAGAAAATCTCCTTTCTTATGAAGCGGCCATGGTTACTCGAAGCAAAGCTCGGTCCGCACGGAAGGGGCGAGTTCTTCAGCAACTGGTTATGATGTTTTTAGGAAGTACAAAGGACAGAGATTTTCACACTACAATCATACGAATTGACAGAATCAAGGGATCTTTTCGTAATACAAATTTTCCTCACCGTAACAAACTTCCAACAAAATATTTTCATCGAAGAAAAACATATATTTCTATTTGATAACATTCCTTTATGATCAACTCATGATAAATGGTAATCGCAGTCCGAAAGAAATATAAAATACCTTGCCCATTTTTTATCATTAGAAACTGGCAATAAAAAAATAGTCCACATCATTATTGTCGCTTTGCAACAGTTGAAGCAGAAATAAATAAGTATCTAAATTCCAAGAGCCTTAGTGGGGGTTGAGAGAGAGAAAGAATAACGGTTCGGTAAGTCTTGCAGAAAATATTCACTATTTGTCTATTTTCTTTGTGGAGGTCAGTTGAGATTCTAGATAAGGCATTGCAAAGACCTGGCAACCTTGCAATTTTCGCCCAAGTGAAACAGAAGAGGATGGTGATTCGGGGACTGATAAAGATTGCTGTAGATATTCGATTTAGAGTTTTACAGTCGGCGAAATAGCGTTTGCAAGGGTTGAATTATTTGTTAAGATTTTGTTTTCTCACACGATAATGTATGTATGTATGTATGTATGTATGTATGTATGTATGTATGTATGTATGTATGTATGTATGTATGTATATATGTATGTATGTATATATGTATGTATGTAAGTATGATACAACTGCAGCCACAAAACTGTCTTTCAACCTTATGTTCCCACTTACAAGGGAAGAAATTTTTTTATGATAAATACAAATCTACAGTTATGTATATGGGCTAGGCTGTATTAAAAAAAATACAGCGTTGCTCATATACAAAATTGCAGATTTTTACTCCTATTTTCGGTCAAAGTATAGTAATGCGCCATAGATAATGTTATGATTATGCTGATTACACCAAGTAATTTTGGATGAAAACGAAGTGTGAAAATGAGTACATAAAAAATTAACAATTTCTTTTGATGTTGGTGAAATTGAACGCTTTACAAGAGAACAAATAAATAAAATCGGTGATTCCCTTGTCACGCACATACTGAGGGATGCAATTAAGCGCTTTGTACGTGACGATTGTTTTTAGGAGAGGAGATTTAATCTCCTCCCTCACACGGATGAATAAAGCCACATCCGGGAACTTCAAGGTGTCAAGTGAGCCTTTAGGTTTCTGGATATTTGTGTCTCTCGTGACTTTAGAGAGATGGGGTGGGGCGGGGGGACCTTATACACCGGGTGGGGAGGATTACCTCATCGAGGCCCTCGCGTTTTCATTTATGATAGAATGGTATATCCTGGAAAAGTGATTACTCACATCTTTTAAGCAACTATTTCACTGCCCCATCAGCGGCTCACAACTGTCAACAAACATCTAGATACGTAATTCACTGCGCAGGTCAAAATAAGCAGATTAAATATTTTTTAAAGGAATCACTCCCATGCCATTCTTTTCCTCTCCCCGTTCGAGAATCGAACCCGGGTCTACAGTACACTGTCATTTGTGTCTGTGAGTACGTGAAAAAAAATGTATCGACACAACAACGAAAAAATCAGTCAGTTTCATGGCAGGGATAAAGACGAAAGACCTAACGCAGGGAATTACCTGGACACAAGACATATGGGCATCACTCAAAGTAATGGAAGTCACCTGAAGTGAAGGGAAGCGAGGGTTTAACCTTACCTGTCCTGCAAGAGTCTAGGCTGAGAGTGACGCTCGCAAGAGCTGCGTCTTTTTCTTAAGCGCCCCTTGAATGTCCTGGGGCGGCGTGGTGTGGTTGGGGAAGACCGGGGTAGATGGACGTTGGTGGTTGGGGGTGGGGGGGTGATCACGGAAAGTGCGTAGGAGGTAGGGAGAAGGATGAGGGAAAATATGGATGGGGCGATAAGAAAAGAAACAAAGGAAGATCTGCAGAGATAAGGAAAACGTGAGGATTCCCGATGAGATGCAATTTGGAAGGAAATAAAAATGTTGAAAAAGGATAAGGTTATAGATAAGTCAAATGGATACTGCATTGTTATTTTAAAAAAACATACTCCTAAACTATTCAATAAATACAGACCATTTCAGCTTTAAATTGTACATACATCACATATTTTCATCTTGTTTATTAGGTTGTATTACTCTAGAAACAACCTTTTATCACAGTGAAGGATAAGTGCTACTTTTTTATTATTATGAAAGTGTTCAATCGATTTCCTTGCTTTCATTAGCGTTTAAATTACACACATACATAAAACCATAATCTATCGATGTTCACACTTTTGTTTGAACACGGCATGTTTCTATTTTTTATCAATGTGACATTTTTTTCTTGTTGGGGGTGACTTTAGAAAAGACGCACCACACGTTTCATTTCTTTTAACTTGCTGTAGTTCCGTATGGCATGGGACAACAGAGCTCATATTCATGGTCATGAAGTGACTTTCACGCACACTTAGCAAAAAGGAGTGATATTTCCAGCATTTAACAGAAATCACACATTGCATCTCTCTTAGTGACTTTATATGGGTGTGGATCTTCTGCCTTTCTGGGGACATATCCTACTCAAAAAGGAATCACAATTACCAGGTAACACCTTCTGCCTGTGAACTCCTTATATTAGCATAATTCCCTTGAATTTTATGGAGCACCCATATCCAGATGATATTGCTTGTTATACTGTGCCGGCAGAGACTGGTCTGCTGCATATACAAATTAGTACCTTTATTTAACAGTAGCGAACTTCATGACTTTTACTACATGTTATAGGCATGAAAATCCATATACAGAATGAATATCAAATTGAATATCAGATGTTTCTGGAAACATGATAATGGTCTTGTTTACATAAAGTGGCAGTATAAATACAAACTCAGAAATATTGTTGGGATAGTTTAGTCAATGGTTCTTAAACTTTTTGCCTAACGTCCCCCTCTGCATAATGTATAGATCCCACGGCCTGAGGTTTTTTGCCAGCTGTAATCTATAAACAGTATTTGTTGTCTATTTATATGCTATTATACTTATCATAACAATAAAAGACAATTCATAAACAGGATTCGCAAATTAAAATTAAAATTGACATATATTTTGACTTTTGTCGTAGTGTTTTGAGATAATAATTAGAAAATATATGGAAGCATGATAACGTTTTTAGCAATTTTGTAATTGACATCACAAATTGAAAAAATAATATGCACCATCTGGCAACTCTGCTTGCGCCCCCTAAAAGCTTCTGCTTTTTTAAGAATCACTGGTTTAGTCAATTCTTTTGCACAGTGAAAACTTAGAATAAAACTGCATAATTTAGGTTCAAAACTGAGGTTTTATTGTCAAGGATGTACTTTTTTGCCTGTATATAAACTTTAATGGTATACTTCAACAAAGCCCACCTCCCGCCTTTCGCAACCAACTATATATTTGCACATTTCATTAGTGTCATTTGTGTCGTAGTGTGTTGCGTATTGTAGACTGTATTTTGCACCTCTATTTAGATGTCTAATTAATGAGTGACAGGTTATTATAGGTTTTAATAAGTAGCTTTAAAATGGTGCTTTTAACAAGCGATTTACTCATTTCACTAATGAGTGAGGTGGTGTGTTTTCTTTTGCTTTGTCTCATTTTGAAATCGTCTTCGTTATTTAGAGATATTTACAAAGATTTCCATGCTTTTGTCACAGAGGCATTTTCTTTTTATTTGTCATCTGGAACGTCCCTGTTTTTTCCTTTCAATCTAACGCGTGATTTTGTCCTAGGGAAGCGTTTCCAGGCTTTTGCCTTCACGAATCTTCCTTGCGTTTTAGTCTTGAAGCATTCACATTGTCAACATCTGGATGCGTTCTTGCGTATTTGTCTTCGGAAGCTCCTACATGTTTTTTGTTTTCGGTAAGATTCCCTGCGTAAATTCTGGAAATCCCCATGTTTCATTTAAAAGTTCCCCTGTCTTTTTTTTTTGTATTCTGGAAGAATCTCTGGTGCTTTGTATTGTCTTTAAGAGGAGCTTCTCTTTCTGTTTGTCTTTTAGAATTATGCAAAAATCAGTGACAGAAATTTTCCCGTTATGTTTAATGAGGATGAGATTTTTCATGGGACAAATGATTTGACAGATCTGGTTTAGAATACCAGAATTTTATGATTACCTTTCGCATTTTTTCAACAGACATGTAGATATATTGCAATTGAAAAGCTGCTGAGAAATTTACGTTGGCTAATGACTTATATTTAGGTACCCGTATGTAAGGTTCCAATAGAATATAATAATTTATGTAATAAGTAAATAATGTTTTAACACGCGCACACACACACAGGCACACAATATCTGAGCGGCTTCCCTCGCCAGCGTGAGAACCAAAGTTGATTTCTGGAACTCTGTTAAGTAAATTACATACCTGATACTTAGTCGATTTTGGTAGATTGTAGACAGAGCGGAAATGGCCATGAGACTGGCAGCCTCATCCCAAGTACTACTTGTTCAAGTCTGCCTAGCCAAAGTACTTAAAAATCTGGAAGAAACACAAACAAACTTGCTGACTGACAGGTTAACTTGCCATTGCAGTAGCCTAATCACACTGGACTAGTTTTTGTGATGTTCGGAAGTTGCTTTTAGATAATGCAGGTTCACTTGATTCAGAAAGATATTTCTACGGAAATATAATTTTGAATATTTGTGTAATGAAACTACGTAACAGAATTATTTGATTTTCTGCCAACATCTGACTGCAATCAAATAACAATCTCACTCTAAGTGCTGCCTAACTACTCTGTTCATGCTGGTATCAGTACGGCAGTCCGGACATACCTAAGGTTGAGAATGGAAACAAAATCTTCTCTGTATAAGGTGTAGGAAAGTAAATAGTCGCAAGCCTCATCATTTCATCCTTTTCACAGACAAATATATCCATATAAAGACAGGTATGCGCTTAGAATGCGAAAAGGAAAGCTTTTCATATTCACAAGGAGTCAAGTTCGAAAATGAATAACAGTCCACAGGGATACTTTATACGGTGTCGGGTGAATACATAAGGAACAGACTCGGTTGGAGGTTATCACATTTAAACAGACAGAAGCTGTGCTGTTGTAATAGACTGCTATTGTAGACTTATCTTCACAGCAAGTATGAGGTTATGAACAATCGTAGTCCATTTTCCATATGTTTAATCGTGCCTTTTCTGTGCCCCTTCATGACGCCATTTCTTTAAAAAAAATTTCAAAGAATTCCCCGAATCTCGACACAAGTGACACCCAGGTCTTGAGGTCAGGGCTTCTTTGAAAGTGATGCTTAAGAATTTATATTCCATCTGAGATTTTATTAACGATATCTTTACATTTGTTTTCCTAGATTTGTTGAAAAGCGGGAAATGTTCTTTTGCTCTCATTTGTTTCCATTTAGGTATTGTCACAGAGAATTCCTTAATGTGGTTGATCAGTTAGCTCTGTTCTTACTTGTTTCATTAACAAAACAGAGACCTCTTATGTCTTCGGCCAAGTAGGCGGAAACATGGCTGATAAATTTTTGGGGCCATCGGCGCCTTTCTTTTTATATTTTACTCACATTTTTCATGCCGCTGCAAGCTACTTTATAAAAAGGGGACATGACTAGATTCCATTTAGACGTTACTTTAAACGTAGAAACAGTGCTGAGAGTCACACGAGCATAATCATTACATGCAAATCTGTTTTGTTTCAGTTATGAAACCTAAATATGTTAAATGAAGGTCAGCAACTTAATGTTTTAGTCAAGATTATCAAAGTCAAGTTTATAATCTTTTCAGAAGTTAGACCGAAATCTACCTAGGAAAAATTATAAAGTTCATAAAGAAATGTAGGTCAAGTATATAAAATTTTTTTTTTGTCATTAAACTTAAATCTATGAATAGCTCCGTCATTTGCAGAGCTGAATCCTCAGTGTTGCCTACCGCAAACCAGAAAGACGCTCCTAAGTCTTGAAACAGCCAAGATCTAAAGACTACACAACGGCATCGAGATCAGACGACGTATTGTCTTGAAGTTTTTCTTTTTCTTTCTTTCTTTCTTTCCGAGAACTGTGATACAAATCGTGACAAGGAACAAACGGTAGCTTCGTTAGTGTACTGTTATTACTGAAGTTAAAAGACAAACGACGCGAATTATGTTTTGAAAAGATCATTCATTTTTTTCACCGTGAAATGCCTTTTCATAGAATTCGCCCCAGCCCCCACAACTTGCCTCACGTAAAATATTCGTGCTTGGACTTCAGTTGTGATCGTTTGTATTCTTCAGAAGTCTGAGATCAGATATGGGACTTGAGTGTGTTGCTTTACAGATAATTCCCACGACGTGCCGACCTTTTCATAACAATATTTGTTTGCATATGTTATATAGTTCTACGCGTGCGTTCGTAAATATACATACATAAGAACTTCCTATCAGTGAAAAATAATGAGATGAAACAAGATGATAGATATTATGAAATATACAATTCTTCGAAATTCTCATTTCGGTGTTCAGTCACACTATTGGAATTGCCATCTTCTGGTTTATTGGTCTATTTTAAGAATACTTGAGATAATCGGTCTATTCTAAGAATATTTGAGGTAATCAAGAATTTTCTCAGTTCCCATTACCTATGCAAGAACAAATTTGATTTTCTCAACCTGCTGATCATTGTTTCTTTCACCAGATGGCCGTGACACTCACTATCCACAGAAAGGGGAGTCCTTTAGGCCGATGTGTTTGCAAATAACCAGAATAATAACTCCTTAGTCTACATTCCTGCTTTCTTGGATAAACTGACTAGCCGAACTTTTTGGAAGCAAAGACTCAAGTGATATTTTTCTTTTGCATTTTGTGAAGACTGCTGATTACATAGCTCTTAAACTCTCTATGATTTTTTGTAAGCTGGCAAGAATGGATTTTTTGCACTCTTTGGAGAAACGGGTGGAACTTCATTAGCTAAATTTGGGAATGGTTACTCAAGCTCTGCCAATCGCACCCAACACAGTAACTTCATTTATCTAAAGGTTTTGAATATCTGATGAAAAACGTCTGAAATGAGTATATTCTCACACTGCTTGAGAACTGAAGCTCTTCAATTCTAAAACTTCTACTCAGCACTTCCTAGATCTGTTTTTCTCAAGGCCTCCTAGGCATATATCCTTTTCAAGAGTCTGTTCTCTCACATTCTGCTTTTATTACCAGACCGTCTCTTTATTCACTCAGATCTTGTGATCGCTCGGTCGTAATTCGTGGCTTCTTACCCTTTCAATATTTTCTACTTGACGTATACTCAGCAGGAAATTCATCTCGGCTTACAAATTCCACGCATCATTATTGTAATATATTTTTTATTGATTTAAACACGTCAGTTTTTAGGTCTGTAACATTCATCAAAGATACTTTTACTGTATGCACAGTAAAGATTAAGTCTAATTCAAAGACTTGGAATAATACCGCAAATCTATCTTGAAGACAGGTCCTATGTTTTAGAGAAATTATTCCACAAAACGAAAATGCTTTTGGATTTAAACGTCTTTTGACTTAATATCATTACAGCATTACCACTGGACTGAAAGATCGTCAGACAAAGATGTTGTGAATGATTTAAAGTACTTTTCTACAATTTTTCTTTTATGGAGCAAAGGGTCTAGGCCTCTGCTGTCTCGTGTGACGGTGTAATAGAGAGAGAGGTGTGTTGGGGGCGGGTTGCCAGAAAATACCACCAGTAATGCACGCAAGCATGACCAATAAGCAGGGAAAACCATTGCCGTGCTGTGCATTATGAACTGCATTGGTTAACGCGAGGTTATGCAAATTCGTGTTGCTTAATCGGTTATGGCTCTTTCCCGCTCAAAGCATCAAATAATCTGAAATTTTTGAAGCACCCTCCCATACCTCGGTCTTTGCGCAATCATTTATTGTACTCATAATTTTAACAGCGGAGTCTAAATTAGTTTAAATAATCTTAATCGTGCGTATCTTATCTTAATGACAATCCGGAGCTGGTGGGGTGCATGGGGTTAAGATTGTGACTTGGCGCAATTCAAGCATTCATTGTTCTCTTGCTGACTGGGTTATTTTTATCTTGTTCTTTGTTTGCATTCCTCTTACTCCGTCCTTTACTGCTCTCAAAGTCAAGGGGGAAAGCCGGTTTCCTTTCGTGTTAAGGGAGTATTTTTCACTTGGTAACGCTATGTGAGAATGTATATAAAAAAGTCACTGGCCACTTCAATTTACAGTTAAGTAAAACTAGCCACTTCCATTGTATGTGCAGTAAGATGACATGAAGATTTTAATCGTCCGAGGGAGCATTACTTTCAAAAATGTTTCTGCTTTCCACGAAATCGTAGTCAAAAGCATTCAGTGAACAAATGAATGACGGTCATGACGTCAGTCAGAATGACCGAACAGTAGGCTAGTGGTCCGGTAGTCAGAACAGCATTTCAAACTTTTAATGCTTGTTCATGCTTCCCTGAGTTACTGATACCTTGACTGGGTGATGTTTTAGATTTGCATTCGAATCAAGTCCTTCCAAATCCTAAGCAGCATACGGAATCAAACTACGCTGTCTTGATAAAACTACAGCACACGAGAATTAATGCTTGTTTATGCTGTTATGTCGAAAGACACTAAACGATTGGTAAAGGATACAAGGAATCGGCTTTTAATCATTTTGACTGTCTTTTATCAATAGCTTTTTATTTCAATGGGCTGTCAGTGGGGTATCAACATTTTTCTTTACGCGAAGTCCGGGTCTGAGTAAAAAATGGAAAAAGAAACGTTAGGGAAAAACGTGGTTCTTAAGCCTAAGGAGAGAGAGAGAGAGAGAGAGAGAGAGAGAGAGAGAGAGAGAGAGAGAGAGAGTGCTCCTTAGCTTGTCAGTGTCGATGTGATGGCTGTTACTAGATTAAAGCGGCCTTGTGCCATATCGGATTCTTACTCCTTTGAGCGACCCGTAAGTTAGGCAGATAGTGGCCCTCAAAATTAGATAGTTTAGTAAGAGTCGTCCCGAGTACAGTACATAGTTCATGATCACTTCTTTACACATTTACTCGATTTTTGTTTCCTATAACAAATGCGCGTTTTCATTCAGATTCCTTCTCGTTTGGTGTGCAGTGCATGAATCTGTGTGTACACACGCGCAAATATGTACACACTTCCATATATTCACTGAGGTAGGCATTGTATTTTACTTTTGATATATAAAAATCTAGGAACTTATGAAGCATTTGCATATAAGCGTTTTTACATTACTGTATACTTCTTTGTTTGAATTTGTAAAGTTTTGGGGGGACCGAAGAGAGTACACAAAAGAAGTCCGGTTTCAGGACAGTGAACTGGGTATTAACCCTCATATGTGTTTAAATTTAGGAAAGTAACTCTCTCTCTCTCTCTCTCTCTCTCTCTCTCTCTCTCTCTCTCTCTCTCTCTCTCTCTCTCTCTCTCTCTCTCTCTCGCATAATGCTCAACCGAACAGCATACACAATACCACTCAGAAAATCTTTTCACACAGTCTTCATCGGCATTGAACCTCCGCAAGGCATACTGGGTTGACATCCAGCGCCTCTTATCGTCTATTGATTTGGATGAATTATTAAGAAAGAAGTCTTGCACTGAAATCCTTCAGTGTTAGAATCTACTAGACTTTAGACATTGCTAGACAAGACAACCTGCAGAATTCCGAGAGGCCGGCGCGTCTTATTTCGGCAGAAAAAGCGGAAACTGTGAACTCTGAAGTCGGCATCTGACAATAACAGCCGAAATACTGCAGACAGAACAAAGTCCAATAATTCTCTCGAAACCGAAAACAAGCAGAGGAAAACAAGACCCAGATCAGTTAATATACGAAATAACCAGAAGTTCTTCTCAAACCACGCAAACATCAAAATTCGAGAGTGGAACTGGCTCCTCAAAGTCAGAGGACACCTTATCACATCAGAACAGATTTGCGAATGCCTGTCGGAACAGTAAACTGATCAGTATACTCGGCCCCAGCCTCAAATCACAAAACAAAAGACCCAATTACATTCTTCGATTTAATTGGCAACGGTCCCCCGACACTACGAGAGATCGTTGCTACTACACGAAAAAAAAATTGAAAAGGAAAACGAAATTCTTAGAATTAATCGTCTGACCAATAACCAACATGAGTGTATTCCTGGAAGACTCATGTCACAGCAAATCTGCCAGAGTTAATCAGGAACCTAGAGTCGGGCAGTGAGCAAAATTAACACTATCTCGATTGCTCCAAGGCCTTTGACAAAGTTGGCCATTTCCTATACTGTAAAAAGCTCAAAGAAAAACCGACAGATGGACCTGTCGGGGCCTGGCTGCACGAATTCCTTTCAAATCGAACGCTTCAAGCATCAGGTGAAGGCGCATAATCCTAACCAGCCCAAGTCATATCAGGTGTCTCGCATGGAACTGTTCTTGGCCCTGTTCTCGTCATTATAATGATTAGCGATTTTGATATCTACCTGCAAAGCTTATTTAAATCTTTATTTGACGAAGATTCCCGTGTCTCGGCCTTAGCAATACGTACATGAAAACTGAATAGTTGCGACTTGCAAAATGTCTATCCCTAGGCGCAAACAAATAAAGCAACCTTTAAGGGGACAAGTTAGAACACACAAACTTTGGTACAAAAATTTTTAAAAACCTCAGTCATTATCATCACCCAGATGGAAATGTCATTACAATAAAGAACAAATTGAAAGATCTTGTATCGTGATAAACTCCGACGACTTAACATGGTCTATTCGTATCGACAGAAACATAGCGAACTGTCGCAAACAGCCGACATGAATACAATCCTTACTTTTTTCAAAAAGATATCACAATAAATTTCCCTTGTTATGAGTGACTGATTATACCATTCTAGACTGTTGCTCCTCAGTATGGTACCCAACCCAAACTAACAATGACCTAATACTGTGGACTTCATGACTATAGTTCTTCGTTGGACAAGTCGGTAGAGTTGTCGGCTAGCACTCTGCTAGGCCCGAGTTCAAGTCTCCGGCCGGCCAATGAAGAATTAGTGGAATTTATTTCTGGTGATAGAAATTCATTTCTTGGTATAAAGTGGTTCGGATTCCACAAAAAGTTGTAGGTCCCGTTGCCAGGTAACCAATTGGTTCTTAGCTACGTAAAATAAGTCTAATCCGTTGGGCCAGCCCTAGGAGAGCTGTTAATCAGCTCAGTGGTCTGGTTAAACTAAGGTATACTTAAGTTAGAGTGTATTTCATATATAAAATATCTTGAACTGCTTAATATCTGCATGGATGAAATGATGCGATAAGTCAAAGAAAATAAATTAGATGTAAAGTCGTAAAGGAAATGAATGTTGAAGGGAGTATGGAATGACTGACGTTTTCAAATGGTGCAGTAGTGAGAGAGTTTGGTAGTTGTGAAAAAGTTTGGAAGCAGTCGTAAAAAAGCTGAGAGTAAATGAACAAGATTAAAGTAAAAAGGGAGGAAGATTGGAAGTGTCTGATACATATCTGAGAGTAAGTGTAGCAGATGATGGTAGGATGTGATAAGAAGTGATTCACATAAAAAGAAGCAAGGAAGGAATGCAGCAGGGTGCGTACAAAAGATCTGAGACACTGGAATGTCATTGGAAACCAAGGCGGGACTGTATGAATGTATTGTTGAGTAGTCTCTCGTGCGGAAACGAAGTGTGGATGTTAAAGCTGAATAAAAGCAAAAAGGTTGAGGCTGTTTAAATTAGCTGCTTTCATAGTGTATGTGCTGTAATAAAAAAAAAAAGTTAAATGGGTGAGCTGTAGAAAGCGAGTAAAAGGATCATGATATTTACATACATACACCACACACATATCAATAAATAAATATAAAAATAAATGTGTATATATATGTATGTATATACATGTATACATACACGCACCCACACATACGTACATATATGTATGTATATATATACATATACATATGTATATATATATTTATATGTATATATACATACTGTACATATATGTACGTATGTGTGGGTGCGTGTATGTATGTATGTATATACATACATATGATATATATATATATATATATATATATATATATATATATATACATATATAACAGATATATATAATATATATATAAATATATATATATATATATATATATATATATATATATATATATATATATATATATATATATATATATATATATATATATATATATATATATATATATATATGACACATTCAGAATAATTGTAAGCTAAAAACAGGTGGCGTTGTATAAGAAGGATTGGCAACAGGATGTGCACTGTTATGAGAGGAGAGAGAAAAAGGATTTCCGGCTGTGTCGATGATGCATTCCTGCCCTGCCGGGAGAACTTGATTAAGGATGTAATGGAGTGGAGATTACCAGGTGTGAGTCGCTGGGTGAAGGGATGGATGTCACTATCCACTGCATAAGTATGGAGATGTTTTCCTACCGGTTGGTTGCTATGGTGACAAGATTTCATACGTTGCTAAGGTGAAGGATCCACATCACTTCCTGTGGCGATAGCTTCCCATCATTTCCTCTATAAGTCTACAAGTGTCCTCCTGTCCCCGTGGAGATGGGGTCCTCATATGTCCAACAAAGGTGTCTCCTACTATAGTTCCTGTGGAGATGGGTTCCCTTGTATTTAAATGATAATATTCCAGAGACATAGGCTTTCATCGGAAACCGTGGTTATGGGTTTCCTTTTGTTCTAATTCAAATAATTTCACCTTGGACGCCCTGGCAATTGCTACTTATAGTACCAGAAAGAAAATCTGATTGCAGAACTAAGTGATTTTGTTTCTGGGCGGAATGGGTCGTGGGCGACGAAGACTCTCTCTTGAAATTTTCTATTATGTATCTTGAATGCTTTTCAGGTTATGTTTCGTAATTAAGATAAAAATTCTGAAACCTTTTATATTCCTTTAGTTAGCAGTCCAAGTCATACTCGAAGACACGACGAAAGACTTAACCAGCACATCATTAAGGTTACACTGATGTTATAGACATAATGTAAAAATGAAATATTTAAGGGCATATTGGTGAAAAACTGGCAACTACCTCAGAGATACTTAACTTACTTTTACTTAAGGCTTATAATTAGTTACCAGCACCACTACTGTCCAGATAGCAGGGGTGTTTGAAATCATGTTTTAGGAATGTTTTTCATAAATTCCCCCTCCCCCTCTCTCTCTCTCTCTCTCTCTCTCTCTCTCTCTCTCTCTCTCTCTCTCTCATGCTGCTGAACAACAGCACCGTGGAATTAGTCGAAAATGATGAGTAGAAAATATTACACCACAAATCGCTGCGTTGAACCAGAAAGCTGTATTTAATGGCGATATTTGTTAGTTTGCTATCGGAATGCCTTGCTGAGGCAATAAATGAACCTCCCGTTTAAGAACAAAGGTTTTAACATATAAAAGATGAGAAATGATTTCCCCGATATTTCATTCGGTGTAGGTCAAAAGGACAAGTTGTGTCAGGTGAATGATGTTTAACATGCCAGAACGAAATGCCTTTACAGTATGGGTAGACACGCACGAGGAAGCATGCATGAGAGAGAGAGAGAGAGAGAGAGAGAGAGAGAGAGAGAGAGAGAGAGCAATTGTAAATAGTGATGAACTTGAGCTGAGTCATCTATTTAACAGGATATAAAAAAGAAATAAGAAAATCAACAAAAAGTGTTTGGTTTTCGGCACGACGAGGTTTTCCCGCAAATGCACCCAAATAACCCTTTGAACACCACGGAGAAAAATCCCCTTTCTTTCACAGTTGATACTCGTGATTTTGCATTTGATATTGTTCCAAACATAGGGACCATTCTTTAATTCTTTTTCGAATATCCCAACAGGTCATCCTTCCAAGAAGGCACTGTCATGTACAACAAGACAAAAGGTGCGGTCGCGGCCCAGAGAGAGGGTGCTGTGCTAGTAGCAATGGGCATACATTGCTTCTCTCCACCTCACCCGATACAAATCCTTATTTTTACCTTTTGCTTTAATTAGTAGAGCAAGGTGGTGGGAAAAAAGGGCAAGCAACAGATTTGGCATGAGAACTTTTACTACCCCCATAAATCAAAATCAACCTCAGCAACCTCGTTATATGGCTACTTCCAAGATGGCTGACACTTCTCCAAAATGGTGGCAAATTTCCTCTATATTTTAAATATTTCCATTTCATAAGTCTGTAAAATATTGAATGTGTCCATATAATGATTATGAATTCATATCTTATTATTCTTACTGTCATTAAGAGATCAACTGAACCCACCTTTCCAATATGGCCACCATTTTTAGCAAGTGCAGCTGCAGAGAGTTGTGCAGCCAAGCACTTACATCTGCCATGGCATTCTTTCTTACATCCACACTTAATTAGTTCTTGGCAAGGTTCTGCTACTGCTGGCAAATCTGCTCGGTATGAATGCTGGGCACTATCAGTCTGTTGCCGTCCCAAATGTCTTGGCCTGAGCATTGCTGGACGGCACACTAAAGACTGGCTCCAAATGTGCCTTGCTTGAAAGGCAACTCTCTTGCAATGCTCTCTTGGAACGGCCCTTGTATGGGGAATGCAATCAGAAGCTCTTTGCTTCCTTGCAAAAAGATCAAGTCTAGCCTCATTTACATCTTTACATGAAGAGCTTCTGTCATACATTAGCACCACAAGCTCTTCAGTGATTTACAAGGCTTTATCTTCTACAGCTGATGGTGTCGATCTTAGTTTGGTGAAGGTGGGTGTGACACTTTGTTTCACAGTCCATGTTTGCCGTGCAAGCTCCTTCCCCTTTCCATGAAAGGCAGACACTGAGTCACACCCACTAAATTCATGAAAAATAGGGAGGACTAGGACTTTTGGTCCCTTGGCTGCTGGAATTTTGTCCCTAGTTTGTCCAAACCAATTTTTTCCATGCTAGTTATTGCTATGACGACAACGTCAGTGTCTGAGCTGCATATAATTGCACTTGAGATGTCTTCATGCTTTGCAGCATGTAAAAAGGCTATAGTGTCTGCTTCTTGTAGGTCAGCAGTGTCCTATTCAGCTTTGCTACAAAGTGCAGCATTCCCTTTGGTAACAACAATGCATGTTGTATCATCCGCTCGAGATGAAACAATTATTCAGCCAAGTGTGCAAATAATACAGTTTTGTTCTGGTCATTCCTAAGGAAGTTGGCCCAATTACCGGGAGTTTTCGCAGTGTTGATCACTGCAGTAACTCTTGTTTCTCTTTTTTGTCTTGTGTTTTCATATTGCCTCCCTATATATATCAAGTGCAATGTGCACTTGTTTGTATTTCAGTATGAGCCTCTGCATCTTGGACAGGAATTCATCTTTTGCATAAGACTAAAATATAGACCACTCTGTTGGTCATGGATGTCTGATACTTGATGTTCTAGTAGAGACAGTAGCTATGACTTGATGCCCTGATGCATCTGCCCATTTTGTGCCAGTGATGATGGGGAATTTTGATTTTCATGTTGAAAGAACACATTTAAAGGCCCTATTGTCTATTCTGGCATGAGATGAAGAGACATGAGAATAGATTATGGTCTTCCTTTATGGTTTGCAATGACTGTTTGCACTAGGATTCTGTAGCAGACATCTTGAAACTGAACAGTAAAATTCTGTTCTTGTCTGCTGGCTCATAGAATCTGCTTGGTGTCTCGAATCTCTCAATAAAGTTTGTGAATTGTGCCTTTTTCAGTGTCTTAATAGATTTAAAGGATTCACTAACTTTGCTGTCCATAATTTCACGACTGTCTAGCACAATAAGATTCTATGAATCTCCCTCAAAAGGGTTGCCCATTTTTTTTATTACTTTTCTTAGATTCTCAACCATTTCAAGAAATCTTTTCTGCTTTCCCTCTGATTTTGGATCAGCATCACTTCTAGTCTCAAACTCATCAATCAGGTGGCTTTCTTCAGGACCAGCCAGTGCCCACATTTTGATAGCAATCTGTATCTACACAAAAGCCAATACTCCACCATCTCATTTCACATAAGTATTATACTACTCATGTACATAGTCTTTAGCCATTGAGGAAAAAGGCTGAGTGTTTTTCTGAACAGTGAAACTTCCCTTTGTAAATTCAACAAATGTCATTCTGGAGAGCCCCCATGTCCCTCAAATGAATTGAAAACCACCTGGCATGATGTATATGGTCAAGTGCAAAGAAGAAAGGAGTTCCTGCAGCACATCTTTGTACAAGTTGAAATTTGACTCCCAGTATGATCTGATGAAAAGGAAAACGAGTACAAATTTGACTCCCAGTATGATCTGATGAAAAGGAAAACGAGTACAAATTTGACTCCCAGTATGATCTGATGAAAAGGAAAACGAAAAGCTCTAGCAGAAGCACATGATTCCAAAGGTAGAATTGTGAGCACTCTGACTCTCGGTTTCTGACCCAGTTTTCAAAATTCAGCTCACTTCCTTCTGCATCCTGGATATATGCCATATAAAAAGCTGATATAAACTGCAGGCTGTCACCTGATGGGCTAGACATGTCCCCTTCATATGTAAAGCAGAGATAAATGAATCTGCTGTTCCAGGAGCAGCTATTTCTGCTTCTGCAAGAGCACCAGACCAACCACTGTCTTTCAAAAGATCACCAAGAATTTTAAATGCTGCCATTTCTAAATGCAGCCCTCCGAATATGACAGCCATATCACCCTACTGCAAAGTCCATTCCCATTGGATTTGCTTGGCAATTGCAAATAGTGGTTGATCAGCTGCTAGAACTGGGGTTTGGCCAGGATTGAGAAACTTTGTGGTTGCTCTTGCAATATCTATGGCATGTTTGATCATTGCAACTGAAAGAGAGGACTCTTGAAAAAGAGGCAACATTGATGACAACCTTATTTCAAAGTCATACTCAGGAGAAATGTGTTTAGATAGCGCAAATTGTTGGTGTTCCACACTTCCACTGAATGGAGGGAGGATGTTCATGCTTACAGCGAGCAGGTGTAAGCAGGAACATAAAGTGGTTTTTCTTACTTTGTTCCACTTTGGAGTCTGACCTCATGTTATCATTGCTTGGATGCTGAAACAAAGACATGCCTGTCCCATGGAAGGATGTTTGTGTTGTTGTGGCACTTGGATTGTGGCCTAAATTGTCAACAGCTCAAGTTGTAAAGAGCCCTTGTTTTAGTGTCATGGGACAAACTACTACTTCCTCCACAGCCCTTGCTACAACTGCCTCTCCCAACCATTTTGTCAATTCCAGCTGATTCCATGTTGATGAAGTGTATCAATTAATTAACTCTTTCTGGTTTTTGTAAAGAGCAGGAGAACAATGTATGTTAGAAACAGAGGTTCTCTTGACTTGGAATGTCTGGTAACTGTTAAAGATGCTAGAGTCTTCTGACAGTTGGAGTACAAAGTTGTGCTGAACCTGAATCAGTAGATAATGATTCATATTTAAGTTGGGATTTTATATCCCCACTGTTTTGCAGTGCACTTACAAATTCCAGCAAACTTGGTGGCTCAGATTCTCCTCTGATGTCTACTATTAAGGTCTCATCAAATTCTGTCTCATGTTCAAGCACCTGCCTCTTCAATATCTTGGCTGCTTTGGCCACAATTAGTGCTTCATTGTAGTCACATGCCATGGGTAGGGCTTCTCCCACTTTCCCCTCGTAGGCAAGCCAAATCTCTCTTCCCTTTTCTGCATCCTCCAGTTCTGGGATACAGGCAAGTATATGTTCTTTCAACTGTGTTCAGTGCACAAAGGAAGCATCAACAATTAGGTGTTCCAGTCTTTGTTTGTACAAATAATAAAAGTTCTACCACTGTGGAGCAGCACCCATCCTTGGTCAACTGCTTCTCTTGTATGTACGAGTACATCTCAGGCTCTGCAAAAGTATGGGTACATACCTCTTCTCTGTTCTGCACATAATCATCTCCAGTTTTCTGGTTAATTCAGCCCGGCTCTTTGTTGCTCACGCCTGTCAGACAAGATGCGTGTTACATATGGTCTTGGGAAACAATATCTCCAGCACTAAACTTGGCTTAGAGTTTCTTATGCTGCTCTTCATGTAAGGGCAATATCTTGGCCAATCGTAAATCTTTGATTGGTGATGGTTTGTCACAAATAAAGCAGTTTCTTTCTTTCCCAGTCGTAGATTCCTCTGCATCTCCTTCACCTACCTTTTGGGTACTATGTATGAATTTTGTACATGGGCCATCATCTTCTTTTGTCGTGTGCAATAACTTCCTTTTCCTTTCCAGTTTTGTGGTTTTGAACTTGAGCATACATGATTCATGATATTTGCCTTTGTTATTTTCAAAGTTCTGCTGAATTTTATCACCTTCGTCAAACCTTCTGGGATCAAATGGTTTAGCTATTGCATTTAGGATGTAAAATTCAGGAATGCTTGTAGCAACGGTAACAGCCAGCACCAGATGAATCCATTAGTCTTTCATGTGTGTCCTCTTGGCACAAGCAACAAAGCTTCAGGGAGTCATATTGTCTCGTTTTAGGAAAGATTTTGATTTCCAAGATTGTGCTGTCATTGCTTTTGTTCTTTAAACCCTTTGTGCTGTCATTGCTTTTGTGTTTTTATACTGAGGGTTTTATCATTTTACCACCTATACAACGTATGTACTTTCTGATATGGGATACAACTCGCCTCAGATATGTTATAACCCTACCCCTAGCCCAGTCATTCATCTAATCTATCTAATTCCCATGTGATCTGTACACCTTCCAGAAGGATCTAGCCCCGTCTTCTTTGGCTTGGCTCTCCCACACTTGCATATTCTGTCAGTTCAGGTGTGACTGTTGAACTCTGAACTGGGGCGAGCTAAACGGCATTTGAAAAACTAATAGACTTATGTCTACCATTAGCTAGCACTGAACCCTACGCTAAGTCTTACAGCTATAGTGTCAACCAGTGTGCCCTGGTAGTGCACTGACCTACACTATTACACTGATACATTGAACTAATTACCCATTTTTTAAAATGAGGATGAAATAACAAACTAATGCTGAAATTATCCCAAATCCACGTGTTACCTGACTTTTTACCTCCTTTATGAACCTAAGTACAAATGTATGGCTTAATGGCAGCCCTTTTGGATAGTGACAGCCATCTTAGATGTTTCTGGGAAACTACATTACGTATATCGGTATTTAAAGACTGGCTTTCAATATTTTAATATAAACTGAGTGATTAAGGAATTCCAGTGTGATTAAGCAGTTAAGTGTTAATGCTCACATATCCTTAGGAAGCCATTTTGAAAACCTGGTGGCCATCTTGGAAGATGGAAAAATTCTGTGTGGCTGGAGGTTGATTATGAGAAAGAAAGCCAAGAAGAATTGTGTGCTGAATATTAAGCTATAGTATGACCATTTGCACCTTTTCCCCACTATTTTGGTTCTACCCGCTTCACTATAAAAGGCGCAGATGCCAGACATTAAATACATATTACCGCTAACTCGCGTCCAGCAGGAAAATGCTGTTTCCAGTAACTGTGTGAATGAAAAATTTGCACGAATAGGCCTATATGACACGATAAACTAATAGTGAGAGACAACCCTATCCTTATCAGTGTTCGTTTAGATAAGGATAATCTCTCCGTCTTACAACAAAATTTTTTAGTGCTATGACCCACTGATAAGACGGTGAGATAGAATCCCTTTGATAGATAAAGCACAGAAGTGGGTTTGAATGGCACACCACTTTCCAAGTTAAGCTGTTGTCTCTAATCGGCATATGTCCGTTTATTTCGTAACTTTCTTAAAAGTAAAACAATCTGTAGAACGACATCGGGAGAAATTATCGAGAGAGAAACTACCGAAATTTTAATATTAGAATAGTGGAAATTATGAGTAACATATTGTTTTACTTTTTCCCACTTCATGAGAGCATTAACTGTAGAAAATATTTGTTTCTGTGATATGCAATATCATTGCTGCTATTAATTTTAAGACAGCATTTATTTTAAAGTCTGCTCTTTATATACTTCAAAAGATCAAAAGATTATATATATATATATATATATATATATATATATATATATATATATATATATATATATATGCTTCTGGGGCAAAGTTTTCTTGTATGCAAATTTCGTTGAACTCTATGGCTTTTTGATTGTTGATCAACTTCTTATTTGTTTGACAATATTTTCTGAATATTCTACGTTCTTCCAAATTAAGTGGATGAAAAATTAAAAAAACGAAGATTAATTCTTTGTTCCATTTGCTAAAAACACAACACCACAGCTCTTCCGTCACTCGTCGTGACCTCTTCAAAGTGTATAATCTGGACATGTTGCTGTTTCAGATTTAGCTGGCCTTGTGCCAGCACGGGCTCTTGCTCCTAAAGCAGCCCGTAAAGATCTGGACATAGCGTCCTGTTGGTTTGTTACGGTGTGCGGACGGATTATGCAGCGTCCAAAACAATACTAATACAATAAATCATTACAATAACAGTAAGTACAAGATAAACAATTTTGATTTATTTACAGTTATAAAAGTTACAATAAACAATATACAAAAACATAATTTACTTTGTGAAAAATAATGAGAACAAAAACCACGTGTTCGGTTGGCAACAAACAAATAAAAATGCAGGTATACGGATTACGGATATTGGAGGATGGGGAGTGGGAAGTGGCCGGGAGGGGGAGAAAGCGCGTGATTCAAAAGGAGGTGTTGTCGTTGTTATGGTTGTTTCTTGTGTTAGCGTTGTATGTTGTATGGCGCCTGCTAGATGGGAGTGATCTTTCCGCTTCTAGTTGTCTGTTCAATGTTGGTTTCGGCAATAAAATGCAAACAGATTCTGCTATGATTAATCTTTGGCGACTATCTTCTGTGTAGATGATGTCTGTATTCTCCACTATAATTATAGCTCTTGTGTCGTAGGTTTGCGGTTGTGATGGTCTGTGTAGTGTTGTTGGATGGATCCATTATTTCGATGGGCCCGTAGACTTCGTTTTAGTGTGATGGAAGTGTGACCAACGTACGTTTTTTCGGAGGACTGGCACATCTGTCGTAATGAACAGAAGCGAGTACAACGCAAAACTTGACATCTTGAATGACACCAGCAAGTTCCAACCCCTCAGTAAAGACCCAAAAAATGAATCAAAGACAAAAGTACTACGCCTTACCAACCAAATACAAAATGAGATAAATAAAGTTCCCGAAAATAGTTGGTGATTTTAAACCGGGATATTGCTATGGAACGATAAAAAACACATAAAACAGAGAACCCCATCAGGCCTATAATTTCACAAATAACGTCGGCGACCTACCAACTGGCAAAGAAACTCAATGAAATTATAACTCCATACATTCCATCAAAATAATCAGTAAAATCGGGCACAGAATTCATCGATTTACTCCACGGCACAGAACCAGAATAAGGCATCGCCTCTCTCGACGTAGAATTTGTTCACAAACTTGCCAGTAGATGAGACAATCAACCTGATACTCAATCGTATATACCATACTGATCGAGAACCACTACCAGTATCGGAGAGGACATTAAAATCGATGTTCGAAGCATGCACTAAGGAGGCCCCTTTCTTCTCACACAAAGGTGACTTATTTAGGCAGTGCAACGGTATAGCAATGGAGTCCTTTTTGCTAACATTTACATGGACCACGTCGAAACAACGACTTTTGTCAATAATCTATATACGCAAGGTATACAGATGATATTTTCATGACAATGAAGAATAAAAATGAAGCCACAGAATTAGCCGAAGAATTCAGCAGAGAGAAAACCCTTCCTTTCCTAGACATCCTCATAACACAAAGAGGGCAAACGTTCGACACCAAAATGTACACAAAAGCAACAAACGCGGGGCGGTGTCTTAACGCACGTGGGGAGTGCCCAGCTGCTTATAAGCGATCGGTAGTGGACGCCTACATTAAGCGAGCTAGAACCTACAACTCCACGTGGCGCGAGACCCACCTTGAAATCGAGAGAGTCAAACAGCTCTTGACAAATAATGGCTTTCAAGATAAACTGACCGAAGAAGTAACAAGAAGAATCGAACAGTTCTACACCAACGACACCAAAACACTACGCGATGGCGATAAAAATATCATTTATCATCGAAGCGAATACAATATTAGATTCAAGGATGAGAAAAGGGCGATCACCAACATCAAGAGAGGAATAACACCTAAAGCGCCCCTTCGAACAGGTCAATGTACGCGTCTACTGCATTTTGACAGCTTTCTCATAATGAGAAATAATGCCAGCCCGAACCCAGACAAGCAAGACAGTACCAACGTCGTTTACAGCAAGGTCTAGAGAATACAAGGTCTTCTCACGCGCAGGATTAACGCGGTTAAGGAGATGGGAGTTAAGAAACGTGACGTCACGCGGTCTACTTGCTTTCTCCTCTGCCCAAGCTCTGTACTAATGGGAAAACTTTTCTCCTGTTTCCTCGTTGTCTCTTTTTAATATTAAAAATTATGATTCATTCTTTTAGGGAAACAAAGCACATGTTGACCATATTCATTTCTATACGTGTATTCATCCAAATAATTACAACTGGAACTTAAAAACGAAAAACATTTTCACTCTAATATACAACTCACACTCAAATACACATATACGAGTACATGTATACATAAGGTTAACAATTATACAATTATGTGACCAACTTTTTCGTTATGTTTACAATGATAACAAATAAATATCTTTTCCATCGATTTTAAATGCTCCAAAAATTCGGGTCGAGGTTTCATTAGCTTCTCATTTGTTCTACTTATAGTGCCGATCCTTGTGCCATCTCCTTCGGTTCTTTAGTTCCTAGAAAGTCATATTCGGGGAAACTTACGGGCTACAAAACCACCCACATATTGCATGCCTCCTTCTTCAGTTTTGTCTTCATTGTCATCCTGCAATGCCTCCATTGGCAAACAAAACAAAATTGCCGATAAGCTTAACGCTTTCTGAAGAGATGTTTCTTCAGCCTCTTAAGAAGTGCTTTCTTTAGTTATCAAGTTAGAAAATGAGACCTCAGTCATATTATCGCTAATACAATTTTCAACATTGTATTTGGCGCCTCATAGAGTTCTCTCTTTCCCAGGAGATGGGCTCAAACTCGGTGCTTAAATTCAACAGGTGATGGGTGCTGATGACATGCACCCATTTACCGTATACAGCCAAAAGTGTTTCCAGTCCATCCCGATTCAACCTATGAATCAAGATGTATGATATTGCAAAATTTCACCTAACATCCCTGGCAAGTTCGTTAGAGATTTGCAAGATATCACAAGGCCTTTTTGGAAAGGGTAAAGTTCTTTTCCTCCCAGACTTTTCATTGTTCTGGATAGGTGTGTCATCTCTTGCAATGTTTTGTTTTGGTTTCTAAGATTAGCTCGTAAGCATTCCGTGTTGATTTGGTTTCTAAGATTAGCCCGTAAGCATTCCGTGAAGACTTTCTATCGAAAGGCACTCCAGAACTGAGTAAATCAAACCACTTATCAACAAGGCAAATGAACTGGATTGCACTCTCCCAGTGCCTATCCACAATCAGACCTTTTTCTCCGAAGTGTTTGAGAGTTTTATGAGTGGCAGAGTAACTGTAACGCTAATTTCACTGTCGTACCCTCCATACCTGTAACACTTGAATGCTTTTCAAATAGTTTTCGAGTTGTCATTAGATCACCTTTACTTTTCTTAATTAGTTCCCTGACTCAATGTAAGCAGTCCTACAGTCCGATAACCTAGATCCATGGTCTGAGAAAGTGAAGTGTTTCTGATGAGTTTTATCAAGTAAGGAGCATCGACAAATACTTTCCCTGCAGTAATCCGCAGGATTAACAGTGTTGGATTAGCCTAGTTACGCCATTGCCTACAGAATTCCATAACCTTATATTTGTTGCCCCAAGTCATGAACCATACCAACTATAGGAAATCCAGCTTTCGCTATCTTAATGGTGAATTAAAATAGGAGAATTTTAGTTATATCGGTGTCGAAATTACAATGAATAAGCGGTTTCCAAGGTCTGACCTTTACACATTGCACTTTTGAGCTAGGTTCATACAAAGCATCTGTGCCTTTATCATAACTCCATCTTTTTGCGACACTACACTTTTCGTTCATAGGAAATCTATGAAGAATTAGATCCCTATTTTTTTCCTATTTTCAAAGTACCCGTTTAGTGCGCAAGATTTGGCTCATCACATAAACTGTCTAAATTGCAGCAAGGAAGAAAAAAATATAAGGCCGCTATTACGGACAATATCAATACCAAATATGTGGAAGCAAGGCCTACAGTGTTTGTTTGTAAACGAACTGATCAGTCAGAGATTACTAAGGACCGTGAGTAGACCGTGTGACGTCACAACCTCTACCTGCGCATTAGATCCCAATTTTGGGTCAGCCGTGAGAAGACCTTGTATTCTCTAGACCTTGGTTTACAGCTTTACCTGCCCAGAGAGGACGTGCCAGTGCTACGGAAAAACGTACGTTGGTCACACTTCCACCTCACTAAAAAGACTTCTACAGGCCCAGGATCCAGAGAAGCCCATCGAAACAACGGATCCATCCACCAACACTACATCGACCATCACAACCGTAAACCTACGACACAAGAGCTAGTGGAGAATACAGATATCATCTACACAGAACATATTGTAGTCGCCAAAGATTAATCATAGCAGAATCTGTTTGCATTTTATTGCAGAAACCAACATTGAACAGACAACTAGAAGCGGAAAGATCACTCACATTTCGCAGACGCCTTACAACAACATAAAACGCTATCATAAGAAACAACCATAACAATGACATTAACTCTTAAATCACACGCTTTCTTTCCCCTCTTTCCACAACCCCAATCCTCCAATCCCCGTAATCCGTATACCTGAATTTCTATTTCTTTTATGTTTGTTGCCACCAGTACACGTGGTTTTTGTTCTCATTATTTTCCACAAAGTAAATCATGTTTTTATTATAAATATTGTTGTATTGTAACTTTTATAACTGTAAATAAAATGGTTTATTTTGTACTTACTGTAATTGTAATGATTTATTGTATTATTATTGTTTTGGATGCTACATATCGGTTTTTGTCCGGCTGAATTTGGAAGAATGTAGAAGACTCAGAAAATATTGTCAAAGCAATAAGAAGTTGGTCAACAATAAAAAAAAACCCAGCAACAAATTTATGAATAAAATATATATATATATATATATAACGATAATTTATGTATATATATATATATATATATATATATATATATATATATATATATATATATATATATATATATATATATATATAATGTGTGTGTGTGTGTGTATCAAAATAGATGTCTTGAACGGAAGAGAGAAATCATCTTTAAAATTATTCCATATTTTAAGACGACGTTAATTACGTCTCAGTTTAAGCTAAAACATAAGCAGAGACATAAGTACATCGAGATATGATTTATCACTATTTGCTGGGCTTTGATAACAAATGTGAACAAGCTATAATACACGATAGTGGTAAATTTATTACAGTGAAGGATGAACCATTTTTGATCTGATAAAATAGAACTGAAGTTTAGTATTTTTTATGTAAATTTCACTTTAGCTGTTAACCCCGAATAAAAAGAATGAGATAAGTGAGATCGCATGAACAAAACGATTCGAGACGTAGTGCAGTCGAACGCGAAAAACCCCGTCTCTTTCAGATCGCATTAGAGCAGACGCCGTGCAGGACAGACGTCTTTATTTACGTCTTGAGTCACTTGATCGAAAATACTCTTCTTGAAGCTCAGCATGTAAGTGCACATTTTGTATATGTTACACTCTGTCTTGCTGCTCATTTTAGTAATATCCAAATACCGGTTTAAGGGTCTTATTTCTCTCAGCACTTCCGATGCTGATAACCCCATGAGCTAGATCCACGTAGGAGCAAGAATTCAAGTTAGCGTGGGTTTTGAAAGCGTTGTAAAGTGAGCACTTATTTGGGCAGCAACAATGGTACTAAGAATCAATCTGGTGTGTTGCTTATTTATTACCGGCAGGGGCACAGAAAGGTATAGTACAAGCAGTTCTCTTACCCTTTGTTCACTGTATGAATATTTCTTTTTACCTTCCTGTCTCTACGTGCCTTTGTCTGTAAGAAGGGAGATAAGTGGCCACAAATGTGACATACAGCTAAAGAAAACGCCGCGGGTGTCTTACTAGAACCAGTAAAGAATGAATGAAAAACTCGGAAAATACACTGGGCAATGACGAGAAATGCACAGAATGCATTGGTTAAGAGAAAATTAAGGTATAAGCCAACTTTTTAAAATGAAGGAGGTACAAGCGCAGAAAAGCTTGTAGCCTTTCAACAGATAATAATACGAAGAGAAAACAGGGAGCTCTGTTAATCTTTTATCTTCGAAATGTACAGAGGCACTGATAATACCGATAATGGAGCGTAGGAGGAATTGTAAAAGTTCGTTTATTTATTCAAAAAGAAGAAATTTGTGAAATTACAGTTTAGCGTTCACAGTGGCTTGTTTATTATTCTCAAAATAGGAATGAAAGAGGAATATATATAAATATATATATATATATATATATATATATATATATATATATATATATATATATATATATATATATATATATATATATATATATATATATATAATATCTGACAGTGGTTGTAAACGAAAGACGTGAAAATAATTTGTTTTGGGGGAAAAGAAAACGGAAGGTAATGTCGGTGATGTGTTTGCAAATAGAATTGTTCAAGCTGAAAGCCACAAAATTAAAGGTTATTGGTAACAATTAAATTCACACGTAGATTAAAAAAAAAAAAAAACTAACGTCGCTGAGGGCTGTTACATACAAATTTCTTCTGCTAGAAATAAAGCATTTCATGAATTATTTTCTTCAACAGAGTAGAAGTAACAATACTCATAAACCTAACATGCATACGATATGTTTTAAATGGCTTATTAATGTCCAAATACCGTTTTATAGGTCGTACAATCTTATTTCCCACAGCAATTCCGGTGCTGGTCACACCATAAGTCAAATCAACGTGACCCGTGGTCCCCGTAGTCCCTTCATATATATCATTCTTTCTATTAATAACACAGCGAACTGTGAACATCCGTTGCACAGCAACAGTGGCACCAGGTCACGGGACCAGTTAGGGTGTGTCCATGATGCCGGCAACTAACGTTAGGAAGACAGATGAGTATGGTTCTCTTTTCCGTTGGGTTTACATTTAGGATGAAAGAAACACTAAATAACATGTGAAATTAGTTTCATTTATAAAAAAGCGATAAAAACCGAAAATAAAAGCTAGAATCCATTTTAAATTTTTAGGCCCCGCACCTAACTCCAGTCCAGTAGTGTGGTATACCCGCAAGTTTGTGGAGTGTGTACTTGTATGTTTCTTTATACTTCTCCGTTTATACATATGTAAGTCTCAAGTTATTAGTGCCTTTCTGTCTGGAAGGAGGGTGATAGGGTTTACGAATGTAATATACAAACATAAAATGAAAGCGGTACTGAAGAAAGCACCACGGGTGTCGTGCTAGAACCAGCAAAGAAATTATAAAAAGCTCGTTAAACATATTGAGGAAATGGAAAGAAATACAGTGAGTCAGGATAAAGTTCACAAATGAAAAGGTTTCGGCAAGTGTCAAAATATCACGCAAATAAAGCGAGATAGAAAAAAAATTAACAAAAGTCAGAGGTGCCGTTACAATTCGAAACTTCCTCTTCTTGAACCAAACATGAATTGTTTTCTTCGATAAAATACCAGTAATAATACTCATAAACCGAATGAGAAACTTGTTCCTTTGGTTTTCTTTAATAACATTTCTGTGATACTAGCCATATTCAGCAGCACACAATACCACGTTAAGAAAGCAAATAATGCAATAGTAAACACACATATGAACAAGAGTCTCTTCACTCTATCAGACTGAGTGCACGATGAACGCACCCTTTTTTTGTTTACTTTTTTGTTGTTGCTCATTTTGGGTTTGCCGCTTCTCCGGATCTCCTTTCAGAGGAACAGGTGCAATTTGGCAACCCGCGTGAGATCCTGGTTCAAAGTTAGTTGACGCCACTCGTTGTGAAATAATCTTGTTTAATAGTGTGTAAGGACGAGACAGCCGACGCATTTTAGCCGCCAAATTGCGTCCTTTATAATACTGACTCTTCTCAAAGGGCAGTTACATTAGCGTAGCTTGTCGTCAGTCAAATCTGATATTACGTTTAGATCAAAGCCTAGACATTATATGCTCACTTTATTGAGACTTGAATGCCACTGTAACCTCTTGTCCTTGCAGTTCATAGGTGGTTTCACTGTGGCATAGGCTAAGTTACTTTATAGGCTTAGCATAGGCCAATTATCCTGGAACCGTAATGGCACAGGTAGACCTTTACGATAGCCTAGTCAGTCAAACACTCTAAGATTGCCAAGATGGGGGCAAGGAGAAATGCAGCACAGCTGAGATCTGTATAGCTATTTAGCCTAAACCTTTCTCATAATTTTAGCTTGATCCCTTGTTTATAGTTTAGCCTGAGACCTGTCGTATCCTGTACTGTTTTGTTTCCACTTTGGCTTTCCACACTGTCTTATCACAATGGCAGCTTGAGTGCAGTAGTTCTTTAATAAGGCATTTTGTTTAAGATTAAGCCAGTAAAGTGACCACTGACCTAAATAGCCTACTGCATGCTGACCATGTGTTGTGAAAACTGAGGATTGGTAATATAGGTAAAAAATTAGCCTATGACACGTCTCATTGTTGTTATGAAAACAACTAACCTAGGGTAAGTTTGCAATGAAAAGATCTAAAGCCTAATGTATTTTCGATGTCAGTTTTAAACTCATGGTTATACCTTAGAAAATTTCACATTAGTAGGCACTACTGAACCCATACTTTTGTCATAACAGTACTGTAGGCCTAAGACATTTGTCAGCATGAGGATTCCTTATTCGCCCCATCCTAGCGCTCTCAGTGTTTGACAGACTACAGCTTTAAGGTCTGTCTCCTCTGTTAACTTAGGTTGTTATGGATTAGCGTAGCCTAGGCTAGCCTACCTATGCATACAAAGTTTTCTAGCATACACTGGATGCTTGGAAACTGTGAAACGTAGCCTTAATGTAGGCCGTACCCAGTCAGGGACTGTCTCGTATTATGAATGGTAGTTCTACAGAACTCCTCATGGAAATATTGTTTATTAAGAACATATATGGACTGACCAGTATTGTGAAGGGTGTACAGTATATAATGCAATACAGGTGAGATCATTGAGAGAATTAATGAGATAATTTGAGAAGTTGGCCCAAGTGTAGAATGACGGGACAGGTTCTGCAGACATAAACAAACCCAACCTTTCCTAGAATGCCAGGCTCTGGCCTAACCAGACCTTACGTCTTACCTCACTTAGGATGCCATGAACTGACCTGGCCTTGGCTTCTGTTCAGAGGTAGTCCCTGTTGTTTTGCAAACTACCTGAGAAGTCTAACATCATATTTTTATGTTCATTTCCAAGGGGCTAGTGCTAAACATGGTGCCCCACATAGTTTATATGTAGAATTACCAATTTTTTTTTTACTGAACAATAAAGAAAAGTGTGTAGGCTATATAATGCAGTACAGGTGAGATATGAGAAATTCACTGAGGTAATTTGAGAAATTTACTGTCTTATTTATGTTTTATGTTCATCCCCTTGTGGGTGGTAATAAATGCAATGCCATCGCAGAGCTATTATGTAGAATTACCTTGTAAACTGCTAACAATTCTTAGATTTCCATAACTGTTTAAGTATAAAAAATTAAATAAGGTAATGAGGTTTTAGCTCATAACTGTAATCCTACCAAAGTCAAGTACATGGACAAAAATCTTTCTGACTAGTTATCTTGTGTTTATGCACTATTAGTTGTGTTTTCCCCTCCCATGATCTATATCCAACACTTCGGGGGACTCTGGTTGATGACCTTGTTGTGGTTTATACATTTCCTGCCTTTTTGACTGGTTTTGTGGTAGCATATGCACAAATCACAACACAGACTGAACCCTTACCTTTGTTTTAGCTGGGAAGTGCATACAGGTTATGTACTTAATCCCATAACCTACATGATTTAGCTGGTCATTCATACACTAAGCAAATGTCTGTCGCTGGGGCAGATTATTCCATGGCCAAAACTTTCTTCATTTGAACTTTTTTAGTCTAAACATTCATTAACTGAGGTTTCACTGTGCCTGTGTTTATATATATATATATATATATATATATATATATATATATATATATATATATATATATATATATATATATATATATATATATATATATATATATATATATATATATATGTGTGTGTGTGTGTGTCTAAGTACTGTGGTATTTGTAACATAGTTAAAACATTCACCCTTGTTGTAGGACTACAGCACTATCATAATAATTTTCACTCCTAAGATAAGGGTGTTTCATCAGTTTCATTTTTTATATGCAGTACATAGTGTCTAACTTTGTTGGTCTAGATGTGCCAAAGAAAAGATACACCTCATTATATCAGCACCACTTGGGTCTTCAGGCAAGAGTGATCGAGTTATTCTCACGGTTCATTTGTTCATTGTATTGTCAGGACCTTTGGTTTCTATGCTTCTGTCTTTGTTATCGTTTTCACTCCTTCATTTTTATAGTTAGAAAGCCTTGTTGTAGGATTGTAGTACTGTAGTATGAAAGCCAAATATATATCAGAGTAAATGCTTCTCAGTTCTCCTGTTTGCTGTATTTTTATTGTCTTTTAGCCATCACATTTGTCCTTAACTATGAACACATTAATGAAAGTTCAGTAAGTCTCAACACCAAAGTAATGAAAGTTCAGTAAGTCTCAACACCAAAGATGTTTAATAGACTTAGTTGACTGTATAACATTATTTTATATAAAAGACCTTTGAATAACTTTTAACTGTGTGAAAGGTTCATACTGCATATGTGAAAAATGTCACTTGTAAAGAATTTTGTGCCCTATTAAAACGTATTTTAAAATGCGGAAGAGGTCTTTCATCTTTCTCTTACCTTTGCACTTCTCCATACAATATACTGTATATGTATTTTCAAACTGACACTGTCATTAAATGTTTTAAGATGGCCTCTCTGACAAAGGGGAACAGAGTGGCTCATTGGTAGAGCCATGAGCAGGAATACTCAAAGTTTAGGTTTCCGTTTCCATTTGTGTCTCACCCAGGTGTAAATTAGCAATTAGCTGGAAGTGAGAGTGGTGAGGATATTGAAAAAGGAGCTAGCCACCCTACTCCACAAACTCTGTTGCCCAGTATACATGTCTCTCAAGACATTATCAACACCATTCTATGGCATGACTGTGACTTTGAGTTCTTTCTTGGTTTTATGAACATATTTTTCATCTTTGGAGAGAGCTGAAGAGCTAAGCCCATTAAAATATTCCTTGGGTGAGGTTATTTGTTTGTGTGTGTGTGTCTATTTACCTAATATTTTTTATAAGATTATAATTGATGATGGTGGTATTCACTGGCATGAATATGCAAATTGTACTATTTTTGTCATTTAAGTGAATTTTTGTTTCATCAGAATTGGTAAAGATATTGGTTTAAAAAATTGAGTATGTTATTTGAAAGCTGATGTTTATTTTCTTTTGGCATAGAGCTTTGCAGTTAATTCAGTATATTTTCTTCAACAGACTTAAGTTAGAACAATGGCAGGACACTCAGTTCCTATCGATTTCCGTGTCAACCCAGCCAAAATAACCAATCCAGGTTAGTTGATTTGCCTCAAATTACTATATGTTCGTTATATTTTTTTAAGTTTTAGATATTCATTTATTTTTATTGCATGTAATTTCTTTGCTGTTTATTCATTATCGCATTGTACAATACTCTTAAAATGTATTTTGTTTAAATGAAGTATGTTATGATTTTTTTACCCTACTAATGAGGAAATAGAAATGGTCTTGATGTGTGCATAGCTTTTCAAGTGAAGTTTTATCAAACATTGATCCTATTTGCAGTATTTGGAGAAGGATAGGCCAGGTATAAAAATGATAAAAGTACAGTATTATGAAAGTTAAAACAGATAAATGTAGGTACAATATATGTTATTAAAGGTTCCCTTCTTTGGGAATAATCAAAGATCTCTACAGAAAAAATGTTATTGTTGGATTACTTTTTTACCACGCCTCTCTTTCTTCCCTTAAAGAGGGGTGGTTACAGAAGGTTAGAACTTTCTCTCCAGCAAGTCAGGAATTAGGTTGCTAGTCCCATTATTATTGTTATGTAGTTGCTAGTGGTTCAACAGTGATACTGCTTAAGCAACAGACAGGGTAAGAATTCATGAATCCTGTATGTGGCAGTTGGAAAATAATGATATTAAATGATAGTTCACTGTAATATATGACAGAATTAACCTTTTTGACATGTCACATGATTTAAGAAATTTTAACTAGAAGTGACCAGTATCTAATGTGATATTGTTAAGATTGGGTGTGTCAACTAAAAGTAATTGAAAATCCTTGGTAGATCCTAGCCTTTTACAGAAACATGACTTGGGCAGCTATTTGCTTAATAAACCCACGTGTGTATGTGTAAATTCTGGTCATGAAACTGTAGAATTACAGTCTTGTTCAGTATTAAAACAAAGCCATGTATTCACGGGAGATTTATATTGGTGTTGGAGTTGCCTACATAGTTATTAATAGAATATCCATGTGTGAAAAGAAAAACAGGAAAAATACTTGTCCAAAGAGGGTATGGTTCACAAATGACATCAGAAAAAAGACAATGCTTGTGATAGTGTCTGCTGGTCTCCTTTGGTTAACTCGGACTTACATATGTGAATGAGAAATACGAGACAGATGGCCAGAGATAAATAAAAGATTTGTGAAAGGGAAGGCACAGGAAAGACAAGATTTGTGTACTGAAAATATAGGAAAGACATGAATGTTGAAATTTCAGAGAGGTCCTTTTGTGTTGCATGTTAGGCAATGATGAAGTGTTTTAACTTTTTCTGTATTAAATCTTTTCTTTTCAGTCATTCTAACTTCTTGACATCTTTGAGAATAATAATGATCATTCAGAAAAGAAGATTGAAATATTTTTTTATGAGCTTAATCAGAATGTGGTTTGTAATGCACAGATATTTATTGTTGCTGTGATTTCTTAGGGTAAAATTGTCATATTGTTTTTGGCAAGGAGAGTTACATGTTAGTAGAGTGCTTTCCTGTTATCTTAAGTTCATTGTATTAGTTATGGTTAACAAAAAGAGAAAAGGAAAGTTTGTTTTAAATTCTTCATGGAAACTAATTTTTTTTTTTTTCAGTTGAAAGGAAGACACTCCTTCAAGATTTGGTTCCTGTTGTTGAACCTTTTACTGGCTCTTTAACAGAGGTATTTTACATTTTCCCCATGTGTCTGTTTTCTTTGAAATTTTGGGCTTTATTCATGTGGTATTGTGTAGTAAAATATTGAAGAATTCAGATTTTCACTCAGTGCAGAATAGTTGTGTTTTTACCTTCAGGGCCCTGTCAGATGTGATGTGACAAAAAAGTTTGATTGCATATTTTAGCAATTTATCAGTTTCATTCACCAGTAACAAATTGTACTGCCAGTTTGTTCTTATAATCAACCTTTGTTGTATTACAGTTCTATTAATAGACATCTATATACTTAGAAAGTATTCAAACGAAGACAGTATTAAGCATATTCTGATTTTCAAAGTAGATTGTCCACACACACACACATACACTTACATGTGTAATTGTAGTACCAAACCTTAAGTCATGCCCTGAAACTCTCACTTTGTTCCAGACCCACTTTATTATCATAATCATTATCAACACCCAGTGATTTCCTGCTATTTATCTAAACAGCACATTGCTTGAGAATTGAGAGGTCACTTAACTAAGCTTCAAGGTATCTTATTATGTACTGTCTTTTCTTTCTTTAGTGATAAAACTAATCAAGCAGATGGAAAAGGTTTCCAGTTTTAGTCTTTTAAATGATTAACATCTTCAAAACAGTGTAATTGGTTAGTGAAGAAACAAGGAGCAATATTTTCAACAATATTGATAGAGGATTATAAAGTACAGTGTTATTAAAAATGATGCACTAATTTTGTTATTTTTCTTTAAACATTGGTCAAACCATTTTTGTTTAACTTTTGTTACAGCAGCTATTGGTAGTGTTTGAAATATCACAGCCAGTAAAAAATAATAGCTTTTGTGACAGGCCCCATTTGAATACATATTCCATTATCTAAAAATCAGACGTGCAACTAAATACCAATACTCGTGTTACCTAACAGGGCCCTTGAAATATGTTAATTGTTGAAAATCCATATGATTTGCTCAAGTCAAGAATTTAGTAACCTAGCTCAAGTGTTTAATGTTAATGATCGTCATGATAACGTGATAAAAACAATAATTGTTACTGTAATTGGTTTAACTTGCAAATTATTGGAAAACTGTACTGTACTTTGTATTTTTGTATGATGTTATATTTTCTTCTTCAGATTTCTGTTTCGGAAGTCCCAGGGGGTAACTTTGTTGCTTTGTATGCTTCTGATGCAATGACATTCTCTGTCAAGTTATATGCAAATGGCATAGTGTCAGGAACGGTTGAATATTACACTGATCAAGTTAACGAGCACAAAATTGTGAATGATGTAAGTATAACATGTTACTTTTGTCTATATATGGTTTGTGTTTGAAATTCTGTTGTGTCTAGGGAACTTAGTTCTATAGTATGTATAGACCTGAAGTTGTAGTATAATTTGTGATGCTAATTTATACAGGTCGACCAACACCAATCCAGCATCACTGGGACCTGCTGGGTACCGGATTAGTGATTTTGCTGGATTACAGAGTGGTTAGGTTAGAATACACTTAACCCAGCAGTTAAGCACCTCATCCTACCTTTAAAATACCCTGTAAATTAGCACAAGTTGGTTAATAAGGATAATGAAATATTAAATAAAAATCAAGTGAAAATTGAGTGAAGCACAAACAAAATAATTGGTAGTTCTGCTGACTTACACAAGTAAGTTCATCACTGCCACTTCCAAAGTGCAGAGCTGGAATTTGCAACTAAGCACATTTACTTGTCTTGAGGTGAAGGGCTGTCAGGATTCCTTTCTTCTTCATCTTGGAATTTTTTTGTATTTTACACTATTGTCAGTTACGTTTTTACTGTATTTTCTCATTTTTTTTTTATTTACAAGCCAAATGATAGACAGTCATGTTTGTAGGGTATGCATGAACTCAAACTCATTCGCTGGCGTCGGTGAACTTACTACAGCTTGTTTTGGTTTGTGTTGTTATTGTTACTCCTGTGATTTTGTAAATTTACATTCTCGTTTATATTTTTATTGTATTTTTTTTTTTTACAATCGAAATGATAAACATAAACGTGTGTAGGGTACATACAAATGTACAAACACATTTGCTGGTATTGATGAACTTGCTACAGCTTGTTTTGGTTTGTGCTGGTATGCTTATGATTTTTTAAATTTATATTTTACGCCATTCCCATTTATATTTTTACTGTATTTTCTCATTTTTTATTTTTACAACCCAAAAGATAAACACAATATTGTGCATGGCATACTTATGAACACAAACTCATTCACTGGTGTCAGTGAACTTGCTACAGGTTGTTTAGGTTTGTGTTGTTACATTTATATTTTTTTATTTACATTCTACGCTATTCTCATTTATAATTTTACTGTATTCTCACATTTTTTATTTTTACACCCCAGAAGATAAACAATCGTGTGCGTAGAGGTTGTACAGTCACTCAAAAATGTTTTGCAACATGTTCCAGAAGTTTTTGTTCACCTAACAGTAATTTGTTCTTTTGATATTTACAAGGAAATGTAATTTTCTTATTCGGCTTTGGTTATTAATCATACGGTTAACAACATAAAAAAGAATGGTGAATGAAAAATTCATATTACGAGAAATGACGGAACATTTTGAAAAATTTAACTTCAGATGATTGGGCAACAGAGTCAAAGAAGAAACTATATTTCGAATCCAGATAAAAGCTTATTGACTAATAAAATAATATTGAATAATCATCAGTGAAATTATACATAAATAAAGAAAGAAGGAATTCAACCATTAGTGTTGTCAAAAAAAAAAAATCTCATAACGTCGTATGTTATCGTGTGACTCAACATTTGGGCAGGAAAGTTAAACTAAACTGTCTCATCACTTGCACCGATAAGATGGGCAACAGACTCAGCCGCACCACAATCATTAACTTGCATAAGGCTAATGTCTCTGTTGTAAATATTGCTCGGCAGCTTAGCGTAAATAAAACAACCATGTATAGAGGGATACAATAACAGAGAGAACAAGGAAATATAATAAATTCATTGTAAAAAGTGGAGGACGACCCCATTGTTGCACTACTGTTAAGGATCATCATCGGATGATCACTGAAGCTCTGAAGGAGCTCCACCTGACTCCCCTGGCAACTGGTGTTGCTATAAAGAGAGAACATTACGCTTTCCCTTCAAGTTGCTGCTCAAACCATCCGTAACAGGCTACATGAGACCAAGATATTATTTCATCATACTCCTACCAAGAAACATTTCATATCAGCGGAACACAAAGAACAGAGGCTAGGGTTTGCGTTATAATATAATCCAGTGGCCGATGATTTCTGTAAGAGTCATCTTTTGCGATGAGGAGGAGACATTCTCCACTGATGAGCATGGTAGTCTTCTTCACTGCTGGCATTTAGCATTAACTAAATTAATGTTAAACTTCTTGCTAATTTTAATTCTTTAGAAACTTAGATAATAAGAAATACAAAAATAGGCATTATATATTCAGTTAACTTCATAAGAGGCATCAGAATGATATGCCTAAGTAGCAGTGAAAGAAATTAGAAAATACACATGATAACGGCATTATATATATATGTGTGTGTGTGTGCGATTATATTCTATGTATTACAAAAATAGACGTGAAATCTGTTAGTCTAGTTCAGTATATTTTATGTTAAGTTTCACTAGTTCACAATATACATAGGATTAGTCATTCAAAAATTTGATTAATGATAATGTGCAAGCAAATCTTTGCAAAAGTCGTATTTGTTGATGTTAATAAGACTAATAGTTCAACTTATAACAGTGGTAGGCCTGTGTCTACAAAGTTCACACATATGAAGGAGATCAAATAACGGTAGTGATGGCAGTTGGAGATGAAAATATTAAAACATAAGAACAGCAATGACCTCTGAAGTATTATAGTAACATCCTTTAATTAAGTAAAGTATGACAACAGTAAGCAGTATCAGAAAAAGCCCTGTTTAAGGGAAACTGCAGATAATTTCTCAGACCCACCACTAGTGTTCAGGTGTTTCATGCGTTTACAACTGAGTTGCCAAATAGCGCCAGATGTCGCTATTATAAGCTGTTGTCCGAAAAGTTTTGAAGTATGTTGGAAAACATTTTTGAGTGATTGTACATATGCATGCACTCATTCACTGGCATTGATGAACTTCCTAAAGCTTGTTTTGTTTCATGTTGTTACACTTATGATTTTCTTATATATATTTTGTGCTGTTCTCAGTTATATTTTGACTGCATTTTCTCATTTTTTTACAACTGAAAAAATAAATACAATCGTGTGTAGGATATGTAAGTACGCACTTAAGTAGTGCCAATTGTAGTGGCAGGTTGGTGCGGTAACCCAGGAAATTTGAAATTGTGCCAGCCAAAATTAGTACCAGATTAGTGATGGAATCAGATTAGCGATTGCTGATGGTCGACCTGTATTATTATTGAAATATATAAAGGTGTATAGATAATGTTCAATTTAATGTAACCTTGGTGAGAAGGTTTTAATGTACTGTAATCCTGTAATGCATTCTTAAAATTTGTATTCTAGTGAACTAGCTTGACAGATCGGGGGGATATAGCTACTTGACCTGTGTCAGTGTAAAAATTCTTTCGTAGATTTGAAATTGTCAGTCCAACTCTTTTCAAATTGTGTAAGCTTAGTGCATCAGAGCAAATGTCATGGATTCAAATTCCATAAAGACCAAATAAGAAATTCATAGCTGGATTCATGCCAAAATGGCCATTGGTTTCTTTGATAATGTAAAAGTAAAGTATAAAGATATACAAGTAATTTATGAATTTTGTTCTCCAAGGAACCATTGGCTATCAAATGTTTCATAAAATTCACAACCAAAATTATTTGAAATTTGCATTGCATAAATTTGTTTATATACTGTTTATGGACTTTTTTTTATGAAGGAATGCATTTATCAAAATATTTAAAGTACAGGATTTAAATAGATTGTAGTAATTACAAGGCAAAAAGTGTGGAAACTACTAAAGTCTTTCTTTGTAGGTTTTAGTACATTGTAATTTTACTAATGTTTTCTTTTCTATTCTATATGCTGTCTTGTATTGTCATCAGACTGTAAGTGAGAAGTAACATGCATGTTTTCTCTTTTATTTCTGTATTGAGAAGTAATCCATTAAAGCTGGGAATTGAAGTGATAAGACCCCGCCAACCTGTTTTTAACATATGTATCACTGATCCATATTTCCTTTGCACTCTGTGCTGCAGTATAATCTATGGTGGGATGTGATAGCCAAAAAGATAAATTTTTGGTAATAAGTATTAATTACAGTAACAGTAATTTGAGCCAGATTTAATACAAAATATTGGTTGCATGTAGTTAGTAATACTGGCTTGCTGGGATTTTATTGCTAATGATACTATTCACTGAATATAGAAGCCCCATTGTACACAGTCTCTGTATTGTCCATAGGTAATTTCTTCTTAGGAATTTGATGGAGGTCACACAAGTACTGCTTAAGTCAAAGTGTCAGGAAACATTTTTGAAATGAACCTTACCTCTCCATGATATAGGTTTACTTGCGTGCTAGCTGGAGTTTGACAGATTGCAAAGAAAAACAAGAACACTTTGTTTTCTATGAATATATGTTTTTATCTATTTCCCCCATCCCCCACCAGGGGATCATTAGGTACAAAAATCGTAGCCTGTCAGTCTACTTGTGTTGCCGGTTTCATTACTAGGTAGACAGATTGTTAAATGTACTCAGTTTTTTATTGACGAAATTGGTTTGTTTTTAATTTTCTTTGATTTGATTTTGAATTTTGATTGGTAAGAACCTTAAGGTAAGAGTTGCCTTAATAGGCTTTATTTCAGTTTCATTGACCCTCATGTGATGTGTGCACTGCTGAGGGAAGGACTGAAATTGGAATAAGCGATGTGAATTGTAGCCTACCGAAATCATGCGGAAATTTATTGTGAACCAAGGGACCTTATTAGTTTGTAGAAGTAACTAAAGACAAGAGGATAGGTTTTCTAGGATTTGTGTCAAAAGGATGCATGTTTTGTCTGCTTCCCCTTTTAGGAGCTGGATAGGTCCTATGCTGCTTTGCTCTAATCTGTTACTCCAGTTAAGCTTCCCATTGATTCATGGCACAAGATTTGATAGGATTAAGTAATTTTTTATGTTTGCTTGGTGTAAGTTTTGTATCTGTGCTACCCTCCCATGGGTCTTGTTAAGCTCAGGTATTTTCCTGTGTCAGAGGAAAGGTTAGCGCCCCCACTTTTGGCTTACCATGTCCTTGGTGTATCCTTTCTGGCTTCCTTAGGGCCTGGAGCAACAGGGATCCGGGACATGTCAGAGTAATGCGGATCTGTGCCTGTTGTCTCCTGCCGTTTGGTCTGGCATCAGTGGTACCAGTTCTGGTGCCAGAGTTTGTTCTGCAATGGGATTGCTTTGAAGAGAATAAGAGGAGTCGCCCAGCATTTTTCTGTCATTTAATTTTTACCCGGTTTATTAATTTATTTTTTCTTTTTTAGCAAGTGAGATCTCTGTCTGTATTTCCCTTTACCTCCTCTTATTTGTTCCTAATGAACGCCATATTCTTTGGAGCTTGAATTTCAAGTCAGTGGCCCCTGTAGGCTTGTTCCATATGAATAGGTTTCGTCTTCTGACTAATAATAATTACTAATAATTAATAATAATAATAATACTAATAATTAATAATAATAATAATAATAGTAATAATAATAATAATAAACGCCATCTGGTAATGTTTAGGTTGGTTTTGCCACTTCCACCAAGTAGTACACAGTCAGCTAAACCTGACTCATTGAGGAAAGATTCCTTTTGCCTTTTAGGATACGGTAGTTTCACTTGAATCCTCTGTAGCTAAGTATCATTTCCAGATCAAGATTGATATTAAGTATCAGTTAGTTTCTAAAGAGGAGTCTGGAGTTTCTTTCGTTTTCTTGTGTAACATGGCTTTCTTCAGCCAGCGCGATTGTGCACCTCGCAGTTTTGATGCCCCAGTCTCCTGCAAATAGCACAGTTTTGCTCACTTGGCCACAGTGCCATGTTTGACTTCATTAGAGTTTTTTTCACATTTTATTAAAGGAAATTACAGTGCTGTACTTTATTGTAACTTGTCATAGAGTAATCATGCACAATGCAAAAGTTAGAGAGAGAGACCTCAACTGATACCATGCTAGGAAACACCCTACTGTACATATGTATAGCCTATAACATGTTTGTTTTTCACATTTTATTAAAGGACATAATAGTATTATGTAGTAAATAACCATGCACAATATGAAAGAGAGAGAGAGAGAAACAACTGAAACATGCTAAGAAATACCTTACTGTACATATGTACAGTTTTTTCACATTTTTCGAAGTATATTACATTTCTGTACTGTAACGTAAAATAAAATAATCGTGCACAAAGTACAAAAAAGAGAGATGGGGAGAGAGAACAACCAATACTGTGCTAAGAAACACCCTACTACATAATTACTGCACTTTAACTTGTAATAAAATAATCCAGCACAATGCAAATAAAACACGGGAAGAGAAGATACTGCAGTAAGAAACAGACTTCCATACATATAGCCTGTAACACACAAATAATAGTACACATACTACCTTCCCTTTCTCCCCTTTTATTTCTCATTCTTTATTTCTTTATGCTTCGTATTACAGCAATTTTAAGTGATATAATGACAAACTCACCCCAAAGATGAAAAACTAAAAATAATGAGAAAGCAAGAGAGAGAGCAAGTTTTTGCTATTGCTGTTGGCTTAAAAGCCCAGTGCTACTTAACACTTCATCATAAGTCACATTGTTTATTGCTTTTAATTGGCAGATACTAATATGCCATCAATTCCTTAGTGTATAGTTGAAGGTGTGGGGGTGGGCAAGTAGTATTTTTTGTAAGCTGTCCTGCTACAGGCATAAACTGATGTGTCATCACACACCATTGTGAGTTTTTGCTTCTTAATGGCTGAAAGACATAAGAGCCATAAACTCGGTAACAAAGAGCGTTTTCCCTCTTTGTTCAGTCTTGGGTGATTGTTGCTTGTTTGAATTATTTGCAAGTGTTTGCGATTCGTGATGGTATACTCCAAACGTGGATTTTGTTGCAGTGCTTGCAGCATTGCAGGTACTGTTATTGTGTGTGTGCATATTGCTGTGTATTACATGTATGGCCCCACCTTGTCCTAAGAAAATGAGGAATTTCTTGACCCTTCAAAAAAAGCTTGAAATCGTCGAGAGAACTGAGGCAGGATTGTGTATGGCACATATTATGGATGAGTACAGCATTACTTGGTAAGCCTTGCAATATCAAGACTTCTCAGGACAAGCTGAAGAAGTAGGCAACAGACTTTGGGAAGATGATATCCAGGAGTTAGGTCCACAAGGTCAAGTGGGAAGATGTCTAGGAGTCAGGCCCACAAGGTCATGGCAGAGGGCCATGACGACATTGAACAGTCGACCTTGATTTGGTTTTATCAGCAAAGGTAATTGGTGGGCATGTTGGTGGTGCTGAGTTGATGGCTGCAGCTATGAAGTTTGCAGGCCAGCATGGGGTTGCAGACTTTAAGGGGACCGAAGGTTGGCTGTTTTGATTCAAGATTCGACCTAAGACTTCTGGCGAAGTTTTGGATACTCCCGAAGAGGAAATAGTAGAGGAATTTCAGCAGATGGAAATTTCCTTTGTTGATGTTGATGCACCAGGTTTATGCAGTCAGAAGTTTATTTATACAGTATATTTTATTACAGATATGGGAAAATGTTCTAGCCTTTTGTATCAAGTTTTCAGTTTATAGTGTTATGGATGTTTTTATAAGCATACAGTATTTATTGTTTATGGTTATGCAGTGGTGGCAAGTTAGGGGGAGTAAGGGTAAAAAGTTGCTGTTTTATTCCTATGGAGGTCTTTTTATTTTTTTTACTTTATCCAGATTTTGGTCTTATCTGACAGGGCCTTGGCCCCGTAAATCTGGGTAATGGAGAGGTTACTATTTTTTTTTTTTTACATTTTTGGTATTTATGATTTTTTAATTTTATTTTTATTTTGTATTTCTATTTTTTATTTTTATAACTCTTACTTATAACTCATTACTTTTTATTTTATTTTTTACATTCATTTTTATAACAACTCTAGTTCAGACCATTCCCCCACCCCCAAAAGGAGTGAGCACTATCAGCAGACAGCAGAATAGGAATGGAGGAGAGAGAAAGAAGGAACCAAAAGGATTATGCATTGTCATCAGAGGCATATTTCCTCCCAGTGAGGCTGGCAAATGCTCCTTCATTTTTTTCCCTTCAAAACTTAACCCACTGAGGAGGAGTCCACTCAGCACACTCCTTGGAAGGGGAAGAGGGGTTGCACACCTTTCCCCTACAAAAGGAACAGCACCCGTGGAGGTCCACATGTATGGGAGATATGAAGTACCTACAAGGACACTCATGCCCCTCATGATGGCATTCAAGTTTCATCTCTTATTAGCAAGGAAAAACAAAGTCTAAACAAAAAATAAGTAAAAGGAAATTATCCAGCTACTCATCAACCATCATTCAATAACAGGAGGAAGAGAGAGTGCAACAAGAAGTCCACTCTTCATGACAACTGAGAAAATAGTGAACGGTGACGTAAGGGTAAGGGGTACTCCCCTATTCACCCATAACCACCAGTTAACCACCTTGTTACCAAGCTTGTACTGATGCTTCTATACAAAAGGTGATGGTTTATATTTCCATAGGACAGTTAAGGTAGCTATCTATTAATTTACACATAAACATACATACTGAAGTGTCAACTTATATATAACTATGATTATACAGTATATGCAAATTGTGTAATCATAGTTTATAAATAATTTTTTCATGATTTGCTCTAAGCTCATACACCTGTCTCACCTGAAATGCACCTGGTGGAGCTAACACTTCTCTCTTGTTTGGTGCATTCACAGTCTCTAGACAGTACATTTTGGCCAATGAAGAATTAGAGGAATTTATTTTTGGTGATAGAAATTCACTTCTTGTCATAATGTGGTTCGGATTCCACAATAAGCTATAGGTCCCGCTGCTAGGTAACCAGTTGGTTCTTAGCCACGTAAAATAAATCTAATCTTCGGGCCAGCCCTAGGAGAGCTGTTAACCAGCTCAGTGGTCTGGTTAAACTAAGATGTACTTTTTTTTTCTAGACAATACATGTAGAGTCGTGGGGTTTACCTGTGACAAGTTTCCACTCACTATTCACTGGTGCTTGGTTGATCTACTTGCCTGTGGTCATGCTGCTCCCCACCAGCCTGTGGCTTTACATTGCCATGGGGTTGCGTACACATGACAGAGCATTGCTAGTTGTCTTGTGCCCTCTCCTAGTTAAGGTGTTACCATATGTAGGAGTTGTATGGATCTGTTGACTGGAACTCAGGAATTTTCTGAGCACTGGTCTTTCACAGCCCAGGCACATCAATCAGTACTGGCTGTATTGACTGTATGCTGTAGTCTTGTGAGTGGGCACTAGAGGAATAGGACAGTCTACTAGTTTAAACTCTGCTTTAGGCTAGTGAATGGCCTAGTGGCGTTCATGTAAGCAACCACTCTTTTCTGCTTATATCCGTTTGAGTGGTATTCTCATGCTGCACTACTTAGGTGCCTGGTTTGTTCTGAGGCCCTCAGAGATGAGAACAGAGATCACATACTCTTTTGCCACAACCTTGGGAAAGTTGGGTTTTATACCCAATCAGGTGCTTTGTCTGCTGCTTGTGAATGAGACCCAATTCTTATGTCAACAAGATGTGGGGAGTGGGTAAAGGACAGTACCTTCAACCTGTCAGTAGGTGAAACAGATGGCTGAGTGTTACTGTGGACAGCTTGCCACACAGTTGAGCAATAGGCCAGATACATTCCATGATGGAGGGATGTTTTGTTAGGCTACTTTGGCTACCAGTGACTGGTAGTAAGACTAGCAGTCTTATGTTCTAGAAGGGGAATGGCAGTTCGAACTCATATGGAGGCAGATATTCTCCTGAATCATGTTTTCCATGGGGTAAACTAAAGGTGCTTCTATGTCTATGTCCATACCCAGATATGTACAGTATCTTATCTGGCACTAGTTCCAACTTCTCCTAGTTAACCCTCTAACGCCGAGCCTCTATTTACAAAAGTGTCTGTCGTATGCCGGCGGCGTTCGGGAGTTAGCGCTGAAAAGGAAAAAAAGTTTTTTAAAAAAATCGCAGCACGCTTAGTTTTTAAGATTAAGAGTTCATTTTTGGATCCTTTTTTTTTTGTCATTGCCTGAAGTTTAGTATGCAACCATCAGAAATGAATAAAATATCATTATCATATATAAATATTGAAATATATGACAGTGCAAAAAAAAATTTCATATATAATTGTATACAAATCGCGCTGTGAGCAAAACGGTTAAAGCTAACAATTTATTTTTTTTTCTTTGTATTGTACACTAAATTGCAATGATTTTGGTATATAACAAATTGTAAAACGATCAAAGCAACACAGAGAAAATATTATCACAAAATGATGCATGAATTCGTAACGCGCGGACGTAAAAAAAAAGTTTTTTTAAAAAATTCACCATAAATCGAAATATTGTGCTAGAGACTTCCCGTTTGTTGCAAAATGAAGGTAATTGATTGAATATTACTAGACTGTAAGTGTTTTAGCTTACAATTGCAGTTTTCGACCATTTTGGTCGAGTTAAAGTTGACCGAAAGTAGAATTTGTTCTATTTATTGTGATTTATATGAAAATATTTCAAAACTGATAAAAGCTACAACCATAAGTTATTTTTCGTTGTATTCTACATGAAATTGTGCACATTTTCATATATAAAACTTTATGTAACAACTAATATAAAACGGTGCAAACATTACGACAAAGTGACGAAAGAATTTCTGAGATGTTCGGCAGAGTTACCGCGCGAACGTAAGGAAAAAGTATTTTTCAAAAATTCACCATAAATCGAAATATTGTGCTAGATACTTCCAGTTTGTTGCAAAATGAAGGTACATGATTGAATATTACTAGAATGTAAGAGTTTTAGCTTACAATTGCGTTTTTCGATCATTTCAGTCGAGTTAAAGTTGACCGAAGGTTGAAATTTTGGCACTTATCATGATTTATATGAAAATTTTACAAAACTGATAAAAGATACAACCATGAGTTATTTTTAGTTATTTTCTGTTGTATTCTACATGAAATTGTGCACATTTTCATACAAAAACTTTATGTAGCAACTAATATAAAATGGTGCAAACATTACGACAAAGTGACGAAAGAATTTCCGAGATGTTTGGCAGAGTTAGCATGCGCGGACGTAAGGAAAAAGTTTTTTTTTTTTTAAATTCACCATAAATCGAAATATTGTGCTAGAGACTTCCAGTTTGTTGCAAAATAAATGTACATGATTGAATATTACTAGAATGTAAGAGTTTTAGCTTACAATTGCGTTTTTCGACCATTTCGGTCGAGTTAAAGTTGACCGAAGGTTGAAATTTTGGCACTTACATTGATTTATGTGGAAATATTTCAAAACTGATAAAAGCTACAACCATGATTTATTTTCTGTTGTATTCTACATGAAATTGCGCACATTTCCATATATAAAACCTTATGTAACGACTAATATAAACCGGTGCAAACATTACGACAAAATGACCAAAGACTTTCTGAGATGTTCGGCAGAGTTACCGCGCGCGGACGTCAGGGAAAATTTTTTTCAAAAATTCACCATAAATCGAAAAATTGTGCTAGAGACTTCCAATTTATTGCAAAATGAAGGTACATGACTGAATATTACTAGAATGTAAGAGTTTTAGCTTACAATTGCGTTTTTCGACCATTTTGGTCGAGTTAAAGTTGACCGAAGGTTGAAATTTTGGTACTTATCGTGATTTATATGGAAATATTTCAAAACTGATAGAAGCTACAATCATGAGTTATTTTCTGTTGCATTCTGCATAAAATTGCGCACATTTCCATATATAAAACTTTATGTAACGACTAATATAAACCGGTGCAAACATTACGACAAAATGACCAAAGAATTTCTGAAATTTTCGGCCGAGTTACTGCACGAACGTAAGGAAAAAGTATTTTTCAAAAATTCACCATAAATCGAAATATTGTGCTAGAGACTTCCAATTTGTTGCAAAATGAAGGTACATGATTGAATATTACTAGAATGTAAGAGTTTTAGCTTACAATTGCATTTTTCGACCATTTTGGTCGAGTCAAAGTTGACCGAAGGTTGAAATTTTTTGGTGTTCGACGTACGGTACGTCCACTCGCACCCAACAGACAATTTTAGCCGACGTATGATATGTCCAGTCGGCGTTTAAGGGTTAATATGGAGTCCCAGAGATTGGTAAACTTTACATAAATGTGCTGGATACTGACATAGTTTAGCTGCTGTACTGCTATCACTAGCCAATTGCCCAGATATCTCCAAATTCTTTGCCATACTTTTGCACCCATACACCTACTGGTGCAAAGGTATGGGTGTACCTTGGCAGACCAGATGCCACATGCTTAAATGTGGGACTTGAAACTGAAATACTTTCCCTGTCCAAATGAAGCAAAGGTATTTCCTCAGCTGGATGCACTTGAGATGTGGAAGCAAACATTCTTGAGGTCCAGGGATGCCAGTAAGTTCCTATTACTGACGGACTGCCACACTGAAACCACCATTTTCATTCTGGAGGGGTTGTGCTGCATAAACTTGTTTAGTGTGCTGAGGCTGAATATTGGGAAAGTTGATAGCTGCCCCTGACAACTTCATCACTCCAAAGTGCTACCATGATCTCCAAAATCTGAGACAAGCCCATTGGCTGAACTGCCATTGGGGGTGTAGTTCTCATTTCCTTCTGCCTCCCATAGGGGACTTTACTGTGCCCCATCCACCTTTCTTGGATCAATAGGGCAACTGCTTCTGCCTGGTAGGGTTGGAGAATATGAATGCCTGGAAGGCACCCTGGTTTTCCTTTACTGCCTTTACCTCTATTGTAGAGACAGTCCTGGGTTAGTGTGATTTCTTAATAGGAGTACACTGTTGTCTGGTTAGAGTTTACTTACTGCCCAGGTTCAAAATTTCTGGCCTGGTCTCTGTTGGCAATAATGTGACTGTAGATGGAGTGAATGAAACTATAGCCTGCTTTTAAATAGCCTCAGTAGCAGAAGGGTTGTGATTAAGGTGCAACAAACAGCCTCGAATAAGAGAAAACCTGCAGAGATGGTCAGGCAGTGGATAAAGTGTTGGGCATCCATAGGTTTATCATGCCCCTTATCTTTCTCTATTTCATCCTCAGTTTGACATTTGCAGTGATATCTTACATTTTGTTGGCAAGTAGCACATTGAAAACTCACTTGGCTGGATCATATAGGATTCAGTAGGGCTAAAGTTCTGCAGCTGAGACAAGCTTCTTGGAGTCTTTTGCCCCTGAGACCACAGATTCTGTACAACCAGTCAAGGACTTTTGAGAAGGCCTCATCCTTCAGGGCCAAGGCTGTCTGTAGTTCCTCCTCATCAGTCTGCTCCACTAGTATTGCATAGGCTCTGGTCCTCTCAGATTATATTTGCTTCACAAGCATCTTCTACATGGTTGTCTAGAGAATAGTGGGCATCCTGTCCATAGTCACTGGAGCAACACATCTCCTGTGCATTAGAAAGCTCTTGGACATCATGACTTCTCCAGAAGTTGCTGAAAAGTAGACATCACTAGTTAATAATGAAGGAGAGCCAGCACGTGACAATCTCTCATCACCAGAATCCATGCTTTTCCTTCTAGAAGTGAGCTAGTCGTTTGCTTCATCCTTTTGGTCTGATGTAATCTGAAATCAGGTCGTTCTTCCGAGAAGTCTCTTGGTCATGTCTGTTACTCTGGTAGAAGGTGGTTGAGTACTCCACATCTCCTGAAGTAGAGAAGATTGCTGTAGACTTGGAAGCTGAAACTAAAATGTCTCTGATACGGATGCATCTATGGAAGTATTCTTTGTTCTCACAGGTGAGGTTGGCAGTGGGATAACAGACTTGGCCTTGGCAACTACTTCAAAGGAGATGGGATTCCTTATCAAAGGTTGACATGAAAGCTTAGCAGAGCTTACCCAATAAACCTTCACATGGTTGGTGAGGCATGATGATATAAAGAATTCAGTGAATACATAATGCAAAAACACAGCACTAGATATTAAAATGTAGGACAAGGCTGCCAGCATACACAGCATACTCAAAGCTGTGTAATGATAAATCACATACAAGCTGGATTATAGATGGTAAGAATTAGAAAATTAGTACTGTACTTATCAAAAGATTACTAGAGGAATTTAGTAACATAGTAACAGGAGTAACACTTACAGTACCAGACAAGAGTAACTGATATGCTCGCAAGAAAAGTATGTGTAAAAATGTGAGACAATAAAATAAAAAAAAACTATAATACAATGCCAAGAAGCAAGACGAAATAAAAAACTATAATGCAGTGCTAACAAATAAGACTGTCCAGCTTACCCTTTGCTCATAGTACAGTAAACAAAAACTACAGTAAGGATAGTAAACATGAATGAGTATCCACTTTGAGCTCTTAACTAAAGTAGTTAACCAATCAGTAGGCATTGTAATTGGTAGTAAGCTCTTAAATATTTTAAAATGGTGCCAAAACTTTAAAGGTGTTAAAAATAAAGCAAAATTCTTTAGATAGCACACTAATATTTATAACTGAAGAGACACTTGTAATTTTCTGGATAATTAGATAAAAAACTGGCAACCTGAATGGGTTAGTACCTGCTGAGGTGTGGAAATCACACCACTTATTACGAGAAGAAAAAGAAGTAAAAAAGGCTAGAAAAGATGAATTAAGTAATGAATAATGAGATAATGGTTAGAATAATGGTGATCCTGCAATATGGAGGCCATTTAGTGAATTTTGGAGTCCTTTTGATAGCGCTGCTGATTTTGTGGCTTTTTCTCTGGGTTCAGGTGACACATGCATCATGGTGCTACTAATCTTCATCTGTCTGTTAGACAAAAGAATATATAGTCCAGGGACATTAAAAGGCCATGGATATGAACCTTAATGAGTAATATGTGATACAGTATAATAAAATAAATCAGTGTTATGCAACGAGTGATTAGTCTGTTCAGATTTACAGGGGTTTAAAGGACTGCTAAATTATCAGGACTGGTGAGGCTTTGCAATCTTTTTAAGGATATGTTTGTCTATTTCAAGTGAAATAAAGAAAATTATACTAATGTATAATGTGTGAATTTCTAAGGTGCTAATTTTGAAAGATTTAGCATGTTTGTTATAGGTGTGAATAATCTTTTGTAATGCCAAATGTAATTGAATGTGAGTTAAAGTTGCTTTATAAAGTTACCACTGTTTATAGAATACTGCAAGTAATTTAGATGTATTTTTTCAAGTAATAATCCATGTGAGTTATGCTTTAGTAGTCTTGATTTAGCATTCGTGCATGCAGTGTGATAACTTTTCAGACATGTTGAAATTTAATACAGTAGTATATGGTTTTTGTTATACCTTATTTGAAAATATTCTTAGAAATGTATTTTAATCCAAATTATTCCAAATTTTTTTCAATAAATTGGAATTTTCAGGATGGTAGACAACTTGAGCGTCAACTTCGTGAAAAGTTTGGATGCTCTGTGGCTAAAGTTTTACCTGCTTTGAAGAGAGCTCCTGTTATTAATCCATATTTTACATCTTCTGGTAAGTTAAATATCTTTTCTAGAAATAGTTTGAAAAATGTATTGATAAAAAATTTCTTCAGTTTTTCTGGTAGTACATTGTGTTTTAAATGTAATAATTTATTACAGCAGGTGACATTGCTTATATTTGCCTTGTGACTCCTGAGATCTGTATTTTTGGTGTAATGAAAAATTGTTTATGATAATCACATTATAATGGATTATATATTAAGTTGAGCAATTTATGTGGTAACCTGTACTGCATTTTTAATTATACCTAGTGTGATCATCCCATAGTTACAGTTGGGGAAACTTGAAACTTGTAATTTGGTAGTAACCATTAGATCTGTATCAGAAATGATGTTTATGAATGCAGATTCATAGTATTTCACTGATAGGTGGAAATGATTATATTTCATTGGAAACTTAATTGTTCAGATGAATAACTTCAGGGAGTTGCGTCCCTGTCCTTCAGTGAATATTGGGTCCAGTTGGTACAGTAGTACAGTACCTGGAAATTGTACCCTTGCCTAAGATGAGCACTAGGAATCATGGGTAGGGATAAGGTATTGAGTGCTCTGTTTTTTGGTTTCAAATCTAGTTGCCTGCCAGATGCCCTTGATCAGCAACAAATAGGTGATAACAAGGATCCTTGGCTGTAGTTAGTAGGAACTGGCTATCTTTTAGTTTATGTAGCCAGTGAATCCTCCATGGATTCTGCCATGTTGATGGATATACACAATTTAGAGGTGGCTCCCAGTTACAGTAGGGTTGCCAAGAGTTCCCCCTATTTATAATACTTGGGTATAGATTCCAGAGGAAACTGGATCAGCTTGGAAATGTGGAACAGTTAGAAAATGAATTCAAGAGATGTGCACTAGTTGTGTGTGAGTCATGGTGTGAAGGAATGGGGAGGATACATGGAAGGGGGTATTGTGTATACATTATTTATATGTGAAGAACAGATGGAAGAGTAGGTCTGATTTCAACACCAAATGCAGAAAAGGCATTGACTTCTTGTAGAGCAGTAAGCAAGATTTAAATCAAAACAATGCAGTATGACTTTTATTATACTATATATACTGTATACAGCTAATGAACTTTCTGAAGAAACTAAAGGTGAACGTTAAATAGAACTGCAGCGTGTTATAGATGAAATATCAGAAAGAAATATGAGAATTGTTGTTGGTGATTTGAATGTACTATAAAAGTTGGTTGGAACAATGAAAGTATTAAGGATTTTGTGAAAGGAAGCCGAGGGAGAGACTACAAATGGAATAGGGTGCAATTTATTAGTTATATTGCTGCAAATAATTTGGTAATTGGAGGTACTCCTATCCATAAATGCACTTAGACATCCTCATATGACTGCCTTAGAAACCAAACAGATCACAGTCTTTTATTAAGAGAGAAAAATAAAGCTGAGGATTGTTATGAACCATAGGGATAATGATGAAGCTGCAATTTAAAGAACCCAACAGAAATTAACCATTTCTAGTTTTAATAAATATCCCCGTTTCTTAAGGCTAACACTGAATCTGTACTGACGAACTTCGAAAATTTGGAAAGGGCAGAATCTCTTCTCTTAAGCAGCCAGTTGGTCCACACGTTAGCCGTTAGATGGGAAAGGTATATGATGGTTTTACCTCAACATTGTAATAACCTAAGGAAGTCCGCGCTGTTTAAAGATTCTGCCATAGCGATAGACGACATCTTGGCCACTGCTGACGACCGTAGGTCTAGCCAAGAAACAGCCTGAAAGGCTGATGAAGCAGATGCTTCCAAAGTTGCTGATTCCTGATATAGGTAAAGGAAGTGCCCTTTGCCTTAACCTAGTCCAAGGATACTCCTGTGCCTAACCGAATAGTGTCTGGGTTGACTTGCCTTTGCTGTAATATGTCCAGTGTAATGGCATAAAACCATATATATTGCGGCCTAGGTGGAGGTAACAATTTGAATGATCTACTGGATCGTAAGGAGTTATTCTGGCCTGAGATAAGGGAATTGACTTGCTTGATAATTTGCCATCCAAGCTTGGAGCAAGGCAATGCTAGGGGAGTCTTCACTTCTTTCTTAAGGCCTAGCAAGACCTCAATACCCGAAGGCAAATCAGAAGTGGATGCTATCAGTTCTTGAGTCAGTCCATTGCAACCATGAATCAAGTTGAGTACGTCAGCATAGGAAGAGAAAAACTCTTGATGGTCTGCATCCTCTACTTCCTGGCCTCTAGGGTCTAGAATATCTTGATTAATAATTGGAGCACAGGCTCTTTCAGGGCCTAAGGCTTTCTTGGGAGCCTGTAAATCTTCAGAAGTCAATGGAACGTTTTCTTGGTTTTTGTCACGCCCTTGTGAGCAGGAACGAGAATTATGCTGGGATGGTGAACATCGTGACGGGTCACGATGCCGTGAAGAACTCCTCCGACGTGAAGAATGCTCACGTACGTGTTAGTGTGTATCTCTGTCATGTACGTGTGAATGAGAGTGTGTATCTCTGCCACGGACGAGTGAACGGGAACACTGCTAGTAAGGGGGTGTAGGACGTGATTTCTCATTATGAAGTGCAGGGCTTGGATAACATGTAGCACAGTCACGTCTGTGCGAGTGGGAGCGTGAGTCACGATCATGTACGTGTGAGCGACTTATTACATGTCACACAATCATGTTCATGTGAACAAGAGCATGAATCACGGTCCCGTCTGCATGAACAACAGGGTTGAACATGAACTTTCTTAGGAGAACGTGATCGGGAATGATGGTGAGGAGAATCTGAATGAGGAGAAGGAACCAAGGAAGATTACGAATCTTCTTGTGTGGAGGAGCTAGGAAATCTTTTTTCCTCCGTTTGACAGGAATCGACGGAGCAGAAGACGAAGACAAAGATGAGGAAGATGCAAATGATGAAGAAGAAGATCTATGACACCTCCTCTTGGAAAATTTAGCCTCTAATTGATCGAACTTCTTTGTGGAGATACCTACGACTCTATCACAGACTGTTTCGATAATAGAGTCAAGAGCAGTCAGTGTAGCTGAAGGCAACACGGATGACGTCATGGGGTGGGGAGTGGCGAGTGTTGAAGAGGAGGCTAACGTAACGGAAGCTCTGGCAGAAGTGAAGTGAGATGACGTCACTGAGACAGTAGACAACTTCTGCTCATCACTGCCTGAAAAGGGACTGCCTCTACCCTCTCGTGAGGGAGGAAGTTTCCCCCTCCACAGGAACAGGGGCATCCACATCAATTACAAGACCTGCTGCACCCTGAAACGAATCTTCCAATGCCGAAGCATTAGAATGAGAGGGAGTAAAATCTTCCAGGAAGAAAAAGCAGTGTGAGAAGATCTTGGAAAGGAAGAGGCATATCTAGAAGGGAAAGACATGGAAGCCACCATCAAGGATGGAAAACCTTCCTAAGGTGGTGGTGCAGACTTGCTTATATAACTCCTCCTCTTAACAAAACTCTTCCACTGCTCAAGAGGCCAATCAATACATTCAGGGCAAGGGTTGTGTATGCTGCAGAAGTTAGCTCTACATTTAGGGCAAGTAGAATGTGGGTCATTCGCAAAAAAAGAAAGGAATCAGGAACAAGGATTGTTATCAACACCAGGGCATTTTCTCTGGAGTTTAATGGATCTAGGAGGGTTATGGGATTGCATACTCACAGTAGGAACACATAGAAACACAAAATCACACTGAGCACAAAAACCAAAAGGAAAAGCAGAATCCAATGGCAAATGCAGGCAGGAAGTGGCAAAATAACCGGTTTGTAGGATTGAAAGCAAAAATACTTCCTCCTATAAAGGTGGTCAGAGAAAAAACTGATGCCATCTTCTGGAGATGGGTCATAGGAGTAGGAGGTCGGCTCCTCCTCCTACCTATCGCCATCTTGCCCATCTCCGATGCCACCAATTTCCTTGTAACTTTTATTAACCGAACTCCAGCTGGCACTGAGTACTTTCCCTTATGTTAAGACTGCAGGTTTGTTAGTTATGAAAAATACAAATTGATTTAAAATTTTTCATATCGAGAGGCTTTTGTATGCTAACTATACTATGGTACAGAATATGGAATGAGATAAAGCCTGATCATTGGGAATTGGAACTCATAGCAAAAGTACCAGAGAAGGTATCCTGATTGAATGTGTAAACTGCTCAGGCATTGAACTTGTATTGGATGTGATAAAAATATTTACAGTATTATGTTTATTCTCATTAGGCTGATAGACAAAATTGAACAAGCTAGGTTTAGAAAGGACAGAAGTTGCACAAATGGAAATATTTTTGTAGCAGTGCATGGAATTTAGAAATCCCCTGTTGATGGTATTTGTTGGTTATTAGAAGTCATTTTACAGAACAGACCAGTATTATAGGTTTTGTGTCACTACAGCATTCTTATTAAATATGTAAAGATAATTGAAATTATGCATAAACTACTAGATGCAAAGTTGATATAGGTGGGGTCCTGTCAAGTGAAATTGCAGTAAATAGTGGGGTGCTCCAAGGGAGTGTTATTTCACCTGTGCTGTTTGCCCTTCTCGTGAATTTTGTAATTAAAAAGTGGCCAGAGATGGAGGAGGCATAGATTGGAGTAATGGTAAAAAGTATACAGATTTAGAGTATGCTGATGATGATTTTTAATTAGCATAACACAAGTTTTATAGATTGTATTATATATCCTGTGAGAATGAACTCAAACTAAATTTATTATATATCCAGTGAAAATGAACTCAAACTAAATTTAAGAAAAACAGAAGTAGTGAGGATAGATTATGCACAAGGATGAAATAACATTAGATGAAGAAAGGAATTATTGAAGTCGAATCTTTCAGGTACAGTACATTATTTACGAACAATGGTATCTAATACAGGTCCTCATTGATTGGAATTGATGGAAGGCCAAAAAGGCAAACCAAACAGTGGGCAGGGTGTATAGGTCGCATGGCTTCCAAAATGTGAGTACATCGTTAACTTATGGAAATGTTTCCTTCAAGGAAGTCTCTGATTTATGGAGTGGTTATTGAGGCAGTACAGTAATACTTCGATCTTACACGATTCGAGTTGCGCGAATTCACACACACACGAACTTTTCACTGGAACCTAACTAATGGGCATTTGCGATTTTTTCACAGACACACGAAATTCTCGAGAAACCCTGCAGAAGTGGGTGTTTAATTTTTGAAGTAATTTACAAGTTTTCATGCTTTTATGTATAAAATCTGTATGAAAAATGCATTTCATTCTTTTTGTGTAAAATCTGTATGAAAAATGCATTTCATGCTTTTATGTGTAAAATCTGTATGAAAAATGCATTTCATGTTTTAATGTGCAAAATCTCTGAAAAATGCATTTCATGCTTTCATGTGTAAAATCTCTATGAAAAATGCATTTCATGCTTTCATGTGTAAAATCTGTATCGAAAATGTATTATTTTTATTTTTGTACATGCATAAATATGATGCAAAGGTAATTTCAGCACATTCACTTAGTGTACTTTTACAAGATGTGATACCCATTTGCAAAGTTACTGCACTTTTCAAAGATGATACCCCTGCAGAAAATGCTTGTTTAATGTTTGAAGTACATTTATAAGTTTTCATGCTTTTAACTGTAAAATCGATATGGAAAATTTATATTTATATTTCCGTACATAAATATCATACAAGTATTATGTCCATTTGCAAAGTCTTTGTCACAAGGACTTTACATGACCTTGAGATGAGGTTGTTCAGTTGCGCTCATTTGATAAAATGAATTCGTTAATGTAATATCAGAGATGTAACTTAGAGTTGTATAAGTGTCATTCTTTGAAAATTACTCTGTTCACCTTGGAGAAAAGTGCTGGTGCAATCTGTATGTGCATGTAATTACAGCACGTTCAGTTGGTGTACTTTTACAAGATGTGATACCCTTAGTTACTGCATTTTTCAAAGATGATACCCCTGTAGAAAGTGTGTTTAATTTTTAAGTTTTCGTGTTTTTAGGTGTAAAATCAGAATGGAAAATTTGCATTTATATATTTGCGCATAAATACGATACAAAAGCAGTACAGTTACTTTATTACAGTATCTCTCTCTCTCTCTCTCTCTCTCTCTCTCTCTCTCTCTCTCTCTCTCTCTCTCTCTCTCTCTCTCTCTCTCTCTCATTCGTAGTTAGCGCTCAAACATACTTTTACAACTTATTATTTCTCTGTACATCATTACCTGTACAGTATATAATTTTAAATTGATTGAATTTTACCTCCACTGTACTACCTTCTACGAACATTATGTACATGTTTTCGATATTTTATAGAATTGTACTTTTGTTGACTGACACATGACGTTTTGCCTAGTGACGCAAAGAAAACGGCATCCCATGAATTAGGGGTAACATTAGTATACGTACGCACCTACTGTAAATGTGCTATTATGAAACTGTGCAGTACTTCATTTTTATGTCAACCATTTACTGTATTCCTTTTCTAAGGGTAATAAGCTAAATTTTAAATAAAATTACACTAACTTTAGTTCATTTAAAAGTTAGCTTAATACGTTGGGAGCATGATTAGGGTCATATTTAGTACTTAAACTCTGGAAATAAACATGTATTAGCATTTTTAAAGACCATGCCAAACTTACGCGAAAATTCACCTTGCACGAGGGCCCCCGGAACCTAACCTCACGTAATTTCGAGGTATGACTGTACTCCTGAACTGGTGAAGGTGCAGTAATCCTGCAGCCAGACCAGACATAGTTAGGTAAGTCACTGTAGAACCACAAGGGATAATACATTTATAGGTTCGTGTGTTTCCTGCTCTTTATTGCCAAACTCTAATGGGTATCCAGAATAAGGAAAATGTTTGATAACCTGTGACTTTACCTTGAGTAAAAAATTTCTGAAACACTGTTGCCATAAAAGTGGTGACTATTGACATTAGAGTGGTGGACATGCTGAGGTATTGCTGGGGAAGTTGCAATAATCCTGCAGCCACACCCAACATAATTAGGTAAGCCACCTTCGAACCACAAAGAACAGTGCATATATTGGTTCATGTGTTGCTTCCTATTCTTTAATGCCAAACCCTAATGGGTATCCGGAGTAAAGAAAATGGTTCATAACCTGTGACTATACTAAACTTCTGACCAAAACTTGATCTGGGTTGTTGGGGTTTATTTATCAGGAGCTAAGCCATTTTGTCACCTGTCAGTTATGTTTGTTAGCTCTTATGAGGACAAACAGCAGCTACGCTATAAAAAAAAGGGAAAACCTACTTTTGGTAGCTGCGGTGAGTCCTCAAGCCCACCCATTTTCCCTGATGTAAAGGCATGGGATTGGAGTATGTGTTGGTATGTGATTGACCTAATTTTACCATACCTCCCCACATATTTCAGGGTAAGGTTTGCAGCTCCTTTACATCATCTGTGGACAGAAGACTCATCTTTTGTAATGCTCACCAGCAGTGTTACCATAGAAGACTTCTAGTGTGTGTGTGAAATGGGACGTGGAACATTGGTTTAAATTTGCATAAAATTGATTCTCAGCCAGTTGGCACCCAAGATTCTGGCAAACGTATCTATTGAACTCCTTGGCCAGTGACAGATCATCATCTCACTGCAACCACTGCATTATGTCAGTACACCCCTTCCCTACAGCCTCATAACCCAGAGACAGAATTCAGAATGGCATACAAGGGCACTGCTCCTCATCCATGGTTTAGTCTTGCCCTCTTCATTCTAAGCGACCCTGCTCGGACATGTTACCAGTCCTGTTGATTCCACTAGGCCCTTTTCCCACATCTCGTGCCATCTCACTGCTCTCTCCGTGGGTAGTGCTGCCTCCTCAAGCTTTGGGCCCCTCTTTCATGGAGCACATGCAGCAGCAGCAAATTGTTTTGGCGAGTTAAGCACAACTCTGGTCTGCCTTATGTCAGACAAAGCTGATTTTGGCCTTGGCTAGTGCTCTTCCGGCACTGCTAGCCAGCCATCTTTCACTCCAGGGTAGCACCTCTTTGGTGGCTGTGGTGGTGGTGGCTTCCACTATCGTTACTTCCAGGGCAGGTGCAATTCTTTGCCCACCAGACTTAGAAGAGGATTTTAAATCAGGTGATTGGAACAGTCCCTTCAGAACTCTGGAAGTGGTTTTGCCTCAAGCCACAGTTGAGACATGAACCTGCCTTACTCCAGGAAGGGTGTGGGCAACAGAGTTAGATGTTCTGTATCAGTCAGGGCTCCAGGGTCAAGCTCACCTGATAAATGAAGAATAGAACCTTGGATTTCTAGTCCTCCTCAGGAGAAAACACTTGCATCTTTCCTCCGGGATTGTGGCTCAGGCATCTTAAGATAAATGGGCTAAAATGAACAAGTGACAGTTTTGTTATACCTAAAGATTTTTTTCACACAAACTCATTAATCGTAAGGTACATTGCCCTTCTACCATCTTTGCACTCATTTGACCCTCAGATAGGGTGCAGTGGAATAATTGTAAATGTGGAATGGTAGGAGAAGTATAGTCAGATGAAGTGGATGCATTCTTTTCAGGATGAAATTGGTGCGACTGGGATAAAATCTAAATACAAGAAGGTAGATGATTAACCCTTAATGGACAGATCCCCTCATGAGAGGATCTAAAATAGGTGGACGGATCCCCTCTGAGGAGTATTTTAATATTACACGCCATACGCTTTGGCTGTATCGAGCGGGAAAGAGTTTCCATCACTTCAGTGGCCCATAAATGAATAGTGGCAGTTGAAGAATTCAGTTCAGCTCAATTGTGGGCACCTCAGGCAGATCAGTATTGTTCTTGACTTGATGGGGCGATGTCTTGCTCCTCTCTCTCCCATGATGTCTTTTTATTTATTTGCTCATAAATATACTCAGAGATTGCTGTTGGTTTTAGTTCTTATCTGTTATGATATGATGTCAGTTATAATTGTAATTTTGCAAAGAAATATTAGAAAAAACATGTATACCTCCAAAAAAGTTACTGTGTCTCCCGATCTCAGTAAATTTACGTAAATGTTTTACAACACATATACTCAGAATTTGTTAATGTTTTTAGTTCTTATCTGTTATGATGTTGTGTGAGCTGTAATTATGATTGTACAAAATAAAATAAAATAAATTATTAGAAAAAACATGTAGAACTTGGTAAAATTTCTGAGTGTTTTGTAAAAGAGGCCCCACATGGGTTGTAAATAGTCACTTTTAGGGAAAATTTTTTAGATTTTTTTTTTTTTACACCATGTGCATTTGTATATCCACCGCTTTCCATTGATGTTTTTTTTCTTAAATTGGCCAACCTTAAAGTTTGCTTGGTGGATGGGGTTGCATGATATATAATTAGCCCGTCCCTTAAGGGTTAATGAGTCTGTATGAATAACATGTTGTGTAGAATATGTGTTGCAGTGTTAACTTGTATGTCTTGAGTTGCCCTCAGATACTCTGATGTCATCTAGATAGGTTCACTGACATTAACCCTTAAACGCCGAGCCTCTATTTACAAAAGTGTCTGCTGTGTGCCGACGGGGTTTGAGAGTTAGCGCAGAAGCGGAAAGAAAGTTTTTTTTAAATCACAGCACGCTTAGTTTTTAAGATTAAGAGTTCATTTTTGGCTCCTTTTTTTCTCATTGCCTGAAGTTTAGTATGCAATCATCAGAAATGAAAAAAAATATCATTATCATACAGGTAGTGCTCTAGTTACGATGATTCGACTTACGATAATTCGCTTTTACGATGGGGTTAGCAATTAATATCGATAAGACAATATTTCGAAAATACGTATTTTTAAATTTTGCGGGCGACTGGCGCAGGCAACACTGTACAATCCGGCAGCGTACAGTGTACGATACGTTGGCCGAGAGGCTGGAATAGGTACATTATTTCAGTGAGCCAACCTCACTTGCTCTCGTTGTATCGGAAGTCAAAATAGGTCAGTGTTCGTTTGCAATTCTTGTGCGTTTGTAAATACAGGTAGCGCACGAGTGACGATAATTTGTCTTATGATAATTCGAGTTTACGATGGAGTTAGCAATTAATACCGGTACGACAATATTTAGGAAATATTTTTAAATTTCGAGCAGGCACAGGCAACAGCGTATCAGGCAGCAAAAGAGACCAACTTCTTTTTCTCCTTCTCTTTATTCCATCTTCTAGTTAAAAAAGTAAGAGAATGATAAAAGTATTGTTAGTAACCTTATACTCTTGCGAAAATGCGTACAGCCATAAACAACCGAACGAGAAACTGTTGTTTTGCTAAGAACTGAATCGGATAACAACTTTTGCTTGTATTTCAACCATCGTACGGTTAAACAATTACCGTAGTTATGTTAAAAATGACGCTAATCACTGATATACTGTGTTTTTACACTACACCCTTATCCGCTTTGGAGAAAAGATCGGCAAGGAAACATACTGCTACAGTAAATTTAAGCTGCAAGTTGTAGTTGAAGCTGAGAAACGAATGTTCAAGCTGCTAATGACTATAAATTATCATGCATTGGCAACATGGATGAAACTCGACCGCAAATAAATTTGGAAAGTATTTTAATCAAAACTACTGGGCATGAAAGAACACATATTACTGCTGTTTTCACACCGATAAAAGATAAATACGAAAAGCTCGTAGTATGATGATGAAATCAAGAGAAAATAACGAACGGAATCTTGATTTTTTTTATACAAAACAAACAATCCCCCAAACGGCCAGCCGCCAACGTCATGGTTGTCATGTATTAACGAAAAAGTGGCCAAATTAACTTCACAAGGAGACATATTTAAGTTATATTTCGCCTTAAAAACACTTCGTATAATGAAAAATATATATGTCCCTTAGAAATAAAGTATCTAGAGATTCGTTTACGCTAACTAGAAGCAAGAAATGCCCTCTGTACTGAGTTAAATGCGGCGAAATAAAGACCGCATGATCGATTCCCAAACCAAAACATTAGATCGCTATGATCGGAATTTATAATGCGAAAGCAATATGAGAATATTTACAATTGGATACAGTGTAGTAAAGAATAACTTTTTAAAAGATCCATGGAAAAGATGCACATTCGGTATTTTGATGTTTTTATAATACGGTGTTCTGTGAAAATAGAGTACAGTATAATGTAGGCTAGGCTACCGTATATGATATACAAAAGTTTGTTATTCAGTTTCTCTTTATACTGACTTATCATGTCAATCTGCATTGAACCTGCAGAATTAGCTGACACTAATAATTACTATACCATATATGTATAAAATATACTGTGTAGTGTAGGCTAGGCTACCATATATGTCACCATAGATGGTACTGATTACCGTAGTGTAGGCTAGGCCATATTCGACTTACGATTTTTTCAACAAACGATGGGTTTTTTGGAACCTAACCCCATCGTAAGTAGGGGAATACCTGTATATAAATATTTGAATACATGACCGCAAAAAAAAAAATTTCGTATATAATTGTATACAAATCGCGCTGTGAGCAAAATGGTTAAAGCTATTGAGTTATTTTTTTTTTCGTTGTATTGTACACTAAATTGTGATGATTTTGGTATATAACAAATTTTAAAATGATCAAAGCAACACAGAGGAAATATTATCACAAAATGATGCATGAATTCGTAACGCGTGGACGTAAAAAAAGTTTTTTTCAAAAATTCACCATAAATTGAAATATTGTGCTAGAGACTTCCCGTTCATTGCAAAACGAAGGTAATTGATTGAATATTACTAGAATGTAAGAGTTTTAGCTTACAATTGCGTTTTTCGACCATTTCGGTCAAGTCAAAGTTGACTGAAGGTTAAAATTTCGGCACTTATCGTGATTTATATGAAAATATTTCAAAACTGATGAAAGCTAAAACCATGAGTTATTTTTTGTTGTATTATACATGAAATTGCACACATTTTCATATATAAAACTTTATGTAACGGCTAATATAAAAAGGTGCAAAGATTACAACAAAGTGACTAAAGAATTTCTGAGATTTTCAGCAGTTAGCGCGTGCGGATGTGAGGAAAAAGTTTTTCAAAAATTCACCATAAATCTAAATATTGTGCTAGAGACTTCTTGTTTGTTGCAAAATGAAGGCAAATAATTGAATATTACTAGAATGTAAGAGTTTTAGCTTACAATTGCATTTTTCGACCATTTCGGTAGAGTCAAAGTTGACCGAAGGTTGAAATTTCGGCACTTATCGTGATTTATATGAAAATATGTCAAAACTGATAAAAGCTACAACCATGAGTTATTTTTTGTTGTATTCTACATGAAATTGTGCACATTTTCATATATAAAACTTTATGTAACAGCTAATATAAAATGGTGCAAAAATTGCAACAAAGTGACTAAAGAATTTCTGAGATTTTCAGCAGTTAGCGAGCAGACATAAGGAAAAAGTTTTTTCAAAAAATTCACCATAAATCGAAATATTGTGCTAGAGACTTCTCATTTGTTGCAAAATGAAGGTAAATGATTGAATATTACTAGAATGTAAGAGTTTTAGCTCACAATTGCATTTTTCGACCATTTCGGTCGAGTCAATTTGACTGAAGGTTGAAATTTTTGGCACTTATCGTGATTTATATGAAAATGTCAAAATTGATAAAAACTACAACCATGAGTTATTTTTTGTTGTATTCTACATGAAATTGCACACATTTTCTTATATAAAACTTTATGTAACGGCTAATACAAAACTGTGCAAAAATTACGACAAAGTGACTAAAGAATTTCTGAGATTGTAAGAGCCTGACACCGTCTCTTCCAAACACGTGTATGTTCGTGTGTTTGTCGTCCATCGGAGTGGCAAGACGTTTGGCGTCTTCACAGACAGAAACATACACACAGTTTGATAAAGAAGGTTCGTTGGAACATTATGAGTACATGATTAGAATGCCTGCATGGCAATGCAAGTAGTGGTGATTGTACAATACATCAAGACAACAGTGGTTAGGGAGAAACAGACGGAAATATTGTATGGTTGAAATCGCGTTCCTTTAGAGAAAGAAAACGAGACGTTCTTGTTGTGTTGTCCACTCTGATGGATGACGAACACACGAACACACACGTGTTTGGAAGAGACGGCATCAGGCTCTTACAAGATTTTCAGCAGAGTTAGTGCGGACGTAAGGAAAAAGTTTTTTTAAAAATTCACTATAAATCGAAATATTGTGCTAGAGACTTCTTGTTTGTTGCAAAATGAAGGCAAATGATTGAATATTACTAGAATGTAAGAGTTTTAGCTTACAATTGCATTTTTCTACCATTTCGGTCGAGTCTAAGTTGACCGAAGGTTGAAATTTTGGCACTTATTGCGATCTATATGAAAATATGTCAAAATTGATAAAAGCTACAACCATGAGTTATTTTCTGTTGTATTCTACATGAAATTGCACACATTTTCATATATAAAACTTTATGTAACGGCTAATACAAAACTGTGCAAAAATTACGACAAAGTGACTAAAGAATTTCTGAGATTTTCAGCAGTTAGTGCATGCGGACATAAGGAAAAAGTTTTTTCAAAAATTCACCATAAATCGAAATATTGTACTAGAGACTTCTCATTTATTGCAAAATGAAGGTAAATGATTGAATATTACTAGAATGTAAGAGTTTTAGCTTACAATTGCATTTTTTGACCATTTCGGTCTAGTCAAAGTTGACCGAAGGTTGAAATTTTGGCACTTATCGTGATTTATATGAAAATATGTCAAAATTGATAAAAACTACAACCATGAGTTGTTTTTTGTTGTATTCTACATGAAATTGTGCACATATATAAATCTTTATGTAAAGGCTAATAGAAAACGGTGCAAAAATTACGACAAAGTGACTAAAGAATTTCTGAGATTTTCAGCAGAGTTAGCTGACGCTTTCTTTTGGGGTAAGAAAGAAATTCCCGCATGCGCAGCTGGGTCACGCTTGTAAACAAAACAACAGCGTGATCCGTGAACTCCCAGCATCCCTCAAGGGGCGTGATTTAAAATTTTTTGCAAACGAAGCTTATAAGTATTTTTCCGCGAATATTTAAAAAAACTTTTTGTAGTCGACGTATTTTATGTCCACTTGGCACCTGACAGACAATTTTTGTCGACGTAAAATACGTCCAGTCGGCATTAAAGGCTTAAGTAATTTCTGGTTTATTTTATCTGCATGTCATCTTATTTATCAGATTTGTTTGTGTTAAACGTCCAATTCCAAAGTATTATAAAGCCTGCTAAGTCTCAGGAGGTGGCTTATTCACCTTTTTTGCATTATACAGTACGTAATGTAAACATGTATTGCTAGTATCGTCTTCTTGGGATTATGTCCAGTGGATAATTTATTATTCTTGGCCTTTGTACTGCAATAGTTGGGAACAAATATAACTCGCACTGGTATTGAATGTTTTAAATTTGTCAAGCAACTTTTCTAGCTGTTTCTGACAAAAGGCACTATCTTATCTGTATTGTCTGCACCCCCAATATGCAGATTGAAGATGTCCCCAGAAGCAGAAATGAACCAGGTGGCTTGAACGATTACATATTTGCACATTTTTGTTCACCACTAATTGTCTCGGTTTATTTATAGCTGGCGATCAGCATTTACACCATATATTTTTGTAAAGAAACACCAGAAATTAGTTTTGAATTTTGCAAGTTACTGTGAAATACAAGAGGAATTTGAGACTCAGATCTCGGAATTTTTATTAGTTTTTATTTAGTTACTGACAACTTATACTGTAGAGTAATGTTAATGAGTTTAAAAAGCATTTGCAGTAAACCAAGAAGTTTAGCTGTTTTTACCCCAGTCTGTCAACTGTAAAGGTAGTATTTATAAATCTTTTGAAGAGTCTAAACCTCATGGTTAAGGTATTTTACATACTTCTGGGCTTGAACTGTTATTCCATTGCAGTTAGAGATGTTTAGCACTGCATGTTGTAATGTTTGCTTTTTCATTACTTACAGATGACCGTATTCTAGAATATGATGTTGACAAAGTTGTATTTGAGAAGCAGTCAGATTTCCAAAAAGTACAAATTTGCCACACATTGAGCTTTGGCAATATTCTGGTTTTGGATGAATTGCAAAGTAAGTATTATTTCTGTAGATTCGTTGAATTTTTAATACATCTGCCCTGTATTAAAATCTCAGAATATGAAAATTATTGATAAATTAAGAGAAAACTGAAATTCATAAATCTTGAAATTACCATAATTTACTGTTCCTATTGCATTATAATTGTTGTAGATTCATTTAACCTTCTGGTGATCCAATGATGTGAAACCACGTCAATAAATTTTTTGCCGTAAGTGCTCCAATGACGCAATTTCCATGTCATCTGAGAGTTATTTTCGGGGGAAATTCACCAAAAAAAAAAAAAGACTGCGCCATTGCATGGGCAGGTCTTGGACCTACAAGAACACGTAAACAGGAAACCAATAGGTATCACGCATGAGCCGCAGTTGTCCCCTCACTGTCTCATGCCAAATTCTTTTTGACAGACACAAACATTCAATTGCTTATGGAACCTGCAGTTTACATGTACAGTTGTCATACCGTGTACAATGCCAACTGGTCAGAGAGCTGTTCATTAAGTCCGAGTGGTTGTTAAACAGGTACAGTAGGTAATTAACTGAGGAGTCTGTGTACTATATTCATAATTTTACTCTCAGAATAGTTGTGTAATATCCATTTGTCATTGACAGATCTTGCTGAAAGTGACCTTCCTTACACCCATGGGCTAATGAATAAAGAAAATGAAAATTTTGAGGGAAAAGAAATCCTAATTTTGGGAGGAGGAGATGGTGCATTGCTCTGGGAGCTCTTGAAGGAAAAGCCCAAGTTTGTCACAATGATTGATGTAGGTATCTGTTTTTTCCTTTTTCATGAGGTTATTGTGAGATCCAGTGGCATTTAGATGTCAAAAAATACCTATAGTGATTACATTTGGTAAAGCTTAGTTTTTACTTTCTCAAAATAAGTTTGTATTAGTACCTTTACATTTCTTGTTGGCATATCTTACAAACTGAAATACACTTACGTCAGGTTTTGATATTTTGATTTTGTGGATTATATATACTTTTAGGATTTGTATATTTGTTTTGTAGATTGATGAGGTGGTAATGGATTCTTGTCGAAAATACATGAGGTCTGTGTGTGGAGATTGTCTGGACAATTATGATGGGCCTAATTACAAAGTAAGTCATAGATGAACCTTTTTTTAAGCTATTTCAGCTGCCTTCCATCTACTGTATACACTTTGATGTTTGCAAAAGACCAACCTTTTGGGCAGAAGGAAAAACTGCTACTGGGAAAGGAAGAAACTTTTCATGTGAGATTCTTTTAACAAGGAAGTAAAAATTTAATTTAAAAAAATACAGCCACCTAGTGTTTTGTAAAGAAAACTTTGGATGCCTTGGTAGGATTAGGTTTTAAAACCCTGTAGCAACATTGTCACATGCTGATCTGACTGAGTTTATGTTGGTCTTTTAAAATAGATATTTCAACTCAGACCAAGAAATGTACAGTAACTGAACTGTAGATACTGTAATATTTTGTTTTGTAATCCAAATAATTTGTTTAAATTCCAGGGCAACTTACTGAAAAACTAGGATTCATTATGGTAGGATTTTGTCTTTACATTGTGTTCCTCTTTTTTTTTTTTATCAAACCCATTTCTTCTAAGTAACTTTGAAACATGTTTGCAAATTTCCCAGATACTTCATTCCCAATTCAAACTAAAGTTATCTTTTGGTTTGCATTATTGTGCGTGTGCTTCGTGGATCTTCAGGTTCCATCAAATAGCATGGATCCATCTTACTTTCCACCTTCTCCTAACAATTGTTTCATAATGCAACAGTGAGGTTTTCCTCCTGTTAAACCTTTAAAACCTTCTTTACTCTCAATTTTCCTTTAATTACTGAATGACCTTATGGGTCCCAGTGCTTAGCCTGTAGCCTAAATTTTATTTTTGTATAAGTAACTTACCAGGTAATTAAATTGCTGTTAGTACCTACTTTTCACGGCAGCTTAAGTTTTAAATTTCGCGGTAGTGTTCTCTTGTTTTGGTGTAGGTAACCGACCCCGCCCACTTTCGGGGAAGAATAGGCACAACCTGGCTCAGGAGCTCAATTCATTCCTGCTGCTCATTGACTGAACATCGGTTGTTGGGTAGCTTTTGTTTTGGTTTGATTTTCACCAGTTGGTTGCAGGCATTGCCAACTTTTGATGAAGTACACTGTGTATTTTGGTAGCGTTAGTCTGTTTTAGCTTAGCTAGTTTCCCGATTGTGACTGAATCATGTGAGATTCTAGTACTTATAATATTAGGTATTGCAGCAAGGGCTGCAAGACTAGCTTGACATCTGCTAAAATTACACGCATACAATATGTAGTTCTTGTAGAGGACAGACTTGTTCTCCTTACCTCGATTGCAATGAATGTAGGGAATGGGATTAGGGGAGATGGAAGACTTTGAGTTCTCATTTAGTGAGACTGCAAAGAGGTAGAGAGAGGAAGGCAGCTGCTAAAGCCAAAGTTAGGTTGTCTCATTCTCCTGAAGTACCTGTCTCTTTGACACCTGTGACTGCCTTTTCCCCTATTCCAAGTCCTCTTACTCTGCCATTAACTCCGTTTCCTGGCTCCTTACCTTCTGAGCCCAGTGCCTTAGCCAGCCTTGAAGCCTGGATAGATAAAGAAGTTTAACATTCTAGTTAAACCCAGCTTGTTGCTTTGGTTAGGGTCCTGATGGACCAAATGAGTGCTTGTAGTGTTGGTGCAAGCGTTGCATCAGTGGAGGAGGAGGCTATCTGTCCCACTGACGCTCCTTGACAAAGATCCTTGCCAAACCCCTAACCCTGGGAGGAGGTAAACTGGATGTCCAAGGGAGGTCGGTGGGGTTTGATCACAGATAGTTGCCTCCCTCAACCGAACCTGTTGTACGTTTCCAGGACTTGGTGGACAGCCGCTGGAAAGGCCTTATTGTCAAGTGACTCCAATTCCAACTCCCGCAGGAGGTGAAGTTGATGTTTTCCCCGAGTCTTCCAGACCATTGAAAAGGTCTGCAGCTCCTGAGCGGTCTCCTCCTCTTCCTAGTAAGGATTCCAGAGACCTAGATATTAGTCCAGAACCTTTGTGCAGCTTCTGGAACCAGAAAAGGGCCCCAATGTCTCCTGAGTATTTCATCCTCAAGCGCCCGTATAAGAATAGGGCTGAGCGGCCAGTAGCGGCCTAGCACCCAGTGGGGATATGTTCAGTGATGTCTGAGTGCCCAGAGGGGGATGAGAGTTAAGTTTGCGAGTTCAAGGCTGGCGCCAGGCATCCAGCTGGCGTCAGACGTACGATTGGAGAGACTGCAGTGCATTTTGAGCGTTCATTGGCAGTCGAGCACCCAGTGTTTTCTGTTTGTGAAGTGGATTCCGAGCACTATGTACGAGCCGAGCGCCCCGACTGTTGTGCGGCGATCGAACATCCAGTGTCGGGTTGTCCTGCCAAATGCTCTCTTTCCAAGAAGCGTGCAGTGTTAGATCGGCCTTTAGCTGAGTGTTCACTCGTCTCGGATGGTTCTTCGGTCTCAGCAACTCCTCCTGTGACTTCTCATCTGCCAGTGTTGATGCAGTTGCCTGCTCATTTGGCACCACCGCCTGGCAAGTGTGCCGTGCCACATACTGCCCTCAGTGAACTCCCCGTGCAGTCAGATTTCACTAGTGTCAGTGTTCCTGTGTTGTAGGACTCTTCCTTGGACTCGATCCAATGTCTTTTACACAGCATATTGGACCTTTTAAAGAAGCCTTTGGCTGCAGTTCAGGAGCAACTGTACTTAGATCGTTCTCCAATTTCATCCATAGAAGAAGACATAGAGAAGGATCAACCCACGACAGCCTATGCTTCTTTATTGAAGTACTTTTTATTCTGCTATCCGTCGTTCTTCTCTCTTTCGGTTCCGTCTTCTCCAGGCTCTGCTTTTATGATGAGGCAACCTGCAGGCTCCTCTAACCTGCCAAAGATGGTTCTCTCCTGTTCCTCAAAGAAAGCCTTGTCCCATATCAAGGGTTGGTTATCTGACAAGAGGGATCTCGGGAAGGCTACCTTTTGCACCTCTCCTCCTCGTCTGACGAAAAGGAGGTATCTTTCATATGCCACTGCGGAAGCTCCCTCTTTGGGAGTGTCTGCCTCCTCCCAGGGGGACTTCTTCAGCCTGATTGACTCAATGCTAAGTTCAGTGTTCACTTCCACCAAAACTTGCTTTTCATCTTCAGTTACCAGCTTGGTGAAGGACTTGTTTAAAGCCTTTGAAATCTTCAGCTTTCTAGATTGAAGATTGTGCCACTTTCCAAGACAAATTTTCAGCAGACTGGTTGGGAATATTGTCCTGCGGGGACAAGGCAGTTTGTGATGGCTCACAAGAACTAGCTTCTCTTTTTGCCTTGGGCATCCTGAAGAAGAGGGAGTTGTGGTGCTCATTCACCACGAAAGGAGTCACTCCCTCACAAAAGCAGTCTCTTCTATTTGCCCTTATGGATTGTGGTAGTCTGTTCCCTAGTGCTACTTTAGAGATTATAACGTCTGAGTTACAGAAAATGACAACACAGGATTTACTTGTGCAGTCTACTAAATGACCTAAGCAGCCAAGTCTTAGGCCTGCAGCCTCCTTTAGTCCCAGTGTAGCCTCTCCATTACAGCAGCGGCCCTTTTGAGGTGACGGAGCCAGATATCAGTCCCATCCATGCACCAATCTCTGTGCAGTACGCCTGATCAAGAAATCCTCTACCAGACCCTCCTCTAGCAAGTTAGGATCTGGTCCTCCGTGTTCACGCTGGAGCCAGGCTAATTCATTTTTTAAGGAAATGGGAAGCGAAGAATGCAGGACCATGGGTAATAGAAGTCCTGAGAGGGGTATTCCATCCCATTCAATGCAGAACCCTCATTGGCGTCAGTACTCATCACCTTGAAAGCCTATTCTGTAGGCTCACAGAGGTTTTTGGCCCTGTCAGAGGACATGACTTCCCTGCTCAGGAAAGGGGCTATGGAGGTTGTAGAAGACTTGAACTCGAAGGGGTTTTACAACTGCCTTTTTGTCATACCCAAGTCATAGGAAGGTTGGAGACCTGTCCTGGATGTAAGCGCCCTGAATTTCTTCATCGAAACAAAATTCAGGATGGAAACCAATTAATCAGTACTGTCCTCCATCCATCAAGGGGATTGGGTGGTGACAATAGACATGGAGGATGCGTACTTTCACATTCCAGTCCACCCGGAATCCAGGAAGTACTTAAGGTTCGTATTCCAGGGCAAGGTCTACCAATTTCAGGCCCTATGTTTCGCCTCTCCACAGCTCCACAGGTCTTTCCAGGATTCTTGCCTGTTAGCAAAGTGGCTACATCTGATGGCCATCAACATATGCTTTTATCTTGACGATTGGCTCCTACGTTCTCCTTCAAGATAGTGCTGCATGGAGTACTTACAGAAGACGCTCCTCCTCATCCAGGATCTGGGCTTTCTAATCAACATTCCCAAATTGCAGTTAATCCCGATTCAGTCAATCTTCTATTTAGGGATGATGATCGACTCTGAGTTCCGGGCTTTTCCGTCACAGAGAAGAATTCAGTCCTGCCTTCAAACGGTTCAGAAATTCCTCGCTCTCCCTTCCTGCTCAGCCAAAGAATGGATGAGCCTCTTGGGCACCCTCTCATCCATAGAGAAGTTTTTGCCTTTAGGGAGAATTCTTACAAGACCCCTCCAGTTCTTCCTAAAGGCCAGCTGGTGCAGGAAGATGCTCCCAGACTCGTTTGTCTTTCCCATCACTCCCGAAATCAAGGAGGACCTTCGGTGGTGGCTCAGGGAAGGGAGATTCTCAGTTGGGAAATCGTTACACCCATTAAACCAAGCCTAACCTTATTCTCAGACGCTTCAGATCTCGGGTGGGGGGCCTTATCCGCAGGATTCAGAAGTTGCAGGGACATGGTCGCAAGAAGAAAGGAGGCCCCACATAAATTTGAGGGAGCTGAAAGCAGTACATCTGGCTCTCCGACACTTTGCTTCAGTGACATACGAGACGATCAAGATCAACTCAGACAACATGACAGCGTTAGCCTACATAAAGAATCGGGGAGGTGTGCACTCGTTCTCTCTTTGCCTAGCAGCCAAAGATCTCCTCATCTGGGTCCAGGACAACTGCACCCGGATCGTCACCCGCTTCATTCAGGGCAAAATGAACGTACTTGCAGATGAGTTGAGTCGCTGCAAACAGGTCCTACCAACGGAATGGACACTGAATCCGCAGGGGTGCACTGATCTGTGGAAACGGTGGGGGAAGCCATCGATAGACCTGTTTGCAACATCAAGAAATCACCACCTTCCCCTGTATTGCTCGCCAGTTCCAGACCCTCTGGCATGGGCAATGGATGTAATGCCCTGGACTGGTCCAACTTGGACATGTATGCCTTCCCCCCCTTTCAACATGGAGATGATAACTTACGGGTGGCAAAGGGGAGTGCTCTGAACACAATTTTAACTTACGATCATGTTTGTTCGTATCTCTGAATGTTCGTAAGTAGGATAGTGTCTGTATCTCATCCACATATGGAACTACAATTTCAGTTTTGGTGTTATTCTTCAGTCTGACTGTATCTCTAAGATTATCACTAATTTACTTTTTTTCGTAGAGCAACACTGTATTCACTAAGTACTGTATTTTTTCATTAAAGGATATGATTGAGAGAGAGAGAGAGAGAGAGAGAGAGAGAGAGAGAGAGAGTGTTTACATCAAAGTCTAAGAGTAGTATAAATGGATTTGTAAGGGAAATAATGTTTTATTGATATTTTGCTGTTTTTTCATTAAAAGATATGTATACTGATCTGTACTGAGAGAGAGAGAGAGAGAGAGAGAGAGAGAGAGAGAGTGGTGTTTACATGGAATTCTAAGCTCAGTATAAATGGATTCTGTAAGTGAAATAACATTTTATTGATATTTTGATGTTTTTCCATTAAAGGATATGTATACTAGCACAGTATGAATGGATTCTGTAAGCGAAATAATGTTTTATTGATAGTTTGCTGTTTTTTCATTAAAGATTGTGTATACGGAGAGAGAGAGAGAGAAATGAAGTGTTTATACATCTACAGTAAGTCTAAGCACACTTACTTGCTGGGGACGACACTTCAAAGGCACGGTTAAACTAGGGCTGAGGAGAAGAGTCAGAATGCCGGTTTTTTGTTGTTGTAGTGCTTACGTATAAAATTCAGATTTTAAATACTTTTACGGTGATTGGATCAATACAGTATAAATGGATTCTGTAAGTGAAATAATGTTTTACTGATATTTTGCTGTTTTCTCATTAAAGGATATGTATACTATACTCTATTGGCGCCTTCATGGCGATTTAGGCGTTGTCCCCTTCGTTGCCAAATGTACTTCTCTCGAGTTTTTAAAGGCCTACCCTTCCCATTTACCTTTTAATCCGTGCTTCTGTCAAGGAGGTTTAACCTCCTTGGCGTTTGTTAATGTCTCCTGGGAGCAGTAAACTTCTGGGTGTTCTCTATTGCCTCGACACTCCTTCGAAAATATTTCCATTCTTCCAGGTCTCTGTTTTTCATATAGGCCTCATTGAATCTCTTTTTGAACCTTCCTTGTGATTATCTCACGCTACTCGACTTCCGCACTTCTAATTTACTTGTTTTTGTGTCAATTTACTGTTACTGTATATATATATATGTCTATGCATATATATATATATATATATATATATATATATATATATATATATATATATATATATATATATATATATATATATATATACAGATATATAGATAGAGAGATATATGATATAGAGAGAGAGAGAGAGAGAGAGAGAGAGAGAGAGAGAGAGAGAGAGATAATTGACATTTGAAAAGGATTGTGTGTAGACAGATAAGAATATATATAGCATAAATATACATAGGTTACACAAATAAGATTATCGGCAGCTATCTAATTTATCATCTATTCATAATATGGTCCTTCGTTTCTTTCCAGTTAAGATTATATATATATTCATAACATTTTTCTATTCATATATCTTCTTTTCTTTACAGACTTAGTTCCAGCTTTGCCATTTACTCGGAATATTTCATTGTTTTTCCTTTGTTTTTGTATCAGTTTTTATCGTTATAACATACACGATACGTTTGCATGAATGCCCATACCCGATGAAAATATCTATTGTGTTTTATAGTCTTCATTATATATAAGGGTTTGTCAAAACAAATAGATAATTATATAAAACATATAGATGATTATTTCCAGGAAAATTACATGTGCCGCATCTCTTTCCTATTCTTTGCCTTCTTTTTCAAATCCTGATTGTTCTCTCCGGACTATCATTGTTGCTTTACTGAAAAAATGCCTTTGTTTTTGTGTTTTTATCTGATATCCGCAATGGTCCACGTGTTTTATAGTCTTCATTTTTGTCAAAAACAAATAGAATTAAGTACATTTGATAATAATACACCCTATGAATCGATTTCTCGAGCCTGTGGATGAAGATTAATGCGGGAACGAGGACTTCCTTCCATGTTGTTTGTAAGGCGACAGACTCCTTAATGAGTCAGTGAGTGTTTTGACTGAGCTTCCCTTGTGGAGGCACGGGCTGTTTGACATCTTCATGCCCTGTGGTCAGCTTAACAGGTAAGAGAAGAACTGGCAGCGCTGGAAATTTTTTTGTCACGTTTAAGAATAAACGTGTTGTTTTATTGTTGTTAAATGCTAGAAAATTACGAGGGCCTTTAATAATTGGCAAAAATTGATTAGCAACTATTTATATTTGTGTTGTATAACTTATGCTGCCTTCATATACCATACAACGTGAGTGGGAATATTTGATGTGGCAGCGCCGGTCACCTCCCATGCCCTGCCCTTTTCGCCATGGAGGAGCCAATGGAGTATAAGAGGGAGAGAATGACTGAACAAGAATTTTTTAATAAATTTATGGATGGTGAGGACTAACCCCAAAATGACCTAAACCAAGAACTTACAGTACTAAATCATTTTTTTATCATAAATGTATTTCTATGTACATAATCACAAAAATACTAACATGACCTAGCAAACTTAGCATTCTTTTTGGAGGAACATGTCTTGTTGTTCTAAACTGCCCACGTATTTCAGATATGCTCTGTACAGTAGTACTATCCTTAAATGCAGACTCTACAGTAAATGTCATTTCAGAATTATCTTGCAACACATCAAAATATAAGAAAATGTATGTGCATCATGTGCAGTACAGCAGACAATGCACAAAGTTACGTTAGGCAAAAGAAAACATGTCTGAATTATAGGGGACACTTAAGAGTAACAGTTGTAGGCAGGTACGTAATGTTGTAAGATGACTTTGAAATGATATTGGGGTGTTCTCGGATGATAGTTTGAGGTATATTTTTATTTGAGCTTATTTGAGCTGTTAAGTTTGGCAATGAATTGTTAAAATAAGCAGTTATAAGCATTTTATGGGTGTATATACTTAGGAGTAACAGTTGTAGGAGGGAATGTAAGATGACTTTGGGTATTTTGGGATGATGGTTTGGGGTGTATTATTTGTTTGAAATTATATTAAATTGTTTTAGTGTGATAATTTAAGGTATATTTTTGTTTGAACTATTAAATTAGGCAACTGTTAAAATAGGCAGTTATAAGCATTTTAGTTTAAGGGGTACAGGGTATTTGCCAGTTGTAAGCCAGTTATAAGCATTTTTAGAGGGGATTTTTGCATTTCTGCAATGGGTTCTGGAACCTGTCCCCATGTAAAAGCGGAGGATCACTGTAGTCTCATTGTCTTACCATGATTCTTGTCCATATAGCAATATAGATTGCACTGGAGTAATGTATAATAACATGATGTCAGTCTATATGATTTTCCATTTTTAGCCTTGCACAAAATATCAAATCAAGAGAACCTGTATTGGATATTACTGTAATCTTTAATATTCAAAAGCCTCTTCCTCATTAATCCTTCCTCCTCCTAGTGTTATGTCATCCCTTTCTTTATACTCTTTGTTATTTGTGTTTTTCTTAGATTAATCATAAGTCCCATATAAGTACACAACAGTCTTTGAAGCAAGGATTGCCAGTCTCGCAGTATTTTGCTGATTAAAATAGTATCTGTGTACTTTTAAATCTGATAAGTTTCTGTCATTACTTCCATGGAAACCACTTCCATCTCCTACCACTTTTTCCTTGATAACATATATGAGAAGGGCAAGCAGCAAAGGTGACAGGACATTTACCTTATTTCATTTGATGGACACCATCCATAGATAAGCTGTCTTAATTCTCAGTTGGACATACATTAGATGGTTAGTGACAAGTATTCGACATGCTTGTGTTTGAGTACTTCAACGCCATGACTAGATAACAGATAAAGAAATGCTGAGATCACATATCTTCAAGGGATATACAAGAGTTGATCAAGGTAGATACCTTCCTTTTTAGTAATTGTTCAACCCAAGAAAGAACAAGAGGTATGTAATTCATATGAACACAAAATTCTAGATCATTTGTATACTTAATGGTCATGTTTTTGTATGGAACACCCCTCTTTCCAATCCCTTTGATTGGCATACATCTTGATTTACAGATTGGCAAGGAAATAAGAGTTGAATCAACAAAATTGTGGTAATATCGTACCATCACAAAATGTCACATACCTAGCCCATTTGTAACTGCGTAACACTTAGTTTGCCTGACTATACCCAGAATTTAAACATAATAGAAAGTAATTTGTAGTAAAAAAAAAATAAATTTTATATTTTTCTCATATCTTCTCTCCTAGCAAGGTTCTGCTGGTAGCCCATTTAAGCTTTAGAAACTTCATTTTATTTTTCACAAGTTACCGTTATGAAGGAAACTTTAGCAGTGAGAATTGTGCATCAGATTTTTCAAATGTTATATTATTTTAGCTTACAAATCACCAGTGGTCAGTGTTCATCTGCTTTATTAATAAGATATTCTAATGTTATTGGTTCCAGTTAATTTATGGCATGTTTCTCTTGTATTTCAGATTATTGTTGGGGATGCTATTGCATACATGAAAGATTACATCGAACAAAATAAATCATTTGACTATGTTTTTGGAGATCTCACAGACATCCCAATTTCTTCATCTCCTCGAGGGGAATTATGGGACTTTATTCGTAATATCATAAATCTTGGAACAAAACTGCTAAAACCAGGAACAGGAAAGTACATGACTCATGTAAGTATTTTTATTTTTTATGAAATCTTTTAACATTTTATATTGAATTTCTAAGTCTTTTAGTTTTTGGAATCTTGAAAAGGTACAGGTAATGGCCTCAAAGACTGCTTGTAATACGATGCTAATCATACTGGTGTTTGAGTAATTGCTAAAATTTTATTAAGTGCACTTGAAATGCTTTAGTTTCAACTGTAAGTTTCGGCTTTCATATAAGGCCTAATTTATTTCAGTAGAAATCTGCCATACCTCTTCAAAACATAATGTGATTTTGTTTTAATGTTTGCACCTATTGCAACTTGCCCTGGTTGCAAATGTTTGTACAATAGAACATAAAAAAATTTTGATATACATATACAAGATTATAGTCTACAAGTTTTCACCTATCTCTTGGTGAAGCTGATTTTTTTCTGTGTATGTCTGTCCATATTAAAGAAACTCAGAGTTTCTTTCTGTAGAATAATTTTTTTATTCACAAACAGTTCATGGCAGTATAACAGTGTGGTATCTGTTTTTGTGAAGAATTTTGATTTACTGATTTTTTTTTAATTGTTTAACCTTTTGAAATTTTGAGTATAATTTATACAGTACTGTATTACAGTAGTATGAAAAGGCTGCATCTGATTATTTTGCCTAACGGTTTAAAATTTTTTTTTTCATGATAAATTTCTTTTCAAAGCTGAGTCCAAACTTTGAGCGTGATTACTGTAAGTTATGTCAGAAAATAGCATACCTGTCTAAGTATGGCTAAGGATTTTAATCTAAAGCCTGGCCTCTCTCTTGCACACCCTAAGTATGGCTTACACTAACATTTAAGGATTTAGGGTAAAAAAAAAAAGCCATGCTTGCATGTTATGACTAAGGATTTTAGTCTTAAATTGTAATTATTTCATTACAAACCTGTTGATACTGCTGTGCAAAGCAACTGTTGTCTGTTCTAGATTTTTGGATGTCACATATACATTTCAGTGTCAGAAGCAACTTAGTAGTCTGGATCCAGTTATAATTTTAAAGGGTTTTATGGCACTTCTGGAGTTGCTAAATGTTACAAAATTTCTACAATGTTGTGTCTTTAATCATTTTAATGGTTGATCCTACTGCACCTGATTCTGTTGTGAAAACAAATGGTAGAAGGTGTGGAAAATTGGAATGTTTTCTTGGGTGACATAGCTGCAAATCTCATGACTGATGTAGATTTTGACCCATCAGTGTATATTGCATAGTGTAAGCTTCTGGTCTTGTATATGTTCTCTTGCACATTGCACATCTGCTGCCTGACTGGTAGCTACAGTATGATGCTTTGTATGTTTTTAGGAAAGAAAGACATGACAGAGGTAAACTTTGCGAACAATACTTGTGTTTATGTGGCAAATGACAAGAGAGAGAGAGTTGCCAGTTCCCTCTATGCAGGTTAATTTTATCATCATTTTTATTATCTTTTATATTTCATTATAGATATAGTACTGTGTAGTCTACTAGTGTTTTTATTTTTTTATAATCTAAATTTCATTATCTTACTCTTCATTTTAGAGACAACTTCCTTTTACTTAATAATTATGTATTCTTGTCCCGGCCTAAGCATCTACATATGCAGCTGAATTCTATAATTTTTATCATGTTTTATTCTTCATTTTTCATCTTTTACTATGAGGTTTAATTCAAACGTTTCTACATTGGTTTAATATTCATACTCTTCATAAAAATAATGAAATACAGTATATTTACAGGTATTTATAGGTATACAGTCAGTCCCTGGTTATTGGCGGGGATTCTGTTCCAATGGCGTGATGATAAACGAAAATCACCGATAACCGAAAATCGGTGATTTTCAGCGCTTATCAGTGCCGATAACCGGAGATCGGCACCTCTGTTAGGTATGTGTCAGCACCAGTACCCTATTATTGGCACCGATAAGCAGATATCAGCTCATATCGGCTCCAAAAATCGCCGATTTTCATCACTAGACAAGTCCCGTAAAACCGATCGCCAATAACCGTTGACTGCCTGTATACATAATACATATCGCCAGTTAAACCATACTCTCGGCTAAGACGGATACCCTGGCTCCCCCTATTAGGTCCGTCTTAACGAGGGTTGACTGTATTACTTCTTGTTGTTGTTATGAATCTATTTATTAGATTTGCTTCAATGTTAATTTTAATTCTTTCGGGAGACACTGAGCTTAACTCTGGGCCTGCTACTCATTACTGTAAGAAAAATTACAGAGTACTTTACTTGAATATTCAAGGCGTAAGGTCAGATTTTCTTGATTTCCAGAGTTGTGCCCAAAACTATGACTTGATGTTTTTATCCGAGACACTTGTAAGTAGTAAAAAGTCAAAGGTTGAATTTTTAATCCCAGGGTTTGATGGCCCTGACTTTATTTATTGTTGCAACATCCCCCATCTGCAAGGTATGGCGGTGTACAGTAAACCCCCCATGTTCGCGGGGGATGCGTACCACACCCCCGAGAATAGCTAAAATCCGCTAATATTTAAAACCCCTCTAAAAACACTTAAAACTGCCTATTTTGATAGTTCAAACACAAAAAATCTCAAAAAATGCATATACCTGAGTATTTTAATAGTTTTATCACAAAAAGTGCATTTAGTCATGAAAATATGAAAATATACTAATTAGTGAATATTTCTCAGTGAAAAATACTGCAAATGGGCAAATTTTCCACAAATAATGTGTATATACATTCCACAAAAATCCGGGAATCGTGAGAACATGCGAAAAAGGCTGTAGAATATAATATCCTGATTGGAGGCATTTGGGTGATAGCCCAAAACATCTGTTTGTTACTTTACAACTGCATTGAGAAAAAGAAGAAGACATTCCTCCCGTTAGCCTCGTAATAGGGCTGTCAAGGAGAGGATACAAGTCTGATGCATCATCAAGAAAATCTGCCTCTTTAGGATTAATATTTCTGTTATCAGTATCATTAAATGCACTAAATGGCGACAGAGGCATAAAAAGTAATATCTGTCTTTGACTGATATATCCACCCCTATGTCCTAAAGGTTGGCCATGAAGGCATTAGGCTAATATTATTTTGGGTAGGATAGCCTAACCTATGGTGTTAAGGCCTATGGTACCTTATCCTAAGGTATTGTAAACATGGGATAGCTAGCCTATAGTAATGTGGCCTGTACAGAATTTTTAATGTGTATGCCTTATAAAAGATAGCCTACCAAAAAAAAAAAGGGGGTGGATGTAGACAGCACAGACAAAACTGTAGCACCACACAAAAACATATCTATAAACATATATATATATACATACATACATAAGCCTATTCATATTTGCATGCAAAAACATTACACACATATATAAACATATTAATCTTGCAGTAATTGAGCTGTAGCACTAAGTACGAAATACCGCAATGAAAAGTACTTACGCTTACAATTAGACATAAGTACTCGAGTTATTTGAGGCAACTTAGGCTATATTGTATGTAAGTCCTAAATCAGCTCTAAGCTGCTTCAAAGCTGGGTAAGATGTAGTATCATCCCTACACTAAATTCCTTTATCTCATCTGATCACTTGTTATCTTGACAAGAAAAAACCACGGTTGTGCCTCAGTCAGGCTAACATAGGCTACGGGATCATCAGCAAAACGAAGCAGTCGGTTTTCACAAACTCTTCTTATACAGTGTATTGTTTTCATCTTTGCTTGCTGTAGATGACACAGTGCAAAAAGCAGAAAACAGGTACAATACCGTACAGGAGAAATTTAGCCAGAAATCATAAATAATATAACAACGTCGATTCACACATTTGCTGAAGCAGATGGCAAGAAGAATACTGACTCAGTTGTTTGCATTCCAACACCACCTGTGGGGCTAAGAGGTGACTACAAGCCAAATGTAGTTTGAATTTTTTAAAGTGCAGTTCACACTTGATGGCACGAACATGTAAGCTAACTTTAACAGTACATAAGTTTCGTTCCATATAGTACAGATTTTGTGATACTTGTACTGCCAAAGGCCAACATATATCAACGAGCTATGGCAAAACAGCATCGATAGTGTCATAGTGCAAAAAAGAAATGCATGCATGGATATAATCAATGGAATAAGTTCAAAAACTCCATCCAGAGTAGTTTGGAAGAAAGTATGGAAGCTTGTAGGGAAATTTGTTCCAAAAGGAATACAAACCTATGCTTTTATAGATATAACTCTCAGTGCAAAACGCACTGCGGCTGTGCTGGCTTAAACAAAAATCACATGCCCTAATGGGTAGGCCTCTGAGTCATCAGTGACCTGAGATGGGCTAGCACATCCATTTTGTTCTCAGCCATCTTGGTTTGTGATTGTCACTGTCCTTTGGCTCTCGTAGTTGAGATTTGCTTTTGTGTGTGTCACATGCTCATACCCTTTCTGCACTTTTGTTGCAGCATTTTGCCCTCACAGTGCTATTTCCTCCTCCATTAGCCCTGTGCTTTAGCCCCTAAAAACCCTTTTCAAAGGTGGGAGATATACTAATAACAAGTTCCAAAAATGTAGCTGAATAAATGTAGGTCAGCACTTATCCAGTATTTCAAGTCAAAGTAATTACTTGGCTGACTTTCAGGAGATTAGGAACTCTCATGCTCCTTTAGATTTATCTGATGGTAATCATGTTCATGAGCTACAAGATGCTCTTTCTTCACCAGATGATGGTTCTGGTAAGATACCATCTTGTATGTAATGCTGGAAGAGGTAAAAACCTACCTCATAAGGATCATTCACAGAATTTGGGAGACTGGAATTTAACCAAGGGGATGGAAAATTGCCATAGTAATACTGATCAAAAAACCAAATAAAGGCCATCAGACTACCAGTTACAGGCTTATAGCTCTAACTAGCTGTGTAAGCATGCAATAAAAAAAAGAACACTCCCTCATGAAGTTACACTCAGTTAATGGAACAAGATGAAACTCATGACAACTTAAGAAGTTCAAGTGAAAATGCAATGCCTTACTACCCTAACACTATTCTTGCATTTTAATACATTTTTATCTACTTACAAATTTATTAATTTATTTTTGTCTTTTTTATTAAGTGGGATCTCTTCTTCCTGTATTTCCCTTTACTTCTTCTTCCTAATGAACACCATATTCTTTGAAAACTTTAATTTCAGGTCAATGGCCCGTGTGGGCTTCTTCCATATGAATAGGTGGCATTTACTGAATAACAGTAATAATATAAAATCTATACCAGTGGCTGGAAGTCAAGTGAGGAAGTTGGTCTAGCTGTTGTCACAGATGATTTTTGTAATTTTGCAAAACTACCTCCCTTCTGCCTCAGTATATACAGCTGAACTATCAGCCATTGTTAAATTTTACATTTAGCATATAACTCAAATAAGTTTTGAGTCATATACCCAGATTGCAAAAGTGCTCTGGAAACCCTTAATTATAATTCATCCCATCCGTTAGTACTGAAGACTTAGGCATGGCTTTTCCAGTTTCTTTAGGCACAAAAGAGAGTTTTGTTGGGTTCCTGGTCATGTTGAGATCCCAGAAATGAAGAATTGGGCAAAGAAGCAAACTCCAATTTGATATGAAGATCCCTGTTCAAAATTATATATATTCAGTATGCAGCAGAAGCAATGGCCATCTCCCCGTCTTGCTAATAAAAAGTTTAAGGCTATTAGGCTTCAGATATGATGTTGGCAATTGTCTTGCCAAAGCAACAAGAGGAATGGAACTATTTTGACAAGGCTTAGGATTGGTCAGTTCAGACTGACAGTTTTGTTCAGTTGAGCACATTCTGGTTCAATGCACGATGTTAGTAAATGAAAGGGGGATGTACCATCTAGATGGTAAACCCACCATTGAAATTTTAGGGGACAGTATTGATGTTTGTCAAGTTATTGATTTTTTAAAAACTGTTCTATGAAAAGATCTGATAATTGTATGCAAGGCATTTTTAATCTTATTTTAGGCAATATTAATTAGTAATTAAATTTTTGGGTTTGTACCTTTTTAAACATTGATCACCTTTAGAATTTATGTTTTTAAATTCATTCATTTTGTTCTCATTTTCATTTATTCTCATCAAAATGCTGAATGAGCTGGTGGAATGGAATATAGAAATTAGGCCCGAGGCCAAGCACTGGGACCTATTAAGTCATTCAGCACTGAAAGGGAAATTGAGAGTAGAAAGGTTTGAAAGGTGTAATAGGAGGAGAACCTTGCAGTTGCACTATGAAACAATTGTTAGGAGAGGCTGGACAGCAAGATGGAAGAAAGAGAATAGGAATGGAACTACAGTAAAAGGAATGAATAATGTTGCAGCTAGGGGCTGAAGGGACACTTCAAAGAACCTGTAGTATTGCCTACAATGTGCCACATTAGGTGCATTAATGGCACTAACCCCCTATGGGGGAATGACCCTGTGGGTCTAACACACTCATGTCCACTAGCAAGTGCAGGTGAGAACACTGGCTGAGATAGGCCAATACATGGGCCTACCCAGTAAGAATGTTTTTTTTATATATGTAGTAACAGCCATATGCCATACACTAAATAACAGCCGAAGCATGCCATGCACTGAAATAACTGTTTTCTGAAAGCTAAGGTTCATATACTTATGAAAAATACAAATTACTTTTAAATTTATGTTCCATTCCGTTCCCCTCTCTCCAACCAACACCAACCACTGTTTCCTCAGACACCAGACAAGCACCTGTGATGAGGAGGAGTATTCTCTATTTGTTTGATAACTGTGTGATACTTTCAGTATCTGTGCACTTGCTATGTTTTTGTTACGAGTGTTTTGTTGTTAGTATTCCTTGTGCTTTTGCCAGTTTAGTCCTACAGAGAATTAATGGGACCAACACTGTTATGAGGTTTGCAGATAGGTACAGGTAGAGTAAGGGGGCAGGTGCACAGAACCATCTTGGTGTGATGGCAAAGGTGGACTCCTCTCGTCCAAGTGGGCATGTGTGCAAGCAAGAATCTTGCCTGAGGTATGATCACATGGTGATCTGGCACCTATGCTCTCCTGCCATGAGGAAGAGTGAGTGTAAGCAGCCTTCTTGGACTTCCCCTTATTCTTTTTCTCCTATGACAAGGAAGTTGAAGATGAGATGTCAAATACAAAGGGCACATTTCCTTTTCTCATGATAGTCCTTGCTTGCCTTCATCTCTTAAGGACTGGTTGAGGCTGGGATGGGAGAGGGAAGCATCTGCCAGAGGGTCTGCCACTTGCAAAACTAATGCAACTGGAGAATCCCCTTCCTTTACAGCAGTAGATGAAAAAACCATGGTATGTGCAGACACATCATCAGCTGGCTTGTCCTTCCTCTTTTCCGTGAGTGTCAAGAAAGGCTTCCACCAAAGGACTACCTGGAATGTGTTATATGAGAGTAGCCAGATTTCAAGCAATACTTTTTAAGACATCAGATTACTGGCTTCCAAACAAGTTAGGATGAACAGGTTTGTCATACTCAAGGAAGTAACCCTCTGATGAGGGAAAGGTGTAAGGGTTCAGCGGTGTCAACTGGGGATTGTGACTTCCCAAAGAAACCAGGTAACACTTCCTGTCCTCCCTTCCCCTCTTACTATACACTTTTTCCATTGAGGAGAGGACCAGGAAGTGCATACACTTTGAGGCAAGAATCATGAGCTATCCTTACCGCTACAGTAGGAAATCTCATGTGGGTCCACCAATAGAGCACACATGAAGCGATCAAATGGTCATTCATGGTACTGGTCATGTTTTTCTCCATCTCGAGAAAAACGGCCCAAGGGCACATTCAAGCAAACATAGGCACAGGGCACAAAAAAAAAAACCCAAGTAAGAACAAGGGTAGCAAGCTAAGTATCCACAGTCCAAAATTCATCAAATGCATGGAAGGCGAAGAAAACCGAGTAGCGAGGTTAGGGCAACAGTGATTCCCCCAAGCTACCATGTCACCAGGATTCAATGACTGTTCCAGCTTGCGCCAAACGATATTCCTGATGTAAGAGGCGATGGTTGTGTTCCTGCTGGGGGAAAAAAAAAAAAAAAAAAAAAAAAAGTGATGGTTGTGTCCTTGTTGAAAAAAAAAAAAAAAAGTTTGAGACATGCTAATGTAGTAACTAAAATATTTATACAGAATGGGAAAGAAATATAGAAATAATACCCCAAAGGTTATCAGAATCCATTTTTGTAAATGTTTTGGGTTGCCAATTCAACTCTATGTACTGTGGAAACATAAGGCAATGGTTTGTCTGTACACAAACACATACAAAACTTAAAATATTTCTTTTACAGGCAATTGGCAGTGGTTGTGAAAATGCACTGAAGATGTTTGAGCGTCAGTTTTCAGCGGTTGAGGTTCCAGTGTCAATCAATCGTACCAGTAATTTTGTGCCTTCTTTTATGGAAGATTGGTGTTTTTACCAAGCAACTCGTAATAGCTAAAATATAAAGTATATTCCCAAAGAAAGTAAAAAAAAAAAAAAAGGCTCTGGAAAACCACTTCTCTAAAATTCTTGTATGAAAGACTACTGTAGTATCAGGGCAAAAATAAAAAGTACACTAAAAAGCACACATCGTTTATTTATTAAACATAGTGATGAAATTACATTGATCTCCATAAAAAAAAGATGTCACTCATGTTAAGTGGTAATAATGACAATAACAATTATCAAACTACATATCATATACAAACATATTTTAACCTACTTCATGTCCAAGTGCGTCATGTAAACACTATGTATGAGAAAGATAGCTTTTAAACAAAATAAATGATCATGGAATATATCTATACATATTTACTTTAAATTGGTACTGGAGTTTGTTACAGCAATAGGGGACTGTTATGACCCATCCATTCAGCAAACTTATTTAAGATTAAAATGATGTAAGCAACATAGAGATTAAGGCATATTTAACATTTACAGTCTATTAAATTCACAATTGTTTTTGATAGCATAACCAACATGGCATGAGGTAAGTGGTCTTAAACTCAATTAGCTTTTCCTCTATTAATTATCACTCATAAACATCAGGATATAAAAAAATTAATTTGGTAAAGCCAACTATTCCACACTGTGATAATAAATCATGACAATTTTGCAGCAAAAATTATAATGGGTTACAAAGACCCTAAATATAATAGAAAAACCAAGCTTTTGTGGCACAACAATACAAGTACTTCCTGTCTTTTTAATGCCCAGTGTTTCACAAAATCTGATTCTAGCATACTTTGATATCTTATGACTGGAAATCTAGTAAAATGGCACTATTTTATTAAAAAAACTTTCCAGGATAAATTATTAGAATTTCTACATTTTTATAAGATTAGAAAGCTGTTCACTTTTGTTAGTAGTATTATAGTTCACATAAATATCTTATTTACATCCTCATCCTCCTCTTTTTTTGAATAAAATTTACCTGGTGCTGTCAAACAACACTGCAAAATGACTGCATGGCTACCAGAGCTTAAAATATAGCAACTGTATCAGAAAGATGGGATTAATTGATCACTTGTTCCAATTAAAAACTACAGTATAAGGCTTTCAACCTAAAAAATTATGGAAAATACACTAAGCAAAATATATACTAATGATTTGTTCTTTTAAATATGTTGAGTTAGCCTTCCTAATATATTTTTAATTATGGACAAAATCCCAATTTTATAATAAACTCATCATAGAATATTGTTCCTTTATTAACAAAAATAATAGTAAAGGTATACAGTTCCCAACAACCTAACTGCAAGAAAAAGTATGTCACACTACTTGACAGATTACACTTTTTTTTCACAAACTTTACTTCATAACCTACAGCTAATTGGTACATATACTTACAGTTCTTTTTGATGTTCACAGGAAAATTCGTATATCTCCAAAACCACATTTTGAAGTGCAAAATATAATTGTGACTTCATTTAAAAATAATAGACCATCATTTCCCATGAATGGCCCGTCCATTTTACTGGTTCAGGTGTATAATAAACTGTAGCCAACTAAACTAAGTAGTGCAAAACTTTGGATACATTTACAAAAGGTAAAATAAGTAATAGATTCCATGTCCTTTTCTTTTCTTCTCCTACAAAAAGACATTAGAAAATAAATGGATGATATAATAACAAAGTTACCTGCATGAGCTCCTGATATTCAAGAAAAATGGATTATGCACAAAGTCACACAATAAGATAATAAAATAATATTAAAGAGTAGGCTTTAAAATCTTTGGTCCTTTTGAGTCTTTGGAATGATAAAAATTAAGTTTAAAATATGAATTGCTGAAATGGTATGGCATTATGTTATCCTTAAAACTTCAAATATTACACAACTTATTTCCAAGAACAAAAGATGTAAAATAAAAATTAATATTTTTCATACATAAATATACATAATCTGGGTCCAAAACTATATTCCTTTGTATGTAATACTGAATCTTTTACCAAGTGTGAAAAGAAAGGGGTCTCTGCTTAACAAACATCAAAATCTTAAATACTCAAAATAGTAAATATCATCACATAACAGTTGTAACTCATCCTCCCCTCCCAACATGTATAAAATGTGAAAGGATAACAACGGACTAAAAGGAAATACTTAATGCTACATGACACAGTGCACACAGCTAAATGTTTAACATGAATGCATCTTTCTTCACACTGTGAGTCTGTAAGTATTGTTTTAAAAACTGTCCTCCTTGGCTTACACACATACACTATATAAACGTTACATTAGGGAATGCAGATTTCTCTATATAAGAACATCAAATGCACTCCATTTTGAAAAATGTAATTACCCTTACAATAAAAAAAAATCTCCACAATAAAAAAGGCTGTATTGGTAACTGTAGCAACAGCTTAAAACGCTGTAAATCCAGGATTGAACCAAAACAGCAATTAAATCACTGAAATATAACAAAACCCAGGTTTACATTTGCCAAGATTTCATATCACATCAGCACACTAAATATATTCAAATATATTTCCAGAATTCACCAATAAGTGATAAACTAATTGATGAACTAAAAAGATTATGATTACCTGTACTTATGGCAGATGGAAGATACACGACCATTTCCATGCAAAAGTGCCAAGGGGATTCAATGTCAATGATTAGAAATCATAAATTATACTCCAAGGCAAGTCCTATCATTACAAGATTACAAAAAGTATGGAAACTTCAACAAAATGTAAATAAAATGTATGAATACTTCTTGGTAAACAGATAATCACAAATGGCTACCAAAAAGCTAACTGGAGAGTGCCTTGGTGTTTATATGGCAAAATCAATTTTTACAACTTAAAAAAATAAAAAAGAAGACATGAATAAACAATCATGTCCTCTCCAACCTGAGAGCCAAGACTTATTTTTCAAAAACAGTACAACCATATAACTATAAAAACAAAAGAAAAAAGTAAATTCCTCTTATACCCATATGAATGTGTGGGAGCCCAAACTGAGCAACTGTTATTGTATGGGTATAGTTTCTTTTAATGCTAAGTTCATATACAATTCTTGTACCACAATATTATTAAATCAAATGACAAGAATATGAAAAAGCTTATAGAACCTCAATTTGTTTCTTTCATAAATGCATGAATAAAGGAATGATATTAGACTTTAGGCATAGTGCCTTATAGTGAACACAAAGTCAGTAATAAAATGTTTATACCTTATTAAAAATGTCAACTTTATATTAAAGAAAATATAAATGGTGTCACTACCAATATGATGATTCTATGAAACATACATGAGTTGTATCCTAATGAAATAGCTGTGTTTTCTACATGAGTGTATCAGGTGGATTTGCAAAGTCCATGAAGACTTGCTTATCCTTTGTAAAGTATCCAGTGTTCCGTTCCTCCAGTCATTGTAAGACATTTTCAGAGCACCACAATTCTCATCACAATTATAATGTCATCTACCAGCAAGACCATTCCACTATTTTCTTTGTTTTGAAATGTCAATAAAACACTTAATGAATACATCAAAACTGCCTCACTATAAATAATTCCACTGTACTTTTTTCCACATGCCTTATCCAGTATAACAGATTATCAGCATAAACTCACTAAGGCCTAACTTCAGAGTCAACAGTAGACTGGGCTCCTTATCCAGGCCATGCAACAATAACAACAACAAAATGTTGTCTAAAGTCAAGTCTGTCAGCCAGCCCCTTCATCAATATCACTTTGATACTTATCAATCATAACAAGGGTACTTCTATTATAAATACAAACTTTCTATTGCCACCTTCTTCACCCTTCCTTGGAACATCAGTCATTTGTTTACTTTCAACATTTGACAGTACACTGTAGTTCTTTGATTAATTCATGATTGTGATAACTCCTGACCACTTGCATACCATATCCAATTCCATACTATGACCAGTCAATCTGAACTGAAACCTACATCTAGTAAAAAGGTTAACTAAATCCTACCCTACACCTTTCTACATCTAAACACTATCTAAAGCTTCAGCAACCAGGCTTCTAGCCCAACTGATACCTCAGCTCTAAAGATTACTGTACCTAAAACTTGAGCCTTCTTAATTGTTGTGTGATATGAGTTTTTAAAATTTTTTTTGATCTACCCTAAAAACTAGCCTATCTGACATGACACACACAATAGTAAGAAAACTGGATAGGTATTGGGCCAAATTAATGTTGTTCTTTACGTTGGGGACAGAGTACAAGGGGACACGTTGGCAGCACTGAGGAAGGCTGAGTATAGAGCCCCACAGGGTGGCCACTTATACCAATATTATCACAAGGTCACTCCAGTGGTGGGGCTGAAGCTGAAATGATACAAGTAAAAATGAGAAAATGCACAGATCATAAGTTAAGGCTTATATCATACTCTTCTAAATAAATGAGCCATCATACCACTGATGGGGAATCTTATAATTACATGTACTGCTGAAGAGAGATGAGGGAGGGGATTTCAAAGTCTTCACTTTAGTGTCTTAAAATTGTCACACTTATTCTAAAACTAAGAAGGAAAGACACAACTAATTATCAAAACATGAATACTAAAACAACTGTGAAATTTACATTAATTATAAAAATTAGAAAACCTTATCTGTAATAAAAGCTATAGTTTAATTCATTTACCATCTTTCACACACCTCTTCAGACAAGCTAACATGCATGAAGACCTCAAAGTGACTTATCAACTTCTAGAGTAAAGCTTAATTTTTTCATTCTACCATTCACTCGCCAATTATTTCAAATGAGAATATTCCATGTGGCCTTGAAAGATTGCTTATGCTGAACAGAGTTCTTTACTCAGGGATTGGGTCAAATTAAAAAATCCTCAAATATCAACGGTCTAACAAATGTGAATGAGTATTCATTGTACCGCATTAAAACAAATGTGAATGAGTATTCATTGTATTGCATTAAAATTGGCAAGTAAGTTCAAGGAAAATCTAATCAAAACATTGCAAATGGAAAATTTGATATTAACAGTTTACTGAAGGGATTTTTCAATAAGGAAACTGCTACTGTGTGTCAACTACAAAATAAAAAATATTTTAAAAAGTTGTGACCTGTACCCTTACAGGGAGTTACCACCAAGTATTTTGAATGGTACAATGTATATGGCTAGCAGTTTTTTGAAGAGTCAAAAGTTCCAACTGCAATTCTTTCTATCCTTCATTTGACATTTTTTTTAAGCCTAATCCTACTCAGCAGTCCAACTTCTTTAACTTTACCTTGATCAAATTTTATACCATCAATTCATGGCAGATTCTTCAAATGAGCCCTATGAGATTCTAAAAATGATTTGGCCTTGTTAAACTAATTTTACGATAATAATTGATAATTCATTCAACATATGCAATGTGATTACTGTACAAAAATACAGTATACTGTGTAGGTAAATTATGTCAAGGTACCAGAACTACATGTATCTTTAAATTTTACTGGACCAGAGAGCTTTAGTTCAGCTATGTTTCCAATAACACAATAATTAGGTGAAAACAGACAAGACAAAATACCATTTCCTGTTTGCTGGTATCTTTGGTCACTTTTTAAGACTGTTTTACAAGAGATATTCAGCCACTGGTCTCAGATTTTATAGCTACCCAATTTCTAACAAACTTTTTGCTAATTGTTTTTCCTTTTTTTTAAAACTGACTTACATTATCTACTTTCAACAGGTTTTTGCTATTGATGAACATTTGTTGATTCAGCAATCCCTAATAAGTATAATTAAGAGGTTAATTCATTAGCGAATCTTGTATCATGCTCCCATTCCAAGTCTAGCCATTGTGTTCAAACTTCCATTTGAACACAGTGTTTGAGAATACTTAGTATTCCCTTTGACTTCAGGGGTTCTCCAAGTCTGGCCATTGTGTTCATATTTCCATCTAAATACATTTGAGAATACTTGGTATTACCTTGGACTTCAAGGGCTTCTCCAAGTCTGGCCACTGCTCAAATTTTCATTTGAACACAATGTTGAAGAATACTTGATATCACCTTGGACTTTGAGGGCTTCTCCATGTCTGGTCATTGGTTCAAATTTCTATTTGAACACAATGTTTAAGAATACTTGGTATCAACTTCAAGGGCTTCGAGGGGTTTCTCCAAGTCTGGCCATTGTGTTCAAATTTACATCTGACCATAATGTTTGAGAATACTTGTTATCTTAGCTTCTCCTAGTGTGGCCATTGTGTTCAAACTTCCCTTTGAACACAGTGTTTAAGAATACTTGGTACTACTTTGGACTTCGAGGGCTTCAGAACTTCAGTTTTGCTATTCCTGGAATTTTGTTCTGTTGGATTTCTACAAACTATGGGGGCACTAGGCATAATTGTTCTAAGTGGTGATTTTCTTTCCCAACAGATATTGTAAGGCTATCATCAGCAGATAATCTCTTTGGCCATCTCTATTTCTGAGTCAGCATCACATCATACTGAGGTATCATGATGTTACATTGCCCATTACTAGAGATTTTTTTATTCTTTCTACTGTAAATTAGGAAAGTCTTTCAGCTATTGTTGTGGATGTCTGCTCACGACGTTAAGGGAAGCTAGAAGTGCTGTGCGCCACTGCCCTGAACTGGTTTACTTTGATCAACCGACTATACATTTATTTGGTATTGATCTGTTCATTTTAAATTATGGTCCCTTTACTCCATACAGACATTTATGTTACTCCTTTTTGAATCTTGCTTAAGTTGTAAATATCATTTCAAATCTATTCCATATGAATGTGTCCTTATGTTAAATAATGTTTTAATTAAAATGGGTTTATAGCTACCCACTGCAAAAATTAAAAGAAAAATCAAATACAGTATATATAAATATATATTTTCTGAGTTCAGTCCCGTGTCAGCCTTCCATTACAGCACCTTAATTTCTAGGTATAAAAATGCTAGATATACCAGAGAAAAAAGCTTCCCAGGAAAGCTGGGGTTACTACCCCCAGTCGGCGTCTTCTAGTTAGACGTCGGTATAAGGAAGGTGAGTGAAATACCACTACCACGGAAACATACTCGAAAGATCTCTCCTTATCAAAACCCCGAACAGAGCGGTGAGCCGTTACAGCCCCTACACTCAACACCCGCCAGGACTGGCCACACCAGCGCCACCTACCTTATTCCATTTTCTAGCACGTGATTGCGACCTTTTCCTTTTGTGTGCTCGTGCCCTTTTTCTGGATTTATTTTCATCATTCGCCATGTCATCGAGCAGCTTTACCATCTCCAAGTTAAGTACCATCTTGGCTAAGTCCCTGCTAGCTGGCTTTCAGTCTGACCTTTCGAGTTCATCATGGCCAGACTGGAATGCAGAAAATTCATTTTTGCCGATGCCACTATCCGTCACACGAGCCTAACAAGCTTGTTAAGAGCTCGATCTGGGGCCTAACCTCTTCCCAGAAGAAGAGGTTACGAATGTTATGGCTGAGGCTACAAGGGCCAACCAGAGTCTAACGCTCTCGCTGGGGCATTTCTGCCTACAAGCGCAAGACCCCAGAATCTGGCGGCCCCAGACGAGAGGAGGCAAACGTTTCAGGAGACATAAGAGGCCCCACCATCAGGCGGTAGTTCAAGCCGCCCCGGTCTCGGCAGTGGCACAGCCCTCCACCTCCAAGGCTCACCCCCAACAATATGTGCTGGTCCAACCAGCTCATTCCCTTGCTGCGCCCTTGTATGTTGCTTCGCCAGCATACAACCCCACCTATGAGGGCCGTGGATACTTTCACGGCCTTAATAGGGATCGCAAGGGGAAGAGGCAGGGCCCCTCATAGAGGAAAACCCAACACCAGCCCAAGAGGAAGGCCTGGACGTGGTAGAGGGAACAAACCCGCTCCCTCCCACTGAGAGAACACAGGTAGGTGGTCGCCTGTATTGGTTCAGGGACCAATGGACCTTCAGCCCTTGGGCACACAGCATTGTGTCCAAAAACTAGGATGGAGCTGGATCAAGGACCCTCCTCCTCTAACCAGGTTTTACCAGCCACCCTCATCAATCCTACAGGATTACGTGACAGAATTGCTCAACAAACAAGCAATAAAGAAAGTAAGGCACCTAAAGTTTCAAGGCAGGTTATTCACTGTTCCCAAAAAGACTCCGATCAGCAAAGTGATCCTGGATCTGTCGCGTCTAAATCTCTACATAAATGCGACAAATTTCGTGATGCTTACGGTAGCTCAGGTACGGACTCTACTTCCGCGTGGAGCCGTCACCACCTCTATCGATCTTTCAGACGCTTATTATCACGTCCCGATTGCGCGGAACTTCTCTCAGTTCCTCGGTTTCAGACTCGGGAATCAAGCCTACTCCTTCAGGGTCATGCCCTTCGGTCTAAAACATTGCGCCCAGGGTATTCACCAAGCTGGCGGACACGGTAGTGCAACAACTCCGGTCCCGAGGGATATCCCTAGCAGCGTGCCTGGACGATTGGATAATTTGGGCACCAACAGTTCCGGAGTGTCAGAAGGCTACGTCCATAGTCATCAACTTCCTGGAGTCGTTAGGGTTTTCAACTGAACAGAGAAAGTCCCGCCTGACTCGGAGTCCCGGTTTCAGTGGCTGGGTCTCCAGTGGGATCTGTCCTCTCACACGTTATCTCTCCCGCCTCCCAAGAGGAAAGAGATAGCATCTCTCACCAGGAAATTTCTCAAAAATCAATTGGCATCCCGCCGATCCCAAGAAAGAGTCCTTGGGTCTCTTCAATTTGCCTCAGTGACAGACCTGCTCTTAAAAGCGAAACTAAAAGACATAAACAGAGTGTGGCGGAGTCGAGCCAATGTCAAGCTCAGAGACAAGGTCTCCTCTATTCCTCGAATCTTAAAAACAAGACTGCGGCCTTGGACCACAGTCAGAAGCCTGTCCAAATCAGTTCCGCTTCAATTTCCCCCTCCGGCACTAGTTGTTCACACAGACGCTTCCCTAAGCGGCTGGGGATATTCACCAAAACAAAAGTACAAGGAACGTGGTCCACAATGTTTCAGCAGTTCCATATAAACACCCTGGAAGCTATGGCGGTCTTTCTAACTCTAAAAGAAAATCCGCCCCCCCAACCGGATTCATATCAGGCTGGTATTGGACAGCACAGTGATAGTTCATTGCATCAACAGGGCGGCTCCAAATCAGGTCGAGTAAAACCAAGTAATGGTTGCTATCTTCTCCCTGGCGAACAAGCACGGCTGGCACCTGTCAGCCACCCACCTAGCGGGGGTACGGAACGTGGTGGCGGATTCCCTGTCCAGAGCTACTCCGTTGGAGACGGAGTGGTCCCTGGACGGGGAGTCTTTCAAATGGATTTGCCGCCAGGTTCCGGGTCTCCAAGTGGATCTGTTCGCGACGGAGAGCAACTTCAAACTCCTGTTACGTGGCCCCAACCTGGACCCTCAGGCGTACGCCACAGACGCAATGACAGTAGATTGGAACAATTGGGAGAAAATTTATCTGTTCCCTCCAATAAATTTACTGCTGAAAGTATTACACAAACTCAGGACATTCAAAGGTCAACCAGCCCTAGTAGCCCCCTATTGGCCGAAGAGCAATTGGTTCCCCTCTTCTTCAGGAACTGGGATTATGGAGTCTTCGGATTCCCAAGCCCATTCTGACCCAGACAGTACAAACCAAGACTGTGTCAGCTTCCTCAAGAATTCAGAATGCCCTAGTTTTATGGACTTTATAAAATTTCAGCCCAAAAAGGAGCAAACATTGACCCTGTCAACACTCTGTTTTAGAATCAGATAAAAGAGATTCTACTCTTAGACAGTATGACTCAGCAGTCAAAAAATTAGCCTCCTTCCTGAAAGCATCTGAAGCCAAAATCATGACGACTAATTTAGGGAGTTTCTTTCTTTAGATCACTGTTTGAGAAAGGCCTTGCTTTCCACTATTACCACAGTCAAGTCAGCCCTGAAGAAAGTATTTCTATACGGCTTTAAAATCGACCTTACAGATTCCTATTTTTCATCTATCCCCAGAGCATGCGCTCGTCTGAGACCAGTTACGCCTTTAAAATTACCCCCTTTCTCAATGACGCCTTTAAGTTAGCATCAGAGATGGATAACTTTCAATGCTCTTAAAAGGATCTGTTAAGAAGACACTATTTTTTGATTAGCTTGGCTTCAGGTGCTAGAATTCAGAGCTATCAATCTCACTAGAGGTGATAATTTTGTGAACTTCCTCCCATCCGGAGAGGTCCTCCTTCCTGACCCTTGATTTTTAGCCAAAAATCTTAAGACCCACAAGACAGGTGGTCTCTCAAGGAAGGTGGTGCCCCTTCCACAAGACCAGTCTTTATGTCCAGTTTATACACTTAAATCTTGCCTTTAAGAACTCACAGAGTAAGTCGGGTCCTCTTTTATCAGGGAGAAAGGTGGTACTTTTCACTGAATGCTATAAGACAACAAATTCTGTATTTTATTAAACAGGCCAACCCAGATTCAGTTCCTAAGGTTCATGATATTCGAGCAGTTGCTACTTCCATTAATTACTTTCATAATATGGACTTCTCAGAACTATCTAAATATACGTTGGAAATCACCTCTAGTGTTTAAACGCCACTATTTAAAATCGCTGCCCTGAAATTTTCTACCATAGCTGTGGGAAGTGTCATCTCCCACCTTAACTAATCATATCTTTATCCTCCTTTCCCCCCCCGCCTGCCTCATTTACTTCTCTGCTTATCCTCCTGGTTGATCATGCCTCACTGCCTGGCTCCTCATATTGATGTATTTTGTCTCTGTTGAGTGGAAACTGTAATCTGACATGTTATGATTGTTTTCTTGTGGGGTACTGGGCAGTTTTTATTTTATCCATGTACCCCAGATATATTTGTACTGTATATTTTATTTTCCATTGATTTTGTCTCTTACGTGTTTAGCTTAAGTTTCTGATGTAGCTTTTAAGATTGTATATGCATTTATCTTATGCAAATTTCATATTTCAATATGCTTTTAAGTAGTGTTAAGTATTTTTGGGGCCTCCAGTTCCCACTAATGATCACTTCCATGTTTCATAGTAAAAGTCTTTGATGTACCTTAGGTTTAGTGTTCTTGCTACATGTAAGAGATTCCTAATTAAAATTATTTTTATAATTTGTTTTTTTTTTTTTTCTTCAGATTACCCTCTTTCCCTCCAGTTTGCAGCCTTGGCATGATTCTCTATCACTATTTCACCAGCTGACACGGGACTGGACTCAGAAAAGGGATTTTGACAAAGGAAAAATCTATTTCTGAGGAAGGTCCTGTCACTCAAAGTGTGACCTCCTGACTCACCTATTGGCTCCCCCTTCTTGCACATGCCAAGTCTGGGGTTAGTGCTAGCATGGAATGAGGTAGGTGGCGCTGGTGTCGCCGTCCTGGCGGGTGTTGAGTGTAGGGGCTGTAACGGCTCACCGCTCTGTTCGGGGTTTTGATAAGGAGAGATCTTTCGAGTATGTTTCCGTGGTAGTGGTATTTCACTCACCCTTCCTTATACCGCGTCTTCCTAGAAGACGCTCGACTGGGGTAGTAACCCCAGCTTTCCTGAAGCTCTTTTCTCTGGTATATCTAGCATTTTTATACCTAGAAATTCGTGCTGTAATGGAATTTCACCGTGACACGGGACCTTCCTCAGAAATAGATTTTTCCTTTGTCAAAATCCCTTATTTCCTCTATATACATTACATACATATATATATATATATATATATATATATAGGGCCTTTATATATATATATATATATATATATATATATATATATATCAATACATATAAATATATATATATATCTCTACATACCTCTCTTGCCTATATATATATATATATATATATATATATACATACACATAATTACTAATCCAAAATATGTACATTAAAAAACCAGTACTAACCCCAGAATATTCCATGCTCACATCAAGAAGTAAATCTTTCTCTGACAAATGCAAAGGAAACATATGTAAAGCTAACAATTCACACTTGATATATCATATCATTGTCATTCATCCAAAAACCTTAAGCACAAAAATACTATATATAAAAATATTTAAGGTAAAATAATAAGTAAAAATTAAGAATGTCAAGAATTCCTTTCTAAACTTCACTGGTGAATTTTAACATTTAAGATTTATTAGTACTGTAACAGCCAATCTGAATGATGAACAGAACTATTTTAAAATAGAATGAAACTTAGGGCTCTTCATTAAAATATTGAATAAAATTCCCTTCGTTAAAAATAAGACCTGATAATGAAACGGTACAGTGCTAAATTGTGAGTGCATGGCCAGACACTACAACTAAATCAAGAAGGGTATATCTATTACGTGAAGTATGAAGTCTATAAGAGGGAATTCTACAAATTACATGATGAATTTTCATATATGAAAATAGATATATCCTTTTTAATGTAACTTCAGCAAGCAAGGTGCAACACAAGCATAACATACCTTACACTATACAGCAGAATTCTCGTGTCGTCTGCCGCCTGCAATATGTTAACACATAGCAATTGAAGTTTAATGGGACAAAACAACTGACCACCAGTGCATTGTCTTTGCAAGAGTGATCAAGCAAATTCAAGTCTAGTCTTGTCTACTAAGAATAATGATAAAATTGGCTTATCTCAAATTACAAAGGCAAAATTTTCAAACTACCAAATACTCTAAAAGGAATGTTATTTATCCAAGAAAATCCAACTCTTTAATTGATTAGAATAGTAAGTAAGGTAGACATTTTCTCTATCTTAGTCAATAAGCCATTCCAGACAGGACAACATTTAAAACAGAGGCAAAACAGTACTAATCAATCAGAGCCTTGCTCTACAAAGTATTTTTTGCCAAGATGACTTGACATATACATTATATTCTGCTGAGGTATTCTGAAGATCATAATAAAATGCACTAATTATTGAACAAATCAAGTTTGGTGTCATGAACTAATTAAATTAATGCAACACCTAACAAATATTTCTAAGCTATTATGTAGAGTTTAGCACTACATTTCAAACACACGAGTGATTGAAAGGCACCAACACCCTTCCTTTTATCCTCCAGTAAAAATTTCTTTCCCTCATATTTTACATTTTCATCAAACATCTGGAGTTTCCACAATACTCTTCAAACTAGAAATTTATAAATGCATTGTAGAGTATCTAATCATAATGTGACATTATAAATGAAAATCACAAAATACTAACTCATGATTCTACATAGCATTTCATATAAATAGACTTTTTAAATATAAAATGTGGCCAACAGCTATTTTCCTGAATTTCATTTAATTACCTAACCTTCCTGAAACTAGACTAACCAGTTTATACATTATAAAGTAACTGCTGTAGCTAAATTCATATGTGAATCTGCATTTGGTTAGTGAAATTCAGAAAACTGACACTACAGAAAGTAACTTTAAGATCTCTCAAGTATTTCAACAGTGACTCAATACAGTACTATATTAAAGGCTTTGATGCTTGCAAACTGATCTTTAGGAAAATTTAACAGGCTTCATAACTTACGAAAGTTCTTGATATATTAAACAGTTTAAAAAATACCAAACTAACGATGTAGCACCTTGTACTATTAATACAATCCAAACTACAAGATAAATAAAAAAAATTATGATTTCTGCAATAAAATTATAATAGTGAAATGAACCATTATGAATGTACATAACCTCACCTTGAGTTTCTGGATTACAACTAGTGGCAATACCTTAACTATTCTGATTAAAGTGAAATAGTAACAATTACTCGGCCATATAAAAATTTTTCAAGTTGAGAATAAAATTATGGTGCTAATGTCATGGGGTTATTTTACTAGTCCTGGGTGGCTTTAAACCATTTTATAAAAATTAATAATCACAAATATTTAAATATTAATTATCGAGTTCCTACCTGGAAATAAAATACAGCACTATGAATTGTTATTATGAATTTAGCTACAAATATGAAAAAAAAGAGTGATGAAAGAAATTTTACACATTAAAATGTATTCCGCAGGAATATTCACACACACAAACAAATCATGCAAATATTTTCTTTAAGTGAAAACAAATTAAGTTTAATATTGAAGAAGTGTACTGTATTGCTAAAATATACAGCATGAAAATAAATATAAACAAAGTTTCATTTCACAGTGTTCTTAATAAATATATTTATAGTTCTAGTAAAGTAACACTGTGATAAAAAACTTAGCTCATATTACATACCAGTGAGCTCCTGCATTCAAGTGTTAGAGTCTAGCATCAAATTATACTCTTTCTAGGCATATTGTCAAGATATAATGATATTATCATTCACTAAAATCTCTTAATATTTCCATGATACATCTAAAATGTACAGCAAAAAAATACAAAATGAACAGAAACTATTACTCCCTAGTTATAAATTCAGAAAAATCCAATCTACCAGAATTTATGTATCAAAATTCTTACATATGATATCACATTAATGAAACCACAGTATGAACAGAGTATGAAGTACTGAAGTTTCTAAATTGTTACTGAAGATAGCTGAATAAGTTTAAAAAAGAAAAACTGTCATCTTAAGAGAGGCTTTGAATAAACCCACCTGCTTTCCAGCATCCTATTTATTTAACATCCATTATTTTTGGCTCATTCCTTATATTTACTACCATTAGTGGCAACTAAAATAAAATACTAATCTCAAAATCTGTGAGTTCTTATATACAGTAATAATATTACTCTTTAAAGGGTTACCCCTTGGTATTGTACACTGCACAGCACACTATAGATGATACTGAAAATTCTTTGCAAACATCTTTAAGATTCCACATCTTCCCATTAAGATGTCCAACTTTTCTAACTTTACCAGTCGGCTTTTCTACCTTTACCTTGATCCAACTTTCACCTCTTATTTACAAACAAATCCTCCAAGCAAGCCCTTTGCAAGACTAGAAATGTGGTTCATCTATCGCAAGTAATTCATAAAATATCTAAAGACAATCATGACACTCCTAAATTTGGAAAAGGTACCATCAGTAAATCTAAAAATTACAGCTTCAGTAACTGATATACCATGCCTAAGAGGAACCATCAGAAGCATGAAAAAGGAAATACCTGTATCTTGAATAATCAAAATAATACCCAGTAAAATTTACCCTGAGAGCAAGAAACCTGACAGATTATAAACACATACCTGAGAAAGTTGTCACTATGAAAAAATATTCCACATTGCCATCAGTGCATATTTATAGCACCAGGGATATGAAAATGAAAACTAGCACCAGGAAATCTTAATAAAACAGGGTAGCCCAACAGCCCAGAGGCTAAAGAAACACCTAATACAATGTCACAAAAAAGTGCCTTTGAAGTGTATGCTCAGTAAAACCAAACATGGAGGCTGACAACTGACAAACTGAATTTCAGATCTTTACAGCTACTTTTACTTCGGAAATAATAAACATATAAACAACCAAAAGAAACCTTGGCTTTTGTTGTTTTCTAAAAAAATCCTGACAAGCTTGGCTTTCCACTTAAGGTGCACCAACTGAATCCACAGTAAGAGGACTAAAAGGAACAATGATAATTTGCTGATCAAAATTAACAATACTATATTTCCAAAATTTCCACAAAATGGAGTAAACGTTGAAGGGGACCTTGAGGGGAACAAAGAGCTGATGGAAGTAAATCAAGCAGCTTTAAAGATGTCCTTACTAATACTGAATGAAAAGCCAATACTATAACATCTTTTCATTTTAATCATGAAATGGAAGTGTTAAAATCAACTAAACTGAAGGAAAATGTTACTTTTTTATGGTACTCTATATTCCAGTTCAAATTATTATTATTATTTAAATGATGACTAGAAAAATTAATAGTGCACAGTACAAACTTCAATCTCATTACCAGCATTCTGAGACACTAGTTCTTGGAACTGAAGCATCAATAAACAGCATTACTATTAATGATACATCCACCATCACATCATACATACATCATTCAAGGAAATGAAGCTATAGTATGCTCTATTTCACCAACACAGAAATTAAAAGCCCTACAAATCTTAAATCTTAAATGAAAGAACAACCCAATCAAAAGGTCAATGAAAATCCACAATGTTCTGGAAAAGCTAAAGTGGCTAAATCACAGAAAATAACATATAAAAATTATCTACAAACCTTCAACAAATTACCATTCTTGCTTTGTTAAACAGAGCAGCAACCTCTTTCATTTTTTACAATATAGTTGTAGAGAGAAAAACACTGCAGAGGTAGCACCATAAACGGTACTGGGAAAATCAAATCCATATTTAGATTTCTTGCATATAAAATGGCTTGCTTGCACACTTAACTAATGTTTTAAATACCAATCTATCACTAAACTAATTCATGTCTTAAATACCAAACAGTTCCTACCTTGCTTTAATTACAGTTGGTTATGTGCTGAGAAAATTACATCATAATATACTGTACTAGGGGTACTAAAGAGAATACTGTAGTCTAAACACAAAAATAAATTTATGAAAAGCTGTCGATGAAAGGTAATCCAGGAAAGTAAATTTATGCAAATACTAAAAATTAATTCATCCATTACATGCATACTAAAAATTAATTCATCCATTACATGCATACATCAGAAGCAATCTCATGAATGCAGTTTTTAAACATATACAGAATAAGCCTATACAGTATCGTACATGCATTTGGGTCCCAAATATTCCCAGTTCACCAGCCTTTTGTCTGTCAGACAGAAAGAGGCAGTCTCACTATTCATGCACCCACTGGATCATTAGCCATGTTTCAATCATCTCAAGTACCTTACATTTGTTGTAAAATATGTGGGGCAACGAGATTCATGGTGCTGGGATCTGACCACTCATTATATATAATGATTAATGACTTTGTATGAAAAGTTTGCTCCATTACATTTGTATGAATCATATGCCATACGATCCAGCTGAACATTTGGAGACTGTAATGAGTCATCGGGAGGCTATAATGAATCACTTGGAGCTAGGACAGTGCTGACTCAAAAGTGTGTACTGTATATAATACCATAGGGTCAAATCCATGGCATGTGAAGCAATGTGGTTGTATCAGTTGAGTTCAGATTTCGGGAAGAAGTACACCTACCATCACCCTGAGACACTGCAGCCAAAACCCCAAAAGTCATATCTCTTGACATTGCCATAAATGAGAGGTGAAGATGTACCATAATCAAGTGGAAAATGATGACACCCAACTTCTTTTCCCCTTGGGTAAAATGTGTCCCATGGCATCAAAGTCCTGTCGTGGGTAGATCAAATCGATGTGTGCCGTGATTTTGATGTAATGTGTTGTAATCATCAATATCTCCCAGAACAGAGGGATTAGTAGGAGTTGCAGCGCTACTCTAGCTGTATGGAACTAAAGTCTGACAAATTTAATCAGAAACTCAGGGTGTTTCCTCTGGGTCAATTTACTGTTACCACTTCATCCTCATCCTTGAAATTCTAACCTGTCAAGAGGAGCCTTTACTTTCAAGAACACTCAAATATATTCTTGAACTGACTTTGTAAATAAATTACAAACAAATCTATATATTTATCTCTACAAACCTCTCTTGCTGTATTATATGTTTAGCCCCTGGCATGCTTAACAGGAACCAAGTTCTCTACTGATACAGAGTCTATAGCCTCTTTGACCAGAGGATTCATTTATGTCTTTTTCATTTTTTTTTTTTTTTGTGGCCATATCTATTCAGCGGCATTATACTGGCAGTGATTTGGAAGCAGACAAACCATTTGGTGTCCATGGTATCTTGCAAGTCTGTCAATTACATAATCATTACCTAAACATGGATATATCTGCTATTTTACTAATGATTAACATGCATTTGTTCAAGTTATGCCCCAGATTTAAACCATTTGTTTTAACCAGTTGTTAATATCCTATTTTTTGGCAGACAAATTAGGGGTTCATTGATGCACACCAAATGATAGGATGTTTTATTCAACACTATGATGGAAAAGTGTTATGCTAGAAGCAGCTTGGTTTTAAACCATTCTCGAACACCACGGAATTCATCTTATGGTGATGATCTCTATTTTCAGTTTCTAATATGTCTGCATTTGGAACAAGCCATTCTTTAAAGTCAGGATCTAAAATTATAAGCTGACTTCCTTTACCTGTGGGTAGATTAACAAGTTTCCTTTTCAAATTTCGTATCAATCTAACAAAAACACTGGCAGTGTAATTTTCATTTACCCATGTTTTTCTGCATACATCACTAACTCACGAACATCCTTTTGAACTTTTTTCATTCAGTGCAGAAATTTTGTCTGCATCCTGACCACATACGTTCATTTCAAGAAAAATTTCCCTCCATTCGACTTTCTATTTAAACTCAATCTGTTTCACAATTTTGCACTTTCATTCTTTTCTTTGAATTTCCTTTGTAATGTAGAAATTTAGTAGCCCTTTACAAAGAACATTTATTAAAGCTATCTAAATATGCTAGGGGTTTTGATCTTTTCTGTATTTTTGGGAACTTAAAGAGTTTCATACTGCTCTTCAGACACCTTGTATTTCTGGCAGACATGATGATTGGTTGATTTAATCAACTTTGTTCCTTTAGTAGTGTGTAGAACTGCTATTTAGAAGTCATGCATGGGAATGCTATTCTTTTTTTTAGTTATGAAATACTTGTAAACACTGTCTTTTCTCCAGCTACTTCTGACAGAACATGTCTTAGAGAGTCTTCCAAGACAGACTTCTTCTTCTTCTTCTTTTCAACGTGCTTGTTTTCCCATTTGTATGGGGTAAGCATGATGCCTTCTCTAGAAGGACTTTGATTTGGCTTTGGGGTAGACTGTAGTCCCAATCGGCTGCCCTGCCTGTCATCCTCGGGACATAGTGAAACACCTAGTTATGCAACTACTCCAACATATCTCACACGAGAAAATCTGAACACACCTGGCTTGAAGATTTTCTGCAAAGGTGACAATCACTGCACAGGAAGGGTACAAATGCAAAAATTACTTACTTGTAAGGCTTTCATAGGTATGTGGGGCACAGTAAAATCAGCGAATACACAAAACTTAACACAGGACTAGCAAAACACGATACAAGTAGTCAAAGTGGAGGAAAAAATCTGCTAGTAATCATACCATGAGAAAAAAATAATAAATTCACTAATAGTGAAAAATTATTTTTAACAGAATACATCAAGTTTACTCCATTAATGGCACTGAATACATAAAATCATTAATATCACAGACAGCAAAAGATATAACATGCACCAATTCCATACTGTATAAACTACCATGGAAAAAAAACCTAGAGACAACAAGGTAGATAGATCATTAACGCTTTGATGATAAGCCCAAAAAAAAACCAAGATAAACAATTACTCTTCCCTACAGTAAAATTCAGTAAATATTGAGGGGAAAAGATTGTGGTTATTGGAAATGAGAACTTAGAAAACTTTCTGAGTGTTAATTAGTTAATATCTTGTGATCTGGTTAGCATTAACACTGAAAATTACCTTCGACAAAAACATAACAAATGATGACAAGAATGATGTTATGTACTGTACAACACTCTGAAACCACAGTCTGAAATGCAGCAAACACTGCTAAAGAGTTAAAAAAGTGGACTGTAGAGAGTTAATCAATTTGGTTTATGAAATTTTGGCTGTTAAGCCAAGTACTGTGGTACCTTCAACCATTCAGCATTTATGACAGCAAAAAGAAACTAGAATGGTTGGACAGTATGATAAAGAGATCCAGAAAATAATGTTGATGAAGTACTAAGATCTAAAGGTGGGACTTGAAACAAAAATCCCACAATTACATCAAGCATCAGTTGACAGGTTGGACAGCAAGACTAGAAAAGGCAGCTGGAGTAGGTAAAGTAAAAGGCTACAAAGTTTGTGCAGCTAGATGCCACAGGGATGCTGCAAACACCCATTAGAGTAACGCCAACAGTGCACCACGTGATTAATGAAAAGAAATAAGAAATTAATTATAAATAAGCACTGAGCTGGCAATCCTTTGTTCAAGTAAATACCAAGGAAACAGTTCACAGTTATTAACATTACTGCACATTCAAGAAAAGTGCAGTTGATGACTGAGACATTCAGTACTCGAGGACCTAAAGGGTACAAGAGTACTGAGACCACCTTATTCCCACACACAAGACTGGTGAACCTAATAGCACTCTAGATGAAAGTATAGGCATTTATATAACTAATGGAGCTGATCAAACCAACTACAGCATTACTAATAACTACTACTTCAACTCCAAAATAGGAGTGCTTAAATCTTTTCAGTCTAGTAATTGGTCACAGAGATCATAACCACAGTGATAGACATTGCATATCATGCTAATATTGCACAATCATTCAGATTTCATTTATAAAGAAAGACAAGAAACAGGGTAAGTGCATTAAAAAAGATAATTTGTAAATTACGATTTCTTTCAATCAAGTTAGTCTCGATAAATTGTGTGTGTGTGATATATATATATGTATATATGTGTACATATATATATGTACATATATATGTGTATGTATATATATATATATATATATATATATATATATATATATATATATATATATATATATATATATATATATATATATATATATATATATATATAAAATTACATAATTAAGAAAACACAGTTAACTGTCACCATTGTGTTAGATTTGACTGTGTAATAACATCCTTTGAACATCATAGGGTGCAGTGCTTTCTGTATTAATATTACTAGCTCAATTAGCAAAACAGTAACTCATCCATATTTTAATTATCATAACTATTCCAATACGTTCCCGGCACATAAAAAACTATTAAGGAGATTTTAAGTAAGAATGATGAGGGTATATAAAACAAATACAGTACTAACATTAAACAGAAATAAAAGACAAAATGGCAATATTATAATAATGCGTACAATACAATATTAAGATACTAACAGCCATGCAACAATTAACATTAGTTTAAAATAAACAAACATTACTTAAGTGCTAAAATAGCCTGAATACACATAACTGAATACATGCTAAACCACAAAGATTTATGAAATAAAAGTGTGCAATGAAATGAAATATGAACACCAATCTACCTGGAGAGAACACTCAGCACATCACCCCAGTCATTTGAGATGCAGCACTTCCAACTACTGAGCAAAACATGGATGATTAATACAGTACACTGAAAGTTTATAAGACTTAGATTATTTCAAGTTCACAGATAAAACAGCATGGACTTCTGAGAATCTCTGATGATGTTAGAGAAATTACTATGATTTTAATGGGCAGATACTCAAAATGTCCTTGTGTTTCTCAGTATATCAGGTGAGGTTATCTAAACCCTTTGCCTTATATACCTATCCCTAAAAATCAATGTAGAATTTGACTGTTCACCATTATTGCCTCCAATACCATGCAATGAAAAGGGGTTCTTGAAATTCCTCCAGTCCTATCTTTTCTGTGCTCTATCTTCCACAAACCTACACTTACCTCCTGCCACATAGTTTTCATTCAAGTAGTTCTGGGTATTCCAAATCTTGTGTTGCCCAAAGATGCCCAGCTGATGCTATCACATACTATTTTCCCCAAGGTGGCACAATAGACATGTCCAAGTCATCCCCCCCAATTCTTCATCATTACCCCACCAACAATAATTTTGCATAATTTCCCTTATGGTATAATTTCTCAATATCTTGCTAGAATGACCCCTGATATTCTTCTTAAACCTTTATCCTCTAATCAACAAAATCTTTTACATACACAGTATTTTCACTGTCAATACATGATTCACATCCATAGAGAAATACTACCTTTTCTATGTAATTTCAATCTATTTGACTTCCAAATCAGCCTGACCATTGCTTGATTTGCCTTTTGTTAGTCTTCCACTAAATTCAAACTCAAGAGAACCTAAATACAGTAGCATTGTCCTTATATATTTTCAATCTCATCAATCCTTTCTCCATTTAATGTTATTTCATCCTTTTGTGCATATTCTGTCCTCACAGCTTATAACTTCCTTAGATTTATTTAAAGTCCCTTCTCTCTCAAAACATGATTCATCCTATTAAGAAACCTATGCATATCTTGTGGAGTTATGCTGATTATAAGAGCTTCACCTGCATATTCTTAGTCTGTAAACTTTCTATCATTACTCCAGCCTAAGCCTAGTCTTCCATCTCCAAACCACTTTTTTCATTATAAAATCTTTGAGAAGGGCAAACAGCAAAGGTCACATAATGCTACTTTGTACTAACCGACTTTTAACTTCAAATTTTCTTGACAAGACATCCTTATCAACCATATAGTTATAAATATTAAATTTTACCTATTACCCAAAACAAAAAGTAAATACAGGTTAACATATGAAAACTGGTAGGCCTCACCATACTCTCCACACCAGAAAGTGTTTTCCTTTTCTTCCCTAATGTATCTACTACACCATCACATTGTCTATACAATCACCCTACTATATCTCAATCATCATCATAGGCATTGTATCAGAGCATCATATTACCACCATCATCACCATGGAGGACAAGAGCAATGATGAAATATGGAGGCACTGGTGAGCACACATAATAAGATTAAGATACCTCTTTATATAAAAAAAAATGAAAGTTGATTTCATTTATGCACAGATTAAATATTTTTTTACAGTAAAATCTATCACAACTATGTTTTCTCATTATTTTTTTGCCTTTAGAGGGATAAAAATTATTTTCATTGCTCTACAAGTCACACTGAGATCAGGCTGTGAATCCAGAGAGAGAGAGAGAGAGAGAGAGAGAGAGAGAGAGAGAGAGAGAGAGAGAGAGAGAGAGAGAGAGAGAGAGAGAGAGAGAGAGAGAGAGAGAGAGAGAGAGAGAGAATAATCCAAAAAATACTAGCTGGGAACATACTGTACAAAACTGTATAACACATTGGTTAGACTTTGGCATTTACAGAATATGTATGTGTAAACTATATACAGAAATCATGTTACATAAGGGGTCTGTGTATAGTTTGCTATAATATGCTGTTTCTGCTAACTGCTACAGGATGTGAAATATATCCACTGCATATAAGAGGATGCTTCCGTATACGGTAAACATACTAATGATGGGATACATGGTGAAGTGAAAATGTAAATATATCTGTCAGGTTCCTTTCAAAATAAGTTGCATTCATCAACTGGCTAATATGTCATTAATGTTTTTACAATGACAGCCAACTTGCACAAATGCAGTAGTTTGTATAGTGAAAACAGTGCACTTTTATTGCTTGAAACTTTGAATATAAAACCTTGCAATACCATAATGCATAGGTGTTCTCATAGTGCTAGCATATGAAATAATGTGTCAACATTAACAGTGCTTTATAGCTGGTCATTGTACTGAGGTGTCTAATTCTTTTTCATCCGAGTTGGGTAAAGTTACCACCTACTTTTATCAATTACCAGAGTGTACAAAGAACAAATGCAAGAGTTAAAAGTGTGTGTGAGGAACAAACTGAAGTGAATTGACATCAGTTTAGTGTAGTAACATGAGGATTAGCAAAACAACAATTATGCTATAAAAGATAAAACTTGAATACACGTATTGAATCTGAGAATCTGATGGCTCAGAAGAAATAGGAGCACTGTAATACCTCATAGTACTCCCCTGTAAGATACACCTTGTCTAATACTTTGATTACTGTATTTTAAGAAAATCAATGGGAAAAATGTATTTCTTAACTTACTATGGCATTTATATGAAATTTGAAATTTTTCTGTGATTATTTACAGTATGTTAACTGAAACTATGCACAGTATTTATTGCACAGATATGCAAAAACAAAATACATTAGGCATACCAAGTGTTCATCCTTGGGTTTGCTGTACACATTACTATCAGCACTGACTACAGTTACAACTGAATTTTTTAATATATCAACAATCACAGTATTTTGTTTGGTGTTAAAATATCTGCAAGGTCACAGAGAGAGAGAGAGAGAGAGAGAGAGAGAGAGAGAGAGAGAGAGAGAGAGAGAGAGAGAGAGAGAGAGAGAGTTTAAGTACAGATTTTTACAGCACCCCTCATACTAAAGTAACACAATATCAACTGTGTGTAAAGAAATGAACAAATGACAATGATGGAAAAATACATATTGTACAATACAAAACAATATTTTTTTATTTTTCAAAATGAAGTTTATGCCATGTATTACACACTTTACTGTAAACATCTGTACTCTACATATAATGTGTACACAAGTGCCTAACAATTTTTCCTTATTGCTGTACAGCACTCCTGTTGATCAGTACACTGGCTCATTCACATGTTTGGGTAACCTCTATGAAACCTGCATGATGTGTACAAAATTTTATTCAATATAGTTCTATAACATTACTACTTTACATAGAGGATTTTAATGAGGCCAAACTATACACTACACTATAATGCACTTCATACTAATCCTTGCTTCTTTGTTTGTAGGTTATATGATATAAAATGTGTTCATATGACTGGCAATATGTTGCAGCACTAACTGTTCGGTAATGTTGCCTAATTAAAAAGATAACTGTCCTGGCTTTTTAAAATTCTCTTATTTCAGTTCTGTAAGAATAAGGAAAACTGTGTTTGAGTTTTACTGATTTATGCAATGTGTTTGTTGGATAACTGGTGTATACTGTAGGATAGAAAATGGGAAGATTAGGGTAGAAAATAGGAAGATTGTTTATTAAATAGCCTAGAATAGGAAATGACCATGCTATTATTATTATTATTATTATTATTATCATCATCATCATCATTATCATCATTATCATTATCATTATTATTATTATTACTATTATTATTATTATTATTAGTATATTACAGTATTTGGTTTATCCACACAACTGAACTGAACTTAGTCACTAGCTCTCACAGGGTTGGCCTGAAGGATTTCTCTGAATTAATGAAGAAGTTTGGATTATATTTATAAAATTAAAGCTCTTCAAAATTTCCTAATCAGGTTAACTGAAAATGACAAGAGAATCTGACAAAATTTTTTGACCAATTAGTTTCTAAAACTTGACATTTGTTGCTGATTATATTTTGGGCAGTCACAAAAAAGATGTTTACCTATTAATGCAAACCTACAATCTGTCCATGTAAGGATTGGTTCATGCGCGCTATTCATCAAATATCTGTAGGTCAAACTAGAATGACAAATTCTAAGATATGTCAAAATTACCTTAAGTGTCAGATCTCTTGATGAAATGAATTCTATATTGCGACACAGGGCTTGTTTTAATTTATTACCATCATGTTCACTGTTTCATATACTGTGTTCTGTTATTTACTGATAATAATGGATTTTTGAGATGATGATATCACTCATATGAATATCTCTGATCTTATCATATTAACTGAAGCTTCGGATGCTTTATTGGCTTCATTTCTTTTAATGCCTATGTGGGCCAAAAAAATCCAATGTACTTCTACAATTTTACAATCTTGTATAGTTTATGACATGAAAATTTTATTTTCTGTGCAAGTGTGTTTTTGGATTCTAATTCAGAAATGTTTCTATAGCACTCTAGAACTGCAACAATTACACATTTCTGCAGCAGTATATCTTCAATGCAGCACATAATTGTGCTTTCTTCTTTCTTTAAATCTTCAGCTGAAAACCTTTATGGATACAGTACAGTATACAGACTAAAAATCCAAGAGGGCTCCAAAGGGAGATCAGCCTGCAGAAAGAGACTAGTTTTAAGAAAAGGTGATAAATAAATAAATGTGATAAATAAAAATTGAGGGCATAGAAAATAAAACCAATTCATCTGAAATTCAGGAGACATCAGCAGAGAAGCAGGAATGAATTTGCTACTTGCTTAAATAGTTAGAGATCAGAAGATTCCACAACTGCACTAGGCAAACTATTCCAGATTTTAGTTGCAGCCATGATAAAACTCCTAGCAAACTGCACAGTATTACACCTGATGCCAGATTAAGAAACACTGTCTGCAGCAGCAGCATGCTGTGAAAACAGCAGCATTGCAGGGAAGAGAGAATTGATGTGTTTTGTTTGGACATATAGTTGCAAATTCTACACTTGACAAAAATTTGGAGGCATCAATGTATACTGCATAGCATGGACATTTATATCTTACATATTCTCCTGTATGTTGTTTATCATGTTCTGAGGTATATGCATAGTTTTTAGATAAGTATTTCAAGGGTGTAAAAGTTCTAGTTTTATACGTAGTCCAAGGAGGTAGTTCTATTACTGAAAGAAATTTTAATATTAATATTTCTGGCTCAAACAGTCTATTGGGCATAATTTGAAAAGTGGTGAGTGGCTGTACCATAAACAAGCAGTAGCCTACAGCTGAAATTTTTTTGTGCTTTTCATTTACAGAATACTGTTAACAATTAACTTCAGAGCATTATCAATACTGTTATTAAGTAGTTTAACAGTCAGTGCAAAGTCTACTGTGGTGATCCTTTATCGATATTGACTGACAATACAGTGTCAAAACAACAGTCTCAACCAAACTGTTGACTAACAGTTGACTAACAGCACAATAACGTAAGTCTCAATGATGACATCTTGCTTGCTACAATGCTTCATTGTATTGTTGTCACTTCTGTCATCTGCCTATTACTGAGGACATTGTATGTATTAGGTAAGGAATGTCCAAGCTAGCAATGAGAGATGGCAGACTAACAATGAAAGTTTACTACCCCTTGCCAACTTATTTGTAGCTTATACATTAGCATGGCTCAATGTTACAAGGACTTTCCAAAGTTATGGAAAAAATAACAAGACCTTGGATTCCTTTGCAGAAACAGTTCCAATCATAACTGAAGGTAAGAAAATGGAGTCTACCACTGACAAATATGCAATTAACGTATGAAAGTGGAATTCAGCTCTGACAAATACGCAGCTGTAAATGATAACAGCTTGGAGTGAAAAACTCATCTCTGTCAACAAAAACCCTGACAAGTTTAAGGAAAGGATTGCAAGTCAAAGGAAAGTGAAATGGGAAAACTAACAAATGAAAAGCTAATATCAAAGGCAGACTCAGGATACAACTTCAGATGGCAGTTAGCAATGGCTGACAAGGGAAGAGCTCAAGAAGTAAAATGAAGGTATAGTGATAACAGCATAAAATGGTGATAACAGCATAAAACCAAGCACATGTACATATGTACAAAATAAAATATTAGCATCACGAATGTGATGCAATGCAAACTTGATGTAAAGACCATCAACCACATGGGAAGTGAATACCCAGCTGTAGCTCAAACTGAATACAAGAGAAGACATAATGCAGATGCCTAGTCCATATACTGGGAGATCTGCGAGGAAAACAGCATATCATATACAGACAAGTGGCAAAACAACAAACACGAAAATGAACTGGAAAACGAAAAAATCAAGGTTCTCTTGGACTTTGATGTAAGGACTAACCATGTGATACAGGGTTGAAAACACACCTAAGCCTGGAAAATAAAAACCCCAAAAAGTACCTATGATTGATGATGCTGTACCACAAGGCAAAAGAGTTAAGGACAGAGAAATAATAGAAAAGTATCAAGATCTAAGATGGAAATCAGAAGACTGGCAAGCTGGAATGGAAGTAGTACCTATCACCGAGGGAGCACTAAGGGTAATGCACAAAGACCTCAGGAGGAACATGAAAATGACTGGATGTACAAACCTTGAACCAGAAATGTGTACTGCTAGCCACAGCATGGATAATTAGAAATGTTTGAAACCTAATGAAACAGGATAGTGGGATCAGATCCTCTAGACTTGGAGATACTGTACCAACTAATAAGGTTGTAGAAATATGAATGTGCAAAAAATATTATTTGTGAGTACTATCCAAATAATATAAGAATAAAAATCAAAGTTCATACAGGATTTACATTTGGATTTACTGTATATATTTTTTGAGATATAAAAATATTGGCCATTTTTTATGTAGAGAACTGGCTGTGAAAACAAAAAAGGTTACTTTCTATTGAACCATTTTACTTTTTGAAACTTCCTGAATAAATTATGAATAAACAAACATTTGCCTCAGCCAGCATCAAATGATAACGATGGAGAATTTTTGCCATATACAACAAATATGAAGTTAATAATTTTCCTACACCTACTCATATCATATCACAGTTACTGTACAACAACTAATAAATAATTACCTAATAGGAACACTGTTACTCTGGGAGAAAAGTAAATGAAACACTCAAGCTTTATATAATTATCTGACATCTATCTACTAAGTTTTTATCTATATTAGCACATCATTTGATTTTAATTTCTTTGTACCTGCACACATGCCTGTACAACATACCCAATATTTGCTGACAGCATAAATTCAAGATACAGTATCTATTATTTCTTTAAATTTCCTAATACAACTCTGTCTAATAACCTACATACAAACTATAATTCTGAAAGGACTAACTCCTTATTTCTTAAATGCCTTTCTTAATGCTAATCACACAAGGTCAACAGCAAGCTACTAAATTTTTAGTGCCTTATATATAACATAGGACAATACATTCTAATGATCAGAGAAAACTTCAAGACAGGGAAATGAAAATACACGTTCTTCAATAACAAATACAGTCCTTAAAAACTTCTGCACCACCTATCAAATAATGTATGCATATCTATATAACAAAATGGTTGTGAAAGAATGCCACGTTTCCAAATATATTCCTATAAGAAAACGCTAATAACCTAGTTACCATAACATTCCCATATTAGATTAACCCTAACCAGCTGGTCAAGGTCATGCTAAAACTTCTCTCATTCCAGAGCAAAGACAGATGGAAAAATGACATTTGTATCTGCTATTACTGTACATTTCAAGGAATCTGATTTGTATAACTTACTTGAATGAAAGCGTCTGGGTCATCATCCTTCATATGATACTGATAGCAAGACCATCAGTGCTAGCAATAAAGTAAGGAAATGACATGCAAAAACTAATCTCATGCCTAAAAAAATAGTGGTTGTAAATGATCCTGACATATATACTGCAAAGCAATGAGAATGATGGCACAAAGCAGTGGAGGTGAAAACTCATGCAAATCATTTCAAGCCTTCATACCTTACAACCTGGACATAACAGTTCAGTACTAAGTACTGAAACACTTTGGTGAATGAATACAATCAAGACTAACAAAAAGGAAAAGCTGCAAAATTAAATTTATGGTAACACTACTAACCTTTGGGCCTATTATAGTGCCCTCGTCCCTCCCCATAACCATGCCGGGTTGGTCCAGCCCGTGAGCTTGGAGCTATGGAACTTCCTGGAGTCGAAGGTTGTCTGGGATTTCCAGGATAAGGGGGAGGAGGGTCATCACTGTATGCCCTGCTTGAACGTTTGGATGCAGCGGCTTTTGGACGTTCTCCTTCTCTACTCCCTCCTGGTCTGGAAGGACCTGGCTGATTATGGTGGTGGTGGTGGTGGTGATGACTTGGACCAGGAAGTTGATTGCCACTGGGGCCTGGTCCCTGCCGGTGCCGCTGGTTAAGAGATAATTTACATTAATATACTATTTAGCACAAATAACTTCAAGAATTTTAAATCTGATATGCAAAAAAAAGAATAGAACATCAGAAGTCACTTAAAGTGAAATCCAAAAGATATTCTGATTATAAGCAGAACCTTTACATTAAAGATTACTAAAATTCTATCTATAATTTTTTATACACTAAGAAATTCCATATTACATGAAATACTAACTTTAACTCTTCTCAAAGTATTGACAGGCCTGCGTAATGTTTCTGTTATGGACCTTGCTGGTGGTTTTCGTGGATTGCTGGATGGGGTGTGCACAGCACAACATTTTATGAATACACCCATGAAGACGACAAACCCTACTCCAAGGAGTAGAACTCCATACCAATATTGCTGAAATGTAAATATCATTAACATCACTTCTCATAAAAACATACAAATTCCAGCTACCACTTACAATTTGTGTAGGCACAGTACAGCATATTAATTAACTCATTAGTAAATTTCACCAACCCCTCATGAATTAGCTAATGACTTAAGCTACTACTGCACCTGAAATCCAAACCCAAATTCATAAAGAAACAGCCTCACACAAACCCCAGATTTTCTTTTTCTTTCCAACTGAAAAGTAGAGCTAAAGTAAAATATAATTATCAAAATTACTGGGCACAAATAAAAAAAAAATATACAATTATCAGTCCTAAAAACAAACACACACACACACACACACAAGGAAAAATATTTGTAAAGCCTACCCCACTACTTTTAGATGAACATAAAAAGTTCTTACATTGTTAACAAACAAAATCACTCCAGGTTAAATTAAATTACTTATTACAACATTCATTAGTCATATATCAGTCCATGTACAATTCATTTACTTGTGCAACCAAGAAAAGTAAAAATAAAACAGCATTGGAGAAATTAAAAGTTGATATTTACCAATTTCAAAAGCTAGTATGAAAATAACACAAAATTCAATATAATATATATGAAAACTCTGGCTTACTAATTCTTGAACAATATGCTATTGCTCTGTTTGACATTCAGAGAACTCTATCCTTTCTCAAAGGACTTGAATGGGGCTACGTCTTTTCAAAATATCATGATCCATCCTAAAATGAGACATACTGTCCTACTGAGATAACTTGATCGTTTAAAGCCCGACAGAAATGTATCTTACCGTGATCCACTCTGCAACACTGTTTAATGTATCTTGATTAAAAAGCAAGTTTTTGAGACGGGCTAAAGGTCCTTCAGCATCAACTGCTCTGCATTTTTGGAAGACATCACAGTATCCCTGAAAAAATTTATGCACTATGTTAAAACACAGTTTACAAAAGTAACTAGCAGTTTCCTTGTATAAAGGCTTAACTAAAAACAAGAGACTATGGGAACATTTTAGGGCTTCTCCCTCTAATTCGACTGATAACATCAGATCAACTGCATACACCAACATTTAAATGACAAAATATATTTGACCATTTCCACTGTCACAATATTTCAAAGTAAATGGATATCATACTACATCTTATTTCAAATTAAGTCCCATTGTATTCACTATATTGCACTGCACTTCTCAATCAAATCCAAAAATTACTCAATATACAGTGTCTTGCAATTTAAACCACATAATCACAAGGTAGATACAATTAAAACTTGTACTGTGCAGTACCTGGAAGTTGTTGCAAGGTGCTCCTGGTCTCATAAAGACTGGTTCACTAAAAAGATGCTGAAGCTCTGATGTCGATTTGCAAGTGGACGTGTCATTACCCACTTGGCATGCTATCTCACAGAGTTTCTTCTTGTCCTGAACTCTATCTGATGTAAGGAAGCATTCAGTCATGCCCTGTGCCAGACATATAGAGCCTGTACATTTCCCTTTCAGGCATACCTGTCAAAAAAAAATTGTTGTAAAATTTTTATTCTTATTTGCCCTTTCTAATTCTTGTGCACTACATCTTTATAGAACTTTTCTTTTAAATCACAAGACATTTCATTATTTTCAATATAGTAAAAAAGAGAAATGCAATAAAAGATAATTAATTACAAACCTTAGTTCCCTCATTACATTCCTTGTGGTCTTCTTTCTTCTTAGGTGTCGGGCAAGTAGGCATCCTCCCATTGCACTTCACTGAGAATTCACAGTCTGTGTCTGAATGACACTGTTTTCCCTGTACATAAGAGCAGGTGTTCCTATCACAGCATGGTCCTTGGCTTGGACTGAAGAAAGAATTTTGATTTAACAAAAACAAAATTAAAGGTTACAGATTTATACCACCCAGAATCTATGGCACAACTAATCATCTTATAAAGCATAATTACATGACTTTTAAAACAGAAATTAACTAAATAAAGTTAATTCCCCAAACTCTCAAACAAAAATAAAAATGAACAACTGCAAATATGCATGCTATAAACACACTACTCAAACATTTTGAAATTACCTGCACTGAGTGTTATTTCGTCTTGTGCACTGTTTGGCAGAACTATTAAGGTACTTGTCATGGTTAGAAATTTTCAGAGGGTAGCAACAAGACTCCTCACACTCGTCATCATCATAACCACAATCACATTCTTCTCCTTCCTCTACAATCTTGTTGCCACAGAAAGCACCATTGTTAGTGGAGAAGCAGTTTGTCCTTCTCTTTTCTGATATTGCATCTAAAACAAGGGATATATTTCGAACAGAACATGGAGAGAATTTGTCATTATTCAGACGATCTCCACTTGTGGCTGAGGAAAACATAATAAAATTTCCTTGTAAGCCACCTGGCTTGCAGATTTCAGGAAAGTCATGAGGAGATCCAAAATTATGTCCAATCTCATGAGCCAAAGTCAACTGTGATACCTTTGGGGGGACACGTGAATTGTAATTTAAAAATGTGATGATGCCAGTGTTCAAAGACCTCTTTTCTGAATGACGGAATCCACCAAGATTTTCAGTATATGTTTTATACTTCTCACAAATGCCTCCAGATGCTCCTGTTAAAAAAAAGCAATCAATTTATTATACCTGCAATTACATCAGAAGTTATTTCATATCATACATTCTTAAATATAATATTTGATAATAATACCACAGACAAAATCTAAATCAATTTATGATATATTAAAATTTACACATTTTCTTGAAAATAGTGCAAATACATAAAGGCTGGTCCTCAATGAAGAGAATTATAATTTATAAATAGTGAAATGGAAATTTAACTTCTTTTGAGCTGCTCAACTGACATACACCTTGAAACAGTAGATAAACACCCAACTAGAAAGAACTTGAGAATATGACTAATTAATGACCTGTCAATGTGAAAACTAGCAAAAACATTGTACTGTTCTGTATTGTACTGTACTGCACTGTAAAACCTAGTCACTACCTCTTCTTACCAAACTCAAAATAGTTCTAAGTAACAGACTTACCTGATGGTGATGCCACCCATGCCAAACCAAGAGTTCCACCAGTAAAGTCACGAAACGTGAACACATATGCTAAGCAAAACTCATCATGTTTCTTCTGGGAATGTAGATTGAGGAAGTTGCTTACATCAACATTGGCCTTACAAAATTTGTTTGGTTCTCCCTGATAATGAGGACGACATGGTTCATCATCATCAATCTGCAAGACAAGTCAACTATTAGATCAAGAGGAATTTATTCCAAAAAATAAGAATGTCAAAGGTTGCAATGATCAAATTAAGAGTTTTTTTACTTTTACATCATACACTTCACAACATTAAATGTAAGCTTCACATTATAAATCAAGTTCCAATATTAGTCTATGTTACTTGAAGCCTCTTTCTGATATCACATCAAAATCAATAAATTAATATTGCTGTACATCATTTATTCAATGCACAATCACATTAAAAAATAGTCATTAGTGTCTGTAAACATCTGTAATTCACAGAGGATGAAATACATACATGTAACTACAGTGTATGCAAATATTCTACTCAGGGATTTTTGTATCCTTTACAGCACAACCCAACTTTCAAAAATTCAAAACAATAAAATCATCGACGAAAATCTCACCTTTATTCTCTGAACTTCAAATCTGATGTTCCTATGTTTGTACTTTCCGTTGAACTTGACATTGGCATATATATTGTTGATTGCTTTTATGTGCTGTGATATCATAGCTGTGATCTCATCTCTTGTTTTAATGGGATCATTTTCCTCCTGATGAAGTAAGGAACACCAAAGTCAAATAACACAAGGACTGTATTTTCATAATTATGGTAATAAACACAAATTCGACACCAGATCTAGACACTACACAACACTTTGCATTCTGTGCTTTAATATGGCATGGTTTCTAAATTCATGACAAGCACCAAAATCTTAAAGACAGAGCGTTGTAGACTAAAACAACTGTTTCCCCAATGACCCCTGCCAAGGCAGGTCTCTGTAACTTTCCAGTTTTCCAGTCTAGTTAATAAAATGCAGACTATCAATTTTAAATCCATATCTTTTACTGGGAGAAAACAATGTCAACATGAATGAACCACTGCTTAAATGAGTCTCATGTATAGGTGAAACAATGACCAAAGACATATGACTGTTATTCTCAAAAGTAAAACTGCCATAACCAACAAAGAAATTAATTTATTGAAAACAAAAAGATGATAGTTGATAAATTATTAAAACTGAAAAATACCCTGACAACTCTCAAGAGAATCAATAAATCAAAGAGCACAAAACCTAAGACCTTCAAACAACAAACAAAATTATTATACATAAAATATAAGTAAACTGTCAAGTATTTGATCTCATAAGTTGCATGCACACCAGGAGGACAAATACTTGACAGATCTGCAGTAGTTGTGCTAACATGGAAAGACTATCAAGATCAATGCCAAAACCCTTATAATATTTCAGTTGTATATCTAAGGTTAATGTTCCAGACAAAAGGACACAAGCAGTGGCAAATTAGGGAACTGGATCCTCTCAGCATAAATATACTTATTCTGTTAGAATATTCAGTTTTAAAAACAATAATGGCCATTGTGTAATTACAGTGCAAGGAAATTTCACCCAGCTATGCACATCATTAAACTTTAAAAAAAAAATTAAGTACTGTAGAGCCTAACCTTTTTTAAAGCTATGAACATCAACTAAAATCTATTAGCCTTAAAAAGAAGTAAAACAGTAAAAAGGATTTTGACAAAGGAAAAATCTATTTCTGGAGAGGGGCCCGTGTCACCCGGTGAAATAGTCCATTCAGCACTTATTTCTAGGTAATTCCGTTGCTAATACCAGAGAAAGCTAAATGAAATGATGGAGTTACTAACTAGATGGAGTCGAATATGGAAAAGGGTGAACTACAAAACACGGAACCTTATCCTATAAAGATTCCCAATGTCAAAAGTCCCAACGAGAGAGGTGCCGATACAAGCCCATGCACTACTCGCGGACTGTATACAAGGCAACACTAGCCGCATTCCATGTTAGCACCCACCTCACTAGAATGAAGTTTATCAAGGAGGGAGAGAATGAAAAACAGGGTGGGTCAAACACGGGCCCCTCTCCAGAAATAGATTTTCCTTTGTCAAAATCCTTTTTCTGGATCGGGGTCCCGTGTCACCCGGTGAAATAGTAACAGAGAAATAAACATCATTCTTATGCTATTAAAGACTTAAATAGAAACGTTGAAAACTAGAAGAATTCTACCCTGAACATTAGTAAGGTCCTCTAAGTTCATGTAATGAAAATAATGTAAGTGGTCACCGTCTAAGATCATGAGCTTAGAATAGCACCTGAATAAATTAAGAAAAATACTTCCTGTCTAATAGCAGACCCAATGACAGTGGCCCCCTTTTTTAAGGAGAGGACCTGACAAAATTATAATCTAAAAGCCTGCAAGGAAAAACTGGACACAGAAACAGACCTTGTAAAAGGGGAGTACTTTCCAAGGTGACCACCAAAATGAGGACCTTCAATTGAGGATAGAAAGTTAGGGTGAGGAATTCACAACACTACCCCTGATGAGGGGAAACCAAACTGATTGGTTCCGCCAGACAGGGCAGACAGTACAAGAAACCAACACTAGAAGCTAAGCTGATTAAAAATTTTTGGGACTTCCTTAACAAGGAAAGGTAAGAACAAGATGATTGTTGGTTAATTAACTCCGATACATTACTCAAAGACCAGGAAACCGAATGTGGACGGAGTAATGTTCTTAGACTAACACAGACCTTAGGGATGAAAGTTAAGGGCCTGTGAGTCTGGTTCCAACAAAACACTTCCTCGAGGCCAAACTGTAGCTTCAAAAACTATGTGAAGAGTGCTAGTTACTTAACTGCAGAACCATACTGCAGTAGAGTAGGATCCTTTAACTGATTCCAGGGAAACAGTAACCAATATCAGTTTCCTCCTAAACTGTAAGATTCACAAAGACCACAAATCCAGGACATCAGAGTTTGAGGGGGCTGACGCAGGCTGAGTGTATACCAGACGGGACAGCTTGATAGTTTGTGGCTGAATTGGGTTGCAAACAGACCTACTTCCAGGCCCAGGAAAAGGTCACAAGACTACCTGAATGACGCTCCGTCTAAGGACTATTCCGACACCAGGGGAGGCCCTGGATAGGGAAAAGCAGTGACCTTTAGGACCCCTCAGAAGGGTGGTAGACAGAGGCACCTCTGTTGGTTATGGAGAAGAATGAACCATAACCTGAACGAAGCAATTCGAGTCCAAAACCACTTGTTTACGCAGTGCACTATTGCTGAAATGATAAAAAACAATCATTTCAAAAATGTATGAAAGCTTTGTAACTATAAGGTGCAAACACAAGAAGCCAAGTTTACCACTTCCTTACTCACTGCTTATTCAAAACTGTATGGGAAACAAATAAATAAAGGTATACTCAGAGAAAGATGAAAATTTTCTCCAAATCCTAAATTCTGCTTTATATTCACTAGAACTGAAAATGATGTCACAATCAGAAAATATAAAAATTCCCTGTGCACTAAGGCTAATTCATCTCCCAGAATCAATAACCTGCTAATCGAGACTCATCACATAATACAGCATATGTAGTATTGAAAAAATTATATGATCTTGGCAACTAATGCTTAATTAATAAACTTACTTTGAACAAACCCACTGATGATGGGTCATTAGTCAATGCATATATACATACATACCTGTTTATAAATATGATGCCAAAGCATTGGGTCAGTCTGGATAGAAAGAGAACAGGTCCCCTTATTATCCTCACCAACCCCGAGGCCTATGGCTCTCTTACTGCGGTGTTGATTGGCTTCTTCGCTATACTTATTGTGGTAGTCCTCCATCAGATGAAATGCACTGCCAAAATCATGCTCTTCAGCGGTCTTATACTCATCATTGCTATCCAGCCACTGTTTGTACTTGTACTGACTACGAAGATGGGCAGGGGTTTGTAGAAAGCGTCTTGCGGCCTCTTCCTTCTCTTCCTCTGGGTCTGCAGAATTTTGAACACTGTCCATCCAGGCAGCCACATCATCCGTTACACCACAACCAGATTTATGGCCTGTGCGTAATCGTGCATAAGGGTCTTCCACATGCCTGTCATGGTAGATCAAGGAGTGGAAGCCCGACCTGGTGGCATTGTGGCCATTGAAATACTTGTGGGCACGTTCCACATAGTAAGTGCCGTCATGGTCACTTTCAATCACACCCTCAAAAACCCCATCTCGGATGCTTCCCCAAACACGTGAATTGGGGTCATCTGAAAAAATTTCAAGATAATAAAAGCCCTGACACGTAGCCCTCTTCAACAAAATCACCATCTAAATTTAAAAGATATGATGACTATAACAATTACATCTCCATACATATCTTGACAGCAACTGGTTGACTACACCCTGGTTAACTCACATGACAACTTTCCACTTCTTTTAAAAATGTTCAAATAATGATGACATTTCATACTAATTAAAATAAAAATTCTTGCTTGAATTACTGTATTGGGTACTTTGAATAATAATGCCTAATCATATGACTAGAAAATAAAAAATAAAAAACAGCAAAATTTTCACCTGCTAGGGTTCCTTCATATATGTGACTAAAATCTAGTCCAGCTTCAATCTTGGCTGGAACTTCTACTTTGACTACTGGACTTATAGTCTGCGTATCTCTCTTCAAACGCAGGTGGAAAGATCGTCCATGCGACGCGAATGATATGGTTAGCTGTTGAAAAAAGGATACAATATATTAAATTTACAGAATAAACTCAAACATGAAATGAACTAACTTCAAAATTCCATTTACTATATAACAAAGATATATAATTCATCTAATGGAAGTACAGCACAGGAAGACCCTACTTTTCCAGAAGCAGATTTTGCTACTTGCATAGTTCTTAAACTATTTTGAAGTAAGAGAGGCAAGCTAAGTGTTGAATAGAAAGCGAGTTGAATACCTTTATCATGAACAAACATCAACAACACAGGAATGCAGTGGGAAAAGTAAACAAAAACAATTAAAACTCCTGTGTATTTAGGTACATCAACTTGACCTAAATTATCTGTCTAGTGAATGTAGTATAACTGACAGTAACACTTTAACATTTATAAAGCTAAAGTGTAAACCTAAAATTATTAAGCCCATAAATTATGTGGAAATATCATCTTGATGTAAGATGATATTTGTTTACACAAAAGTTCAAGGTAAATCTGGCTACTGATACAGTATAAGAAATGATCATAACTGAAATTCATTAATCTTTCTACAACACAGGTGTAAGAGATATCAGCATTAAAATCTATCTAATAGATTTTTCCCGGGAAAAAAAGTTATCTAATATTGAGATCATTCTAACATGAAGAGTACAACTAACATTAAATGATTAAATGGCTAGTCTTAAGATGATGTCTGATTGCTCTTATGATAAACAATGCTTCTAAGAAAAGCCTAGTCATATAATTCCTAATATTAAGTTTGCTAATCCTTAAGAATAGAAGGCAGGATTTATGCCAAAGGCCAAGCGCTGGGACTTACGAGGCCATTCAGTGCTGAAATGGAAAGTGACAGCAAAAAGTTTGACAGGTGTAACAAGAGGAAAACCTCGCAACTGCACTATGAATCAATTGTTAGGAGAAGGTGGAAAAGAAGATGGAAGAAAAAGAATATGAACAGAGGTACTGTAAAAGGAATTAAATGGGTTGCAGCTGTTTATTCTTCAGTTTGGCACAGTTTACCCAAAATGATTAAACTTTTTCAGTCATTGGACAAAAAGTCATTAACCTTAAGGATAAAAGCTACTCAAACTGATGAGTTAAGCATTATTGTCTTACTCCTCTTCAATCTTACAACAGAAATGAATGAAGCCAATAGATAAGTTCCTTTCCATGAGAGCCTTTCTCCCATTTAATGGTGAAGGGTATAATGTACTGCATACACATACAAACACAAAAAATTAAAGTCTCCAACAAATACATTAATTTCGGTTTATTCAGGATTTGAAACAATCTCATTAATAAGTTTGACAAATTACATAAAGTACTGAAAAAAAATTAGTGGTGAATACGTAAGACTTTCAACAGTAGATATATACCTCAAATATTATTAATAAAATATGCAGTCATGTTTTGAAAATGAGAGAGAGAGAGAGAGAGAGAGAGAGAGAGAGAGAGAGAGAGAGAGAGAGAGAGAGAGAGAGCATCCAGAGAAGAGAGAGAGAGAGAGAGAGAGAGAGAGCAGTAGCATCCACTGAAAGTTGGCAATTACGAAGGACCGACCGCTTCAAGTCAGCTGATTGTAGCGTGATGTTGCCGATGGACATGATCCGAATCATATCGAAGCACCTCATACCGGCTCACATATTCACTTAGTGCAGAACCTGAAAGGAAAATCATCATTACAATAGCTACACAATAGCAGGTTCAGCAAAGTATAAAATCATTTGCTTTGATTAAAACTTGGGTATGTGACCTCATTGGATTGCAGAGATCCAACTAATGGTGGAAAGGAGGCTATGGCACTGGGACCTCATCCAAGCATTGTGCTGCCTTGCAACAGTTCAATAACAAATTTTAAAAAATTTCTGTCAGACAAAAGTAAAAACCCATCAAGGAAAAAATTCATATACTGCACAATTACAAGGAAAACAAAAATAAATAACTCTACAAATTCTAACAGTAAATAAACTGCCTTAATAATAATAATAATAATAATAATAATAATAATAATAATAATAATTATAATAATAATAATAATAATAATAATAATAATAATAATGAACGGAAATAAAATTGGAAAAAGAGTATTTCCATGCCAAAGAAATTACACACCAGCACAAATGATGCTTGCAGTTCCAAGGCTCAAGGCACTTTATTCACTTCCTCAGGCTAGTGATTGTGACCCCTGACCAGACAGCTCACCCCTCTCTCTCATACATACATAATATTGCATACATACACATATACAGTAGAGTCAACCCCTGTTTATTCATGGTTCAGCATTCACAGCTTCATATATTTGCAGATTTTTATGTGGAACATACATAAATGTATATCTACATTAATGGCAGAAAATTAACCATTTGCAGGTTTTTCATAGAGCAATTACTGTATTTTCATATTTTAATGACTAAATGTTTTAGGATGATAGTTTAAGGTATATTTGGTGTTTGAACTATTAAAATAGGCAGTTACGACAGTTTTTAGAGGGGATTTTGGTATTTGCGGGTGGGTGTGGTACACATCCCCCGCGAATACCGGGGGATGACTGTATATATATGTAAATAAGTCTTACTACACTTCAAGCCTAATATAAGTAATATTGAATATGTGTACAGAGTGAAGTTGTGTTGTTATTTTGTGATATATATATATATATATATATATATATATATATATATATATATATATATATATATATATATATATATATATATATATATATATATATATATATATACACACACACCCCACACATGCACAGTGGACTCCCGCTATTTACGGTTCGGCATTTGTGGACTCAGTTATTCACGGATTTTTCTGTGGAACATATTTTTCAATAAATCACAGAAATTCAGCAATGTGCTTAGTTTTTGTCAAGAGTTATTCACAAATTACAGTATTTTCATATTATTTTTGTGACTAAATACATTTTTTATGATAAAATAATGATTTACTTATTTTCAAATATTAATATTAATATAGCAAAATATCAATAAAATGTATTTTTTTGTAATGCATATTAAATATATAGGTACTGTACAGTATCTGTGAAATCCTGTGTTTCCCCTATCGACTATATATATATATATATATATATATATATATATATATATATATATATATATATATATATATATATATATATATATATATATATATATATACACGAGGGTAAGTCAAAAAGTTCCAGGAAAAATTGTTGAATGATGTATTTACACAGGAATGAAACAACCCAAATACTTGGTTAACAATTATCTGTGATGTAGTGATCCATATAGACTTGTTACCTCAGTCATCCTCTTGCAACCGTGGTGTTAACATCTGCTTCAGAAAAGTAACTTCTTGAACCCATGGAAAATAAAAATTTTGAGATGAGAGCTAACATCAAGTTCCTGACCAAGCTTGATTGGAAACCAGGAAGAATTATTGAAGCTTTGCAACAAGTTTATGGAGATTCTTCTCCATCTAAATCAGTTGTTTATGATTGGATAAAGCGATTTAAGGATGGTCGGGAGGACCTCAAAGACAACCCAAGAGAGGGAAGACCATCGACTGCAAAAAATGAAAGAATTGTGGCTTTGGTGCAGAATCTAGTGGATGAAGATCGTCGGATTACTATCGATATGATAGCTAATGAAACTGGGATCTCCCATGGTTCCAAGATTTTCAATTTTAAATGAAAATCTTGGTTTGAGTAAACTTTCAGCATGTTGGGTCCCAAAAGCGTTATTAACTGCATCAAAGAGCTGAACTTTCTCTTGCAGTTTTAACGAAGATTGAATCAAATGAATCAGAGTTTTTGACCGGATTGTTACTGGAGATGAAACTTGAATCCAT
>NC_089761.1:49506772-49514272 GCF_040412425.1 Macrobrachium rosenbergii | reverse complement strand
TAGCCTATAAACCATTTAGCCAGGTAGAAAAAAATGAGATGTAATAATCGGCTAAGATTGTATTTATTTCAATAACTTCATTTCAGAGTAATACAATCAACAGTCAAAATCTCAGAACTGAACAATGGCGCTTCAGAACAATTGCCTTCAAAGAAGTAATCTGTAAAAGTTAGGCATATTTCTATTATACATTCATATAATATATGGAAGTTTCCACGGTTCTGAGTGACATCTATCCGTGAATGTTTACAAGTAGAAAACAAACTAATTCTTATACAAAGAAATTTAATGCAATTCGGGTAACATTTACTGCTATCTGGTTCACCATTATAAATGTCAGGGAGCAACGAGACTATCTGGTGTGACATATGCATATTATTCCACAGTTTAAGGTTTAAAGATTTCTCTAAAAGCCGTCGCATGTATATGTCTTTGCTGCAATTCAATATGCAGCAATTTGCCGATCCACTGCTTTGAAACCACTCTCATACTCCGATCTCTATTTTTTCCATTTGCATTTAAGATTTAATACAAAAAATTGACAAGTCGGAGCTGTTTTAGAAGAGCAATGCTAAATATCAGAATCTAGGTTGGTTTAAAACAGCAATTAAGTTCTTCATTGGATGGGTCGATATCGTACTCGGCTAGCATTCGCCTAGGCCCGCGTTCGATTCCCGGCCGGCCACTGAAGAATTAGAGGAATTTATTTCTGGTGTCAGAAATTCATTTCTCGGTATAATATGGTTCGGATTCCACAATAAGCTGTAGGTCCCGTTGCTAGGTAACCAGTTGGTCCTTAGCCACGGAAAATAAGTCTAATCCTTCGGGCCAGCCCTAGGAGAGCTGTTAATCAGCTCAGAGGTCTGTTTAAACTAAGGTATACTTAAAACAGCAATTTACAGGCGTAGCTACGCAACCACATTTTATTGACTTATGGGTTACCACTAAAATTATGGAAGTATCTATAATTATGTTTTGATGACGATGACAGACAGGTATGATGACTAAAAAGCATTTACAGTCCTACCTAGATCAAATAGCAGCCCCACAATAACGCAAATAATGTGATTACAAAAACTCAACATTACCCTTCAGATTGCTGATGGCCAAGATGAATGAAATCATATTAATAATATGTTATAATAATAATAATCATACTTACTACTAATACTGCTATTACAGTCACCAAATTATCGTTATCATTATTATTAATAGTCAAACGAGAGGGAAGATTAAAATTGCATATATGATTTTTTCACCTTATCCGTCGGGTGTCTTTTGTCCAAACTCGAAAGATACACCGTTTATGGTGCGCTTTAAATTATCATGAAATTAAGGTAGTAACTGACGTGTGATCACTTAAAAAAAATTTTTTTTAAGAATTTTAGGTGACGTTTACATCTCTTGCAGACCCCTGCACCCCTTCCAATATTGCTCACAAAACTTCAATCGATACAGAAGCTGTCGAATCTTTCGATCAACATTGACAAAAAATCGGAATTGCCAATTACGCTCATTCAAGCTATACAGACACTGAAAACATCCCATAAATGAAATCAATCCTCAATACAGCTATATTACATTCCATGACCTTTAAATTTTAGAATTAATTTTTTTTTCAGGTTAGGATATTAAATTATTTTAAAATTGAAAAATCTCCAACAATATGCAACGTCCACATTCATAACGAAATGTTTTGTGCAATCACTTTAAAAACTGACATTCATTCAAAAATGCGGCAAAAACAACAACAATATTCATATCACCAGCCAGGTCACCACTTCATATATTATCACTGGGATCGTTCGAGGTTGTTCTTCTTTTCTTCTCTCTCTTCTTCTTCTCTCTTCTCTCTTCTCTCTCTCTCTCTCTCTCTCTCTCCGCGTTTCTGGTTTCCTCTATTTACTCTCTTTTTAAAGGATGCTTTGGTTCCTTTCTAAAAAACGCACTTCGGCCATTTCATTAAGAAAAATAAAGTACTTGAAACGACTCCTGAAATTCCCAAGAGGGGCAAATTCTTCAAGGAAATCTATCCACAGATTCTGGCAAAGCTCCATATCAGTATGGAAATTTTAGCATTTAATTTCTCATCACACGTTTGGGATGAATATCCAAGGATCACAAGATTGCATCACGCAAACAATTTAACTGCACCTTACTATACACTGAAAAAATTCCACAAAATCTTTTAAATAAAACAGCTTTTTGTAGTTGCAAATGCGTCTGATTTTCACATATTTGAATGAACTGCTACGGTGCGCTACAATAAGGAAAATGATTGTTAAGCTCATCCCAGCAATATTGGCCATGACTTGAATACCACTATACGTGTTCCAGATCTCTAGAACGACGCAAGCTTAGATTTTGGTTACAAAATAAATTTAAAGGTAAGCTTGACACATATATCGGCCTTCCGCCAAATCTACCGAATAAATCAAGGCTCCAACTCTTGAATGATTCACTGAGAGAGAGAGAGAGAGAGAGAGAGAGAGAGAGAGAGAGAGAGAGAGAGAGAGAGAGAGAGAGAGAGAGAGAGAGAGAGAGAGTTATGACCCCTTTTCTCTCTCCACCATAGCTGGGTCCCACAACAGTTGTCTAAGAACCAAGTACTTATAACTCAGTACACAGGATACCAGAACCACGGGATTTTCGGGGAAAGCTCCTATCTGTCCCTCCTAGTCTGGTTCGAGATTTGAATACTTGTCCACTTGCGTCTACGAGAGGTGTGTGTGTGTGTGTGTGTGTGTGTGTGTGTGTGTGTGTGTGTGTGTGTGTGTGAGAGAGAGAGAGAGAGAGAGAGAGAGAGAGAGAGAGAGAGAGAGAGAGAGAGAGAGAGAGAGAGAGAGAGAATATCTAATCTTAAGGGCGTACTAGTTCGCATATCTTCACTCCTACCACCACCAAACCAGAGGAATAAAAAGATGAAGGGTATTGCACAGAAGGGAAATCCGATCCTCACTCGCGTATTGCTGTACAAACAAGAGTAGAAAGTTTTGGGATTTAAAAAAGTGTGTTGGGGGGAAGGGGTGGCGGCGGCGGCGGCATTCAATGAAAAAAAAAACTCCAACCCACGGAATGAAGTACTGTAACGAAAGAGACCTAAAAAAAAAGAAGAAAAATTCGCAACAACAAAAACTCAATGAAACAAACGCAACAAAGTCCATCCTGCTGCAGAGGAAGAAAAAGTGGTACTTGAGAGAGAGAGAGAGAGAGAGAGAGAGAGAGAGAGAGAGAGAGAGAGAGAGAGAGAGAGAGAGAGAGAGAATGTTTTCATTTTGTTCCAATTCCTGGACCCAGATTGCAGTGGCTGGCCGTAAAGCAACAGAAAGGACGATTTCCCTCTCTGCACTGATCTCCGTTATCTGGCTAACGAATTCATCACTGCATTCGATATAATAAGAGGTTTTCGGCCCCTCTGAAATATTACAGCTAATATATGGCTCGCCCATCGTTTGTATTACAGTGGGATAAGGCACGAAGGATTTTCCCCCGCAGTAACAAATGCGCCGTCGTCGATCAAGATTAAAGCGATTCCTGTACAAGGTTATTTCGCGTTGGCACAGGCGCCGCCTGGGGGCCCACAACAAACAAAATAGGTGCGTGACGATTTTCAGCTTCACGGTGGAAAATGGCAGTCACGTCGGGATTAGCAAACAAATATGTAATGCCATGCATACATTATCATAATGCCGTATTCATTTATTAGTACAAAACCATTCAGATTTATTGTCTTTACTTGGCATATAAACAATGTTATGCAAATAAATATATGTTTATGCGATCCGTATATGAAAGTACATTCATTACACATACAGCATTACAATCAAACCCTCAACACAAATATAAAAAAAAAACATTAGTCACAAACGTCATCAGCGGTTATTATACTTCCATGGCAATTTACTTGCATCCAAGAGGCAAAGCTTAAATGGGGAGCATTCTACGTAGCCTAAAAGCGGTTAAGTAATTGAACTGCTTTTAAGCTCTTACAAAAGTAGCTCTGTGATCGAAGGGTTCGTGCAAAATACCAGATTCCTTCATAAATGTGTCTGAGAAAGATTCTCCTACTCAAATCCAATCGTCATGTGAATACAAAATACAGATATATTCTTATACTTTCCCGCACGATCATCAAACAGCTATCCGTAATGTCTGCCTCTTTGCCATCTGTGGAAGACCAACCAAAAATGGGAAACGAACATCAGCAGCTTCCTCGAGGCCCTGCCCTCCTGAAGGCTGGTCATGAGACTGGATGCAAATGGGACCAAGCAGCGTTACCAAGAGAAGCAGCGGTAAGAGATGCAGTTTTAGGACAGAGTTAAATAATGATCAAGCAGAGCAAAATCAGCAGCAGGCAGTCACAATCGGCCGCAGCAAGTATTAGCAGTTGCTCTTGTACCTAGGCTGTACTGCAGTCGTACAAACGTCGTTATCAGCATTCAAGTTTACACTCGTCGGCAATTAAGAGCTTAATGACCACCAACTCCCTCGAACTATAACTTGCAGAAACGGTATCCTCTGCCAAAGGCCGAAGTTTGGCATGGAATTCGAGAGAGGGGCGGCCCTGCAAGTAAGGGTGGGGGAGGGGTTGTGGAAGAGTACGAGAGGCGGACAGAAACAACTTAAGATATAAAAAAATTTTCAATTGAAAGGAGGTGGAATCCGAGCAGTTTATTATTATTATTATTATTATTATTATTATTATTATTATTATTCTTATTATTATTATTTACTAGCTGCTACACAAGATAAGGAACTTTCTTTGCATTTCGCCTAGTAATTTTCTCAACACAGATTACTCTCATCATCAAGAAGCACGCCAGACATTTCCGAAATCAAGCCCTCAATACACCCATAAGACCATTTATCTTTTTTTAGTAGGGCGCTCTCAGCAGACTTTACGAGAGTCTTCAGGGTCCAGCGCAGCCTGCAAATGACCCACCTAAGAACTTGGTTGGGGAAATCCTCCTCATTTCAGCTGACTCTTTTAAACCAACTCGCTTTTCCTTTTTCCTCCACATTACCAGAGACGGCAGAGGACGGATGTGTGCCGAATATGAACAATTTACCCTTGGGGGAAGAAGAAAAGGGTGGAGAATGATCTCTCAATGGATATAGCGCTTGGTAGAATGGGGTTGGTGATGCAAGTCTATTTGGGGAGGGTGTGTGGGTGTCTGGGACCGAGGGGAGACACTGGAAGAGCTTACTTGCATCCAAATGTCCTCATTTTCTCTGTCTTTAATCATCCAAGCAGGGGCTTTGGTCCGTCTTCTTCAACCATGAAGAGACGTCATTGGTAAGAGGGGAGGAGGAATGTCTCCGACGTCAAAATATTTTGCAATTCCCGGCGAACTTGGAAGCGTAATCAACTTTACTGTAGGAATAAGAGCAATCGCCACTGTAATACAAATGGTAACTCGGATTAAATTAATAACTATTTCCATTCACAATGGCAAGTGTACTGATACATCCACAAAGAAAACAAGTACCTGGATAATTAAATATACTGTAAATGCAGTCGTTCAAAGATTTACTTTATTAGTAATGTATCTAGATAAGGTATAAATGAAAACAAAACAATGACTCGTAAGCTGCTTTGGTTGAGAACAAAATATCTGACCATTCCAAAACCTTTAGTTCTAGTAACTTTTTATTTAAACATATAAAACCACTGTGAATCATTTATACTAATTTATTTCCTACATCTCCAATTTACGCTAGTTTAACATATGAACTTGAGCACTCTCATAGACTGATCACAAAATGAATCACAGACCATTATATACAAATGCAATTCCACTTAATGGTAAGAGCCGAGGGGGGAAAAAACAATCCCCCTTCAAACAAAGCCCAGAAACGCCTCAGTGAGTGATTGAGTGAATGAGTGAGTGAGTGAGTGACCCTTTGCGCTTCGCTCTACTATAAACCCACCCTTTGTGGCTGGAGGAAGATGAGGGTAGCGGCAGTGTAAGGACCTGCGGAAGGGTACTTCTTTACCGTTAGTCGGCATCGCATGAACGCTCCTGCTGAACATCTCTACCTTGGGTTATTTCTTCCACCCTCCCACCGACTCGAGAACTTTCACCAATAATCAATAAACGTGGAGTTAACAAACATTAGAGAAGTGGTGAACATTCACTGATACGTTTATGTATCGACGATAAATAACATTTTCTTACTGGCACATCTAACGGACAGAATGTCTGACTGGTTTCAAACCACTGGGTGAAGATTACCGTGTCAAAGCCCTCCCGTTCATAATGGCGTATGAATGTAGGTATTTCGACAGAGCACTGATCATCATTCTTCTTCTCTCTCTTTCTCTTCTTCTTCTTCTCTCTCTCTCTCTCTCTCTTATATATATATATATATATATATATATATATATATATATATATATATATATATATATATATATATATATATATATATATATATACAGTATATATATATATATATATATATATATATATATATATATATATATATATATATATATATATATATAAATCAACGATTTCACGAATCACAACAGTCAACAAACGCCTATACTACATATATGTCAAGTCAAAGCTCATGTCGACTATGAGAGAGAGAGAGAGAGAGAGAGAGAGAGAGAGAGAGAGAGAGAGAGAGAGAGAGAGAGAGAGAGAGAGAGAGAGAGAGAGTCTTCCAACAATACTGTAAAAAAAAAAAAAAAAAGGAAAATCCTCCGATGTTAAGACAAAATCTTCTTTGGGGATTTCAAGACACATGGGCGTCGAAACAAGCACCTACGCAATCTCGCTAATGTTCTCGTTGAAGAGATTCAGGCAAAACATGGTGGAACGCGTCGCGAAAGAGGATGGAACTACCAACAGAAATCCTATGAAATCCTCCTGCACTGAATGCGCCAGACACTGATTCAAAATAGATAGATACTGATTCTGAATAGGAGAGGGAATTTTCAGTTTCAGACAACACTGGAGTCTGAATTCGGGATCCACTGCTGGTCATATCTACATCACCAGAGCGGGGAACAAAATAATGTTTCATACATCAGTAGCCTTTGCATAATACATCGTTGATCATAATCAAACAACAATACATATCACTCGTACGAGAGAGAGAGAGAGAGAGAGAGAACTTAAGTCTCTCATGCACACTCATCCTTTGAGCACCACACCAACTGTCAAAATAAAAAAAATTCACGATTAGCTAAAACATATAAACATAAACTATGGTTACTCTACAAAAAACCTAAATCCGTAAGTATTAAACAAAAGCAGTACAGTACGTCTGTTATACATTCACTTTTTTTCATAGTTCGTCTTGTATTAACGCATCGTTCTCACACGACCGCCCTGGATGAAAACTCAATTTTATTCATTAATAGTTTTACGAAGATTCAGGCTTAACGGTGAAATCAGTGGCATGTCTTGAGTCTGAGATGTTTTGTAAGCCGTTAAGACCTACAACAAATAAATGCAGAAAAGCGGCTTAATTTCCTACCTTCCCTCT
>NC_089761.1:49456772-49501772 GCF_040412425.1 Macrobrachium rosenbergii | reverse complement strand
CACCGCTATGCGACTCAAAACGCTTCTTTGTCTTCCTTTTCCCCTTTCCAGCATTATATCTGGCGTCGCTTCATGGGGATTCCGAAGATGCTGATCTTTCCGTCATTCCTCTTTTCGCATTTACTGTAAACATTATGCTACAGGCGCCTGTTTCTTCTCTACAGCAGTGTAACAATGATGTTAGCTGACTCCCCCCCCCTCCAATTTTTTTTTTTTTCCACGGGACTATACACAACAAAATTTTGCATACCCCGCCCTCACCCACGGGAAATTTCGTGTGGTTGACGTAAAAAATAAAAGCTCGAGATATTCAACAAAAAGGGACACAGGAGTCTTTGTTATTTACCAAACATCGAATAAGAGACAACAGGATGAGGGGAATTCCGTGACGCTCCAAACACAGGCAAATGCAAGTTCGTAAGTTATGGCCAATTACCGTAACTGGTGACGCTCTAATATGGTTTATGCAACTAGTATCTTCGGAAAAGAGAGAGAGAGAGAGAGAGAGAGAGAGAGAGAGAGAGAGAGAGAGAGAGAGAGAGAGAGAGGGCAGTGTACTCTATTGATCCAGATGGGCGTTACACCCTCTACCCAGTATCCCCTAGAAACCCTTATATTTCTCTCTCTCTCTCTCTCTCTCTCTCTCTCTCTCTCTCTCTCTCTCCAGCTCAGGTGAAACAACGCAAACTTCAATTTGTCATTTACTCCAAAGAAACGGATTATGGCCCCATTACGGAAGAAACAGATGGACAAGCAATCGCCTCCACATTAATTACATTCGAACACAGCTAAACCTTCCCATTTCCTCTAATATATCTGCGCGTTCATTTTTGTGTTCTCGAGGGAATAAATATACAAAGACTGTAAAATATGAAACGGAAGAGGGGAGTTTCATGAGCGCGGGTTACTGTTTTTTATTGTCGTTGGTACTGAAAATCCATATTTGCTACTTTAGTTTCCGCTATTTCTGTCGCAAAATAGAACCCTCACCTATAGGCAATAATTTACTGCGTGTAAAAATCTTTTCACGTAAATCACTCTGTACTGAGTAATCAATAATAATGAACATCAGCATCATTAACTACCTTTCACACGTGCACATGAAGACAAATCGTAGGACGGATCATCATCATCATATATATATATATATATATATATATATATATATATATATATATATATATATATATATATATATATATATATATATATATAGCATTCCTTTACATGAACAACCATGAACAAGAAGGCAGTAAACAAGGATGGGCATACAGTTTAATGGAGAGAGAGAGAGAGAGAGAGAGAGAGAGAGAGAGAGAGAGAGAGAGAGAGAGAGAGAGAGAGAGAGAGAGTCCATTTCCATTACGTCATAAATCAATGGATCACCGATTGTCCATGACGTCACCAATAATGACGACCTTTCCACCACGAAAAGATCAAGAGAAGTAGTAATTTCGAAGGGACCCATTTATACGCCAAGGTTCACTGAATTTCTTTCTTTCCGGTGCCAAAGTTTACAATTCTCCTCCATTTCGGCCTTTCTTGATTATCATAACCTTTGCTCCCGAAAGGAATAGGTCTGTTCCGTCTTTCGTAGTTTAGCCACACCTCTTTTCCTTGCTTTCCTTTCCTTGCATTCTTCGGGCCTAGGAAAGGGCTCACAATATTCAGTCCAAGGGCAAATGACACTGGTCTTGCAAAGGCCGAAAGTTTCAGTTTGAAGTAAAGAGCCAAAAATCCTCCTAATGAAATGTACAATATTTATACGTATTCTGCATACAAGACAGATACAAACGATTGCTTATTCCTGTAGTGTCTACTTATGTTCTAAAAATTAAAATTCACTTAACCTCACCTTTCAAGATCGTTGAGGTCTTGATTACCAAGCACCAAAAAAAAAAAAAAAAAAAAAAAAAAAAAAATAAAAAAAAATTGTCATTCTATACACAGCACCCTGGAAGAAAACATGGACTATCCCACTACCCAACTCCCCACTCCCTCTCGAAAGCCACCCATATCCAGAGCTCCCTCTGTTTCTCCGTTATCTTGCTTTCTCTTCCCTATTTGGTTCCCTTTTCCAAAGTTGACATGTGATGCCACGGCGGCATCCAGCATCAATACGGCACTGGGAAAAAATACTTTTTGAAAATAAAAATTGACACAGAAAATAACACTTCGAGAAAGAGACTTATCTGCTCTATGTTGAAGCCTAAGTTATAATTGCCAGGAATTATTCTCACCGGTGGTTAGCTCTCATCCTCCGGCAAAGGAGTACGTACCTGCAACAAAAGAAAGACAACAATAAGTATACAGAGCATAAATTTGTACAATATGTATATAAACACATACACAATATATATATATAATATATATATATATACACACATACATACACACTATACACATTTATAACATGTATGTATGTATGTATGTATATATATATATATATATATATATATATATATATATATATATATATATATATATATATATATATATATATATATATATATATATTTATACACATACATATATATATACAGTATATATACATATATATATATATACACAGTATATATACATATATATATATATATATATATATATATATATATATATATATATATATATATATATATATATATATATATATATATTCCATACAGATGCATCAAGTTCACTAAAAAGCAAAGGATGAGAGAGAGAGAGAGAGAGAGAGAGAGAGAGAGAGAGAGAGAGAGAGAGAGAATTTACGTTTATAAAATGACGTTACTATCAAATTCTAACATTTTAATTTATATCCACAGCTGTGACCAAAGGATAAATTGTACATATCACAGATTGTGATGGAATCTGTATTGATTTAAAAAGTCAGGTATTGGGGTTGCATATAATAATGAATATATTGATATGAATTTTAATAGAGATATAAAAAGAATCGAGAAAAGAAAGAATAACATACCATCACAGAAAGGCTAAGGCCTACGTGACTAAATATCCATTCATATAGCCTACGAAAATCCTTCCCAAAATTTGAAGGAAACATATTTTTATCGTGACATTAATAGGCTGGTGCTGGTCAAATACATCCCTCAGCTTTTTTGTAACTATGCTTCATTTACAAGGAAATCATCCCATCCTCACACATGCATACATACATATATATATATATATATATATATATATATATATATATATATATATATATATATATATATATATATATATATATATATATATATATATATATATATATATATATATATATATATATATATATATATATATATATATATATATATATTATACATTACAGACTCATACCTAAAAGTGTTATTTAAAAAAATAAGAACAACGCACGTGAAAAACCATTCATATTCCGTTGGGGTTTAAAATTAGCCCTGGTTGGCTTTTACGTCTTTCACAAATACTCCTCGGAAAGTCCGATGACATTTCAAGAAGAGTAAAAGTATCCCTGTATCGATTTGTGTTATCTAAAGGCCAATACTGCTACCGGGTCTTGAATTAATAAAAGCTTCGTGCCTTCGTCATCGCTACGTGAAGCTATGCCGTAACTGCATATATTTTATGTGCTTATATCCTGCGCATGTAACCATCAAGCGCTTGCTTCGTCGGCAAGTTCCACTTTTGTTACCCTCCTGCTTATTGTCTCGGCTTTCGGGTCGGGCAAGACAACGCCAGACATTTTAAACTAAGTATGTACGGTATTGTATGTGTGTACGTGCATATGTATATAATTTTTTTTTACCAAGAACTCGTTCCCTAACGGTCGAGACTCAGGGGAAAAAAAAGAAACAGTCACAGCTACAATTATGCATTTACTGTTAAATCTTGGATGAACTCCTCGTACAGTGAAACCTCCTTAACAAATTAGACGCTTCACACACCTACAGAAAAGGCTCAAAAGCAGTGCATTCAAGTCCTTTACACACAACACCATTTACTCCTATCTTGCACACATTCTCACGCTACCTGGATACTACAGCTCGTCGTTTTCAATATAAACTTCACATAATCTATACAACCCTTTCTAGGTCTTTCTCTCTCCTTCGCCCTACGTAACTCTTCTGAATTATACAAACATTTTCACCTACCTACCATCGTCAATTTTTCCACACGACTAACCTATTCAAAACGCTCTGTTCCATCTTTTCAGCTAAGTTAACCTTTTGACTCCTATGCATCGCCACATTTCTCACCATATTAATCATTATGCTTCATGAAATAAGCAAACAATTCCTCTGGAAAGCTTCTACCTTTTTCTTTCATTTGCATTTCACTTCCATAAAGGTGAGTTGGCACAACAATCCTTTCATATATTCCCTCCATACACAATTCAATATCTTCCCAACCTTTCGCGCACACACCCAGCTACCCTCCATCCTTAACTTATTCTGTCACTCAACTCTTCCCTACACCTAGTATCATCCATTATATTTACACCCAAATACTTATACAAACGAACTTCGCATCAAGATTCACTGCTCCATCTTCCTGGCTTCCATTTAACCTTATAACCTTACTCTCGCTCACATTTACTCTCAGCTTTCACCTTTTGCATAAGCATTCGCTCCTGATATTTGCATCAATAAATACTTCAACTGTAACCATGTCTTGTATTCTATTTTATTTGTTATTTAACTAATCATTCAATATAAATGTGCAATGTTACATTCCAGTCGGTTTCATAGTTCTTTGGTATATCCACTTTGCCTGTTTTCTTCCTGAATCATACGATAATAGGACCACCTGTAATTCTGTTAAATTTTCAAAAGTTCTGTTCTGTTTTAAAATACAACATCCAGGTGACTTAAATTTACTTTTTGTACTTCACACTCATACACTGTAGTTCTTAAGTCACATACAAAAGTACGTTCCTGTGGCTGAAAAGAACACGCTCCAAGATAACTTACACAAATATCACGCCTTGGCAGCGGTGACTACTTATTAACCTTCTACCCTCGTACTAAACTACATAATTCCGTCTATATCGGTCATAACCCCTGTTTTTCTATTGACTGGCGTCACAACGAAATAAAGATGGCATCAGTACTTAGGCTACGCCGTTAACACACTTGTTTATCAAGAGATAAAAGAGGATAACACTTATTTTTCTCTCAAATTATCCAGAGAACAAAAATAAATTTTTCATTGTTGTCAAGGAATTTACGTATATGTTTAGTGGTAAATTTCATCTGCACTTTACGAAATCTATTTATGCCCTTAGTTTTGCAAAATGATTTCTGTTTTACCTGTTCCATGAACAAGCACGTTACTTATGAATAACATCATTAATACTCCTGCACTATATAAAGCACAAAGTGTAAAGCATTTTCTTTACACACACAGACTACGAGAAATAGAATCCAAGTTTAGGTCCCACAAATCTTAAAACGAGAAAAAGCATAAAATATCACGTGACTGATGATTTATAAATAAGATGTCACTGCTACACTACTTAAATAGCGCCGTAATTTTAATGGTACCACTACAATAATACTGGTATTAATATTAATATTAATATTATTATGACATAAAAATAATGGCAGGAAGGACACTTAACGAGTGTGTGTTACTTAAAATCATCGACGTACAGCATATGTATAGTCTATTTTTCATATTATATACATTTTCACTTAGTTATCTACTTATTTCTTTTTAGCAAGCATTTACTACGCCATCTCTCTGAGCGCAAGCAATAACGAGAAAATAATCCTTTCAATCGAACACAGGCCGACATGCCTCAGCAACAAGTGAATTATCGGGCGCAGAGGAAAAACAAAAACAACTTATCCAGGGTAAACAAAACAAAACCAGTGCTAAATCAATCACTCCATTCGTGCTACATCAATCAGTGTAATATACGAAGCGTAATGGACTCACTCTCTCTCACTCTCTCTCTCTCTCTCTCTCTCTCTCTCTCTCTCTCTCACTCTCTCTCTCTCTCACACACACACACACAAACACACACAAAGTGCAATTTTCGATCTCAAATCAAAATGAGGAGTACATGACGGATTCCCGTGCAAATAACGCACAACTCAACCCAAACACCAAGGTCATTTCGTACTTTACTTGCAAAACCCTTCCTATGCAGAGGAGAGGTGCGGGCGGGCACGGTACTCGCTATGGACACATCGCCCCCTCATCCCATACCCTAGGAAAGTCAACGGTGGGCGGAGGTATGAGGGGGGTGCACGCTGGTGGGCAGGATAGGCTTGCATAGGGCGGGATGGGCAAGGAGGGTACGGAAGGGACGGCAGGGTGGGAGGGAAGGAGGGAGTATCCAATAGATCAATACCCAGATGGCGGCTCTCCCACGGCTGTTTAACCCATTACTGACTCTCTCTCTCTCTCTCTCTCTCTCTCTCTCTCTCTCTCTCTCTCTCTCTCTGTCAAACCTATATTACATAACTCCATGTACTTATGACGTTGACCTCTTACAATGGGGCTATATGCCCCATCACGCACAAGTAATGTGTGTCTGCTTGTGACTGACCAGTGTTATCCCCGATGGGAAGAATGAATGGGGTTCCCGAAAATCTGTGTAAATATAATGTTTTCTGGGATAACTTTTCAAAAACTCAACTGACTCAGCAAAAACCTAAAAAAAGGCCATTCTTGGCGATATAAAACAAAAAACGTAATCTTACCTATTTAAATAAAAAACGACAGAATGCAACAAAAAATATAAATACTTTTAAAAAGCTCCACGAGCTATGTCTAAAAGGAATAAATTCCAAAAAATGCAAACAACCCCGTTCTTTGTTCGGCTGTTGGCCATGGGATAGGGGGGAGGAGGAGGAGGAGGAGGAGGAGGAGGAGGACGCGGTGGTGGATGAGGTGAAGGGGACTGGTAATGTTGACTCACTACTTATTTCATATTTGTGAATTTAACAAATAAGTAACTTAAAAACTGACCCACAAAATGTCATTTCACGTTGTTTCCATTTAACCAGTATGCCCACAAATACACAATAAATATCAAATTAACCTTTGAGTTTGTAATTCCAATATATATCCATCCTGAACACACGATTAGTATACGCACATATATTTTCGTAATCAAGGTTTTAACATTTGCACACACATATACATGCATACATACATACACACACACAATATATATATATATATATATATATATATATATATATATATATATATATATATATATATATATATATATAATATACACACATATATATAGTGTATGTGGTATGTTCCATTTGCAATCACTGACTACAATGTACAAGGTACCTGATAGTTAGCTGAATGATAGATCGCTGCCAATGAGTAAAATAGAATAGTATAAAGCTACCGACCTCACTTCATTATACTAGCTACAATTAGGAGGGGGAATACCTCTAACCATCCCTTGCAGGGGATAAAGTGTATAGGGCAAACTAATAGCTAAAAGCTATAAGGGTAGCTAGTACCTTATGCATTCACACAGGGTTAAGGAGTTTAAGGAGAAAACTAGCAATCTAATATCATAATGCTGGCTGATAATACAAAGGGTATCACTTTCTGAATACACTCATTTAAGAATAAGAAATTCAAAGGGAAAGCTAACAGCCTCCTTTCAACATATTGGCTGGAAAATCTTAAGGGTGGTATACTTTCTGGGCCCATTTCTTTACAGAGGCAGGGAATTTATGGGGAAACCAGGAGCCTCAATTTCATAACAGTTGAAAATCGAAAGGGTTGCACCTTCTGGAACCTACCCATTCATGGGAAAAATAAAGGAAGCGCTTAAGGTGAATTATGACAACGCTAGCTCATAATACTAGCTAAAACAGAATGGTAACTTCGATGTGGAACAAGGTGTTTTAAGGGAGAAGCTTGAATCCTTATCTGACAATACTAGCTAAGAGTAAAGGTGGTACTTTCTGACCAACCCTTTTAAAGGATAAAGGCACTAAGTATACCCCACCTTAAAGAGACAAGGAGTTTAAGGAGGAAAGAATGCAATTTTATCTCACAGTATTAAAACAAATATATACCAGTAGCACTTCACTGAAAGCTAGCAACCTTTCCTAAAACTAGCTGAAAATAAGAATGGCAGGACTCTCTGGACAAACCTCATTAAAAGGACTGAGAGTTCAATGGGGAAAGCTACCTCAACTCACAATGCTGGTTGAAAACAGTAGGGGAAGAACTTCTGGACCAACTCCTTTATAAGGACATGGTATTCAATGGGAAATCTAGCAACCTTATTTCACAATACTAACAATATTATGGATAACACCTGGCCCACCCCTTTAAGGGGGTATGGAGCTCAAGGGAAAAAGTCAGCAACTTTATCTCACAATACTAACTAAAAATAATAAGTTGCAAAGAAGTATGGTAACACTTGGCACTAGCACTTGAATGAAAAAAAGTGTTAAAGGGAAAGGAAAACCTCATTTAATATCTACTGATCGCCTATTGACTGGTTTCACATCTGCACGATTGACAGCATTTCATTCAAATTATCCTTTCTGAGTGAATATGATAGAAATCATCAACACACAATCACGTGTGGGTTCGATTCTGATGCAAGTCAGAAATTTATTTCTATTCCACACGTGATTGTGTGTTGATGATTTCTATCATATTCACTCAGAAGGGATAATTCGAATGAAATCCTGTCAGTTGGGTCACTGCTGAATCGGGAAGCTGGGGAAAACACGTTGGTATGCGAGGCAGTTAGCCTGCCCAGGTAAAGCCTTAGGTACAGTGGTACTTAGGTTCCAACTTTTTTTATGACTTATGTGGCTTAGTTGGCAGCGGTCTTAGTCTTTCAACTGAGAGCCCTGGGTTCGCTCCTGATGTGAGTCAGAAATTTATTTCTGTTCCACACATGATTGTGTGTTAATTCTCTCTCTCTCTCTCTCTCTCTCTCTCTCTCTCTCTCTCTCTCTCTCTATATATATATATATATATATATATATATATATATATATATATATATATATATATATATATATATATATATATATATATGTGTGTGTGTGTGTGTGTATATATATTTTAAAATTTCCTTTACATACAGAAGACAAATAATCACTAAATTGGAATTAAACAAGAAAACATTTTACTGAATACAAAAAAACAAAAAAAAAAAAGCGCACAAGCCTGTGAGACTACGTACAGAGATGGTTAAAAACTAAAATAATAACCGTTGTTCTAACACAAACGCACAGTGGGTTTACGAGTGCAGTTACTACAGATCCATCTGTTTGCACAGCACACAAGAGGCACATTCAGCATCCCGTCGGTCCATTTATTATGAAAAGAACAAGGGGTTGGAACGCAGTAGAAACACCAGAGTTTTGCGTCCAGGGTCTTCAATACGTAATCTGCAGAAGCATGTGAAACGTCCGTAAGCAAGGCTTAACAAGCTGGTCCAGCCCTGAGGGTACAGAAACCTTTGTGCAAGCAACGAGCCCACGCTGATACTAGAGAGAAGGCACGCTAAGTTCGTATACATTCCATTGCTTCTCTGCGCGTGAGTGGGGTACTGAAGTATGTATGTATGTATGTATGTATGTATGTATGTATGTATGTATGTATGTATGTATGTATGTATATACTGAAATAACATACATAAGCATGATCTTTATTTTAATACATACATAACGATATGTATACAAGAAAGATGCTAAGACAATCAAACAACATCTACGAAATTTTATCGATTTGTAAATAAAAATTCAGTAATATTAAAAGACAGATGGGAGGGTAGTGAGAAATGATACGTAAGGGAAACTGAGGAAGTTCCATAATTATGTGGATGATATAATAATGCAAGGGAGACGAAGATGGCTTGGATACTTGGAGGAAAATACTATACTTCCTCCAAGGCTTGGATATACTCTTAGCGCAACCCCGGAAAAATAATATGCGATAGTGCCAACTGGGCTCCTGTGGGCACCAGAAGAGTTGGTAGACCCAGACCTGCTTCGATGAGAACTAGCCTGTGAGAAAATAGACTGAGATGAGTGGAGATCTGTAGAAGACAAGGTGCAGGAAATACATGGATGTTGAAATTTCACAGAGGCCATTTGCGTCCCGTGACGTTGAAGGCGAAGATGAGAATTACATACATACAGTACATACACATATACATACATACATACATACATACATACATACACACATATATACAGATAGATATATATTAATTTTAATAAAAAGTAACGAAAGCTAATAAGAGGAGAAATTTATAACATTTTATCTAATCATTAACAAGCGACAGAAATGTCCCCCGCAGCTCACAAACATCCAAAATAATTCAGGGGAAATTAAAATTTCTCTACAATACCTAAAACATAGTACATCTGAAAAACAGGTAAAAATGAAACGGTATTCAAATCACTCTGGCAATTTTCCCCAAGTACAAACACGCTTTACAATGCAGAGGTCCAAACACGTTTGACAACTGACACAGTGGCTCTGATATGCAACCTAAACCAAGTCAAAGCAGGAAGCCGCTGCAACAGAGACGTATTCCTAATCAATAACATTACGGTACCCTGACGCACAAAAGCATTTCTCTTGACGATAAGTTGCAAATACGTAAACAATTACGTCAACGGAAATGGAAACTTTATTATTCGCTGGCTTGTTTACCCTTTGGGAACATCGATTGAATTCAATTCAAAGTCTGAAAACAATAACAAAAACAAATTCGAACTGAAATATGCAATGCGGAAGTTACCTTGTATGAATTGTAATGAACGATGCACCGAATACGACATTCTTATAGTTATTATTATGTGATTCGTCATAAACAACTAGGCTTGAATGATTTGGGAATGTCAACATTGTAACAACTGCGCCTGCTTCTACAGGCTGTAAAAGGGCAACTAGGACAGTCTGCTTCAAAAAGGCATTTAATTAAATCAAAAGAAAACTCCTTTAAAAGAGAGAGAGAGAGAGAGAGAGAGAGAGAGAGAGAGAGAGAGAGAGAGAGAGAGAGAGAGAGACTAATTAAGCATCGTCACTGAAAACGACAAAGGCTACCACTCATGAAAACACTTCATAAACAACACCTGAAACTTGATAACAGCAGCAGCAACAATAACGCAATTGTAACAAATACACTAAAAGACGCAGTAAGAACTCATACGGCAATGGGGTTTCCTCTACCATTGGCGCTACTGCAGAAGTCTATATGCCCAAGGAATCTTTTCCGGCTTTCCGAGAGAGAGAGAGAGAGAGAGAGAGAGAGAGAGAGAGAGAGAGAGAGAGAGAGAGAGAGAGCGAGAGAGAGAGAGCACTGCAATCCAATCCAACACATGCTTCATGTAATGAGGTAACAGTATTCATCAAAATGTTTACAAAATGGATCCCCTCTTCAAATAAATCTTGCACATACAGGAAGACAGAATGGGGTGGGGAAGGGGGGGGATGATGGTGGATATGTATGGAGAGGATGTGGGCGGGGCAAACAAAGACTGTATGGGTGGGTGGATGGGTGGGTGAGCGTGGGAGGATGAGGGAGGAGGAAATAATTGGCAGAAAGGAATATGACTTAAAGATCGGCCCAAAACGAGATCCAACCTCAGATGAAAAACGACACGACAGAATCACAATGTTAAAACTGAAACGCAAGAAGCAGGAAGAGAAGGAAGGAAGAGGCGAAACGTGGAGGAGGTGCAACTGCAAGAGGAGGAGGAAGAGGAGGAGGAGGAGGAGGAGGAGGAGGAGGAGGAGGAGGAGGAGGCAGCATTGATCCATCCCGTAGCAGAGCGGCACACATTACTATCCCACTACCCAAGGTCACCCAGAAGCAGAGGGGAAGCAGCAGCAGCACCAAAAGAGTTCTCTCTCTCTCTCTCTCTCTCTCTCTCTCTCTCTTCTATTAGACCACAATCTATTCAAAAGTTTAAAAATGGAAGGCGATTCTAGTAAAATGCTTTAATTGTAAAGACGTTTTAAGTTCTCGTTCATCAACTCTGGTTATAGCGTACGTATGTATAGATTTCTTTACCGACAATCAATGTGGTGCTTTTATCTTAATTATTTCAAGAAGAAATAAGAAACACGATCGCTCCTGCCTTCAGTGAATGTTTACTCTTCTTTTGTGATATGCGGTTTACATCTCTCTCTCTCTCTCTCTCTCTCTCTCTCTCTCTCTCTCTCTCTCTCTCTCTCTCATCTATTATTAATAAGATAAAAGTTGACTGGCCCATAATTCAAACATAAACACTGAGGGAAGAAGAAATATTCCAATATGTGCACCATCGCATTACTGCAAAGCTGGAAAGGGTTCAACAATGGGAGAGAGATGGAAGAGAATACTTATACAGTCAGGGAAATGTCTTGCTCTATTTGAGAGAGAGAGAGAGAGAGAGAGAGAGAGAGAGAGAGAGAGAGAGAGAGAGAGAGAGAGAGAGAGAGAGAGAGAGAGAGACTTTGTTTAGTCTCCGACTTGAATCTAAAGACAACACATTTTACAAAGAGGCTCAACGCCAAGTCAGTATTTGTTCAATTAAATATAGCAAAGAGTAATTCAGTGTTATAATGGCGAATCATCATCATCTTCTTCTTCTTCGTTTAACGTGCTTTTTCTCATTTTTTTTATATGGGGTAAGCACGATGCCTTCTTTTTGAATGATATTCTCAAAAGCTATGAACAATAGGCATACATCTTTTCTTATAACCACTCAAAGACATTTAGGCCCTACAGGAGTCATAAATCTCTACAGCTGGCCGGTATATGCCTATTCCAGGAGACATTTCCACTGAGGATAAACTATATGACAAAGTATTTTTCTTTCCTCCGATTTACCTTACCTTAAGACATACCGGCCGTAACAAAATATGAAAACATTACTACTGGCGATCACGTCAGAAACAAACAATCGCAAATCCAGAACCTTTTTAATAAACACCAAAAACAGCTAACATTATGAATACTGTTTTCAACAGACCTACAACTATCAACTAATCAAGTACAGCATTTTAAAAACAAATACACATAGACAGACGAGAGTAACCTTTGATCTAAATTGCAACAACGAGAGCTAGCCATTCTGATCAACCATTCGTCTTCAACAATGAAATCTGTGAGTCTTCCTACTTTCTTCCCGAGTCCACCAATGATTTCGGTCTACTTCCAAAGCAAATATTTTAAAACTAAATCATTCAATGGCATGTTTGCTATTCACGTGCAAACCATAGATTTTCATCATAAAGAAAGGCAAAGAACGGTACGTATTAATCGAGTTCTACTGAATCTTCGCGTAACAGTAGGTGGTTTTAAGCACGCCAACTACGGAGAGAAAAATTTTCTTGAAAATACTACTTTTATACTGTAAATCTTCTGTATTTTGACAGTTGACCATGGCTACACCACCACCGAGAGAGAGAGAGAGAGAGAGAGAGAGAGAGAGAGAGAGAGAGAGAGAGAGAGAGAGAGAGAGAGGCGAATAAAAACATACTATCTCTAGAGCGAAAGAGAGACTAAGCTCACCAAAAAAGTATGAAAAAGATATGCTGAAAACAGTATAAAGTATATAGGTTATTATATATATATATATATATATATATATATATATATATATATATATATATATATATATATATAGAGAGAGAGAGAGAGAGAGAGAGAGAGAGAGAGAGAGAGAGAGAGAGAGAGAGAGAGAGAGAGAGAGAGAAAACATTGATAATTAGAAAACCAGCGATGAAATCAGCCACCGACTCAACCGATTCAAGAAGCGTTTGACGCCCGCCAGACATGAATACCGGAGGAGCTGAGCAAGCTCCCGAAATAATCGTCAGGCGATTGAAGTCTTATAAAAACACGACCACATACACGAGACAAAGAGAAGTAATGTCCTGGGCAACATTAAATCTTCTGAGAGGGAAAATGTAAGTATTTTTAACAACAACAAAATTGCACACTAACGATATGAAAAATAAAACACTGACACAAAAAGAAAATCTCCAAACAGGGGAAAACAAAACAAGTTCAATAAAAATGAAAATTACAAAATTCGAAGAACAAAATTACTAAAAGCGTTGAAAGAGGTAAAATGTAGACCTTACAACGTGGATTTTTATATTCTAATGAAACCAAAGATGCTGACGTAGTACTAAGCAGTAGTAGTATGTAAATAATTCAGAGCAAATTCAACAAGAAGCTGAATGGACTCTTGTGAGGTAGCTTGGTTACTAAGGCATGTTTTTTTTCTTTCTTTCTTTTAAGGGGGGCAAAGTTCCCGTTCATGTACCTGAGATTTTCGAGGTAAGGATGCTTAGGTTCAATTAATTAGGTTGGGTCAGGCCAGGTAACACAAACAACAGTATGTAACCAGGTCTCTCTCTCTCTCTCTCTCTCTCTCTCTCTCTCTCTCTCTCTCTCTCTGAGATATATAACTTCATGACTGTTGGTTATCATACTGGTGTATTTTACAATCACTTCGGGTCTTCGAGAGCGCGTTGAAATTCAACTATTGCTAATTAACATGTTCAAAACTAAGCTAGAATGAATGCCATGCGATTCCACACATTATTCCAAACTCAGTTACGGAATTATTGTTTTCCATAGCTACCGAAGTTAATGTCCCCCACCCCACCTTTTTAAAAATGAATGCACTTGGGAACAACTGGAATAATAAAGAGATGAGCAGGGAACATAGACGGTATTTATCAAGAGAAAAGGGGGACGAAGACAATAAAAGCGGCTAAATGCACAATAATAAATTCGAAAAAAAAATTGAGGGCTCAACTAATGACATTAATCCTGGTTAATGATTTAACCATTTTTGATAATTGCTCTGATCATAAAATATTAATTACTCTTTACGAAATTAATCCTCATGATCATCTAACCTAGTAATTATCCCTTAATGAGCTTAGCACTGATTACCAACAATCACTTATAAAATTCAATTTAAAAATATTACCTTGCACCTTACGAAATGGGATAATTATTAGAGTTTGAAAGTCAATTCTACAAAAACAAATGTTCCATAAAAACTAGGTGGATATTACAAAATCCAACGGCCCTTAAAGTCTCAAGATGTTAACAAAAAACTCCACATGCCTTGAAGACGTAACTTCGTACTTAAATAGCAATGAGAAATTAAAAAAAAACAATACCGTAGAACATCTTAACTGCTTTCATATCTTAACAGAGAGAGAGAGAGAGAGAGAGAGAGAGAGAGAGAGAGCATCGGCCTTTCTAACAGTTTACAGGCACCCGGAGACCTACAGTAGAGAACCCTGCACATTATGAACCGAAACTGCATTCAACCACCTTGTGGTACTGGACGCCATCTTTGAACATATGTAAAAATTACTAATTAATGAACAGGCATCATCCAACCGCATCTCATATTCTGGGAATAACCTTCAATTAGCAAAGAAAGAGAAAGAGACTTGTCCTTAACAGACTAAAAGGAGGTAAAACATACCAGCAAGGTACTTAATACTAACTTATATACATAATTTACTCTTTCTGAAGTTTGAAACATTCCTGTCGCCATACAGTGGTCATGATATACGTCTCACTAACATGAGAACCAGGGTGCGCTTCCAAGACAAGGGAGAGCATTACGCATGTTCCGTTAAAACCCCCTTTTCTTTGCTGCAATGAACAACGAATTGTGAACATGGTTGTTAATTAACTGTGGTAGTAATTTTACGAGATGTTGGAAACACAAGGGTAGCACCTTCTGAAGCCGGGAAGGGGGACGGGAATGAAAACCTGATACAAAATATGACCGGAGAATATGGCCATCAAAATCCATGTGCAAGATCTCTTGCCTTTACCCTAAGGCATTATTAAACAAGCTGCATATAACAGAAAAAAATTACAAAGAAAGCTTGGTTTCACGAACAATGACTGAAGGAATATAAAACAATTTTAACGTACAAAAGCCATCACATTTAAGGTAGATCTGATGAACAGCGGTCTAGGATTAACCAGGATATTGGATTAATGCAAGCTCGCACGAATGCAGGCAGTTCTCTCTCTCTCTCTCTCTCTCTCTCTCTCTCTCTCTCTCTCTCTCTCTCTCTCTCTCTCTCTCTCTCATCTATTTTATATATATTATATATATATATATATATATATATATATATATATATATATATATATATATATATATATATATATATATATATATATATATATATATATATATATATATATATATATATATATATAATCCCAAGACTCACTACAAATGTAGCCCAGGTTAATTATTAATTCAAAACAAACGACTGACAGTTTCCCACTTCAAGGGAAAATATAACTCTGCCGTCCTTTCTGCCCTTCTGTAATCTCTTTAGTTCCTTGGACCTTCGTGACAGTAATCTCCCAAAAGCAAAATCCTGACGACGACACTCTGGTTAATACACTGAAGAATTTCCTGTCCCTTCCTTCCATATACCAAATGGAGAGAGAGAGAGAGAGAGAGAGAGAGAGAGAGAGAGAGAGAGAGAGAGAGAGAGAGAGAGAGAGAGAGAGAGAGATTCTCACCTAAGTTGACCTTATGCAAACTGGAGTGAGAAAGAGGTTAACCGACACATAGATATTCCTATCCTCCTCTTTACTTTTATATCTACCAGAGAGAGAGAGAGAGAGAGAGAGAGAGAGAGAGAGAGAGAGAGAGAGAGAGAGAGAGAGAGAGCTCTAGTTGACCGCAATGTTCAAGGTGGTAAGAGAGGCTTAACCCTTTCGTTCACCTTACATAAGCCAGAGAGAGAGAGAGAGAGAGAGAGAGAGAGAGAGAGAGAGAGAGAGAGAGAGAGAGAGAGAGAGAGAGAGAGAGAATTTGACTCACAGAATATTTCATAAAAATTTGGTCAAACTCTACGCAGTCTTCATTACGTAACGAAATCAATTATATGATAATAATGAGAAGAATTCACGCCTTGTGCACTGTGATACGCTTCGGAGGCTCTTCACGCCATCAACCTTGCAGCAGCGGCGAAGGCAATAATATTTGCTAACACGCCCGACGTAAGCCTTCAAGCGCAGACAAGGTTAATCCAATCATTTTCCCATCATGATAATTCGCGGATACAAAGAAAAAAGAAGAGTGGCACTGTGACGGGCCTTCCCAGCCGGGTTCTTTGGCAATGACAGTAATCCACCTCAAGAACATCAATGCCACACAATTCGATGCTGTGGATTCCACCTTGTGTATAGTGTATGTTGTAGTTGATTCTTTCTAAATTCTTTACCTACTGTTAATATCGCCTAGAGATGATTAATGTTTTTTTATATGGTTAATACGTAATTTATATAATTATCACAGTACGTTCGTCTACAGAGTAAAGAACGCAAACTGGCTTCAAGAGGAATACAACTACTATATCTCAATTATATATTTAATAATTGCTACCACCTTCAGGCTAATACCTATGGTTTTACACATGGATATTAGCTACCCTCAACATACACACACTTAGCTGATGTTCAAAAACCAACAGGCCTAACCAGCAAAGAATCGTGCCTAACTGTATTCCTGCCTCTTCATAAGAAATATGTACGCTATTATCTAGAAGAGCAGTACATTAATAATATCTTCATTTCTCTTTTTTCGTGTAATTTATTATCTCAGATTGCTAAATGGTCCTTCTATAAAAACTAATGTATAGTGTTTCTCCTGGCAAGACGACCTCCTGTGATCAATGCCTCGACTTCAAAAAGCCTGTATAGATGACGCAAACTACCAAAAACATGTTCCGTTAAAAGTGAAGAAAAGTTCAAAACCAAGAAGCAAAATGTATAGCTATGAATTAACACAATGCGTAAATAGTAAAAACAATACTACTTATACAATAAAATTATGAAAGCATTTACATGGAAAAGTAATGACAAGTTTTACCGATTTCGCTACGTTAATTACAAGATTTTCTTAAAAAAAATTTAAATTACAAGAAAATTTCTGTAACATTCTGGTAAGATTTAACAAAGGGGATCTTAAGAACAGTTAGTTTTATTTTCATTATGACATCGTCACCCTACTCCTTCATAACATGAAAAAGACGAGCAAAAGGAAAGAAAAGAAAAATGGAAGGAGACGACAATGAAGATAAATAGGAACACTGCTACACCGGAGCCGCCTCTGGGATAATGCATTTAACAAACTTGATTCCACATAACACTAAGATGCTTGCATATTAAGGTAACAACTGTAGCCCTCTTGCTATTGCCAAGATTTTGAACCGCATTTTCTCAATATTCCTGTGTGAAACTTGGACATCTACTGTGGCCACCTCCTAGCCTGTGGGCCGTGGTTTAAATTAAACATTCAAATTTACTCCATATAAGGAACCTTCCACATAACTTTTGTTATTTTTGGCCTAGTAGTTCTAAGAAATTATTCAAATAAGCCGACTATATTTTCACTAGTTAATTGTCCGTCCATAAAGGGTCCAGTCTCCCGGTTTGAATATGATTTGCGTCAATTTTCGTAAAAGTTCATCCAGTACTGCTGATGAGGAAACTGACAAAGAGAAAACTTTACACCAGACGGACGATTATACATTAGGCCAGACTCTGATGAGAAAGCTTTCCAACAAAGCTAAAAATAAATAAATAAAAAAAGGAAAAGTACAAATGAAAATATAGTGGAAGATCCCCTACGACTACAGATCCCTCGGATTAACACTGAACATTCGGAGGAAGCTGTCGCGTTGTAAAATTCATCTAACATGCACAGCCTGTTGATTCTCCTTTCTTCATTCCCCTGACTGACACGCACACACACAGATTATATATATATATATATATATATATATATATATATATATATATATATATATATATATATATATATATATATATATATATATATATATATATATATATATATAATATATATATAATATATATATATATATATTATATATATATATGTATACTTATATATATATATATATATATAATATATATATATATATATATATATATATATATATAATATATATATATATATATACAGAACAACAATCTGCAATGACAACAATCTGCAATGACGTCCCCCGCACAAAAGTTTGTCCACATAACAAAGGACGACATACCACTTTCCAAGAAACACTGGCAGGCGTTCATTTATGTGAGGTTAAAGGCTTACGCGATCCTAAAGCAATTAAAACTAAGATGCCACAATAAACTTTCAACTCTTATAAAGATCCTCCTACGATATCGAAGCACATGAAAAATGATAAAATCGTACATTTTTTTTAAAATCTTCCATGCATTAAAAACATTTAAAACTATACTTAAATTCTTCAGAAATTGATATTTTAAGAAAGTAGGATGCTTATATATATATTTTCGAAAAATAAAAAATATAAAATGTTCATAAAATACCAAAAAACGAGATAAAGCTCAAGTGTTCGTGACACATAATGATTTCGGCGGTGGCAAATTCCGATTCGACTTTTTGCCGTCAAGCATGACCTTGACGTCACTCTACATGTCTAATATGGAACCTTTATCACGAACATCTCAAAATTATTGGGCAAAAAAGTGGTAAAAATAGTCCTTTGCAGATGGAGGAACCGTAATTATAGGCTGAAGAGGCAGAAAGAAAGGCGAGTTACTAAATGGTTCCAGAATGTATACAGTTTGGGGGGGGGGTTGTATGTGTATATACAAACATACATAACCTCACACACACACATATATATTATATATATACATATGTGAGAGAGAGAGAGAGAGAGAGAGAGAGAGAGAGAGAGAGAGAGAGAGAGAGAGAGAGAGAGAGAGAGATTTGACCAAGAATGTCTCAGTAATAACGCTGATCAAATTCAAACAAAACATCCAAGAGTGAAATGTCTGGAAGTACTCCAACAGAGGAGGAAGGCGTTCCTTTGACACATCCAGGCCTTCCAACAATGAGGTTTTTTGTAACTGCATTTTCTCAGGAATAATACCAAATGGAGAGAACGGCGAAAGCAATTTCCCAAACTCTATTCCGTTTTATTCCATAAGTTACACACACAACGATAGCGAGGTTTATATCGAAACATTCCAGTGATAGTTTATTACATAAAGGGTGTGTCCATTTTGTCATGATTATCTCAAGAATATAGCAAAGCGGTAAATAACTGATATATTTTACAACGCTGGATCTGACCTTCAACGCAGATTAACCTCCCATCCACTTCTTTAATACACAGAAAGTCTCAAAATTTATTTCTAACAATGTTACTGGAATGTTAAAAATGAAATCGCGAACACGCCTCCTTCTCGTTAGCAAACCGCGCAGAGAAACACAGTTGGCACCAGAAAGCGACAATGCTAAGGCAAAAGCCACGATAAAGCAGGGTGTGAAAAACAAAGCCATTACCATGGAAATATGACCCTAGGGGGCCGTTGCCATAAAAAATAGAGGGAAGCGAGGAGAAGAGTGATGTTCTCTGGGCTCTGCCACACCTCGTCTATTAACCCATATTCTTCAAAGAATCTAACTATTCCCAAAACAATACTGGAACACTCCCGCCAGTCCCCCCCCCACACACACAACACATTCACGTAAACAACAACAACAACAACAACGAAGGGGCACACAGAAACAAATACGCACAAAATCCTTTGCTGGCTTGGCAGTAGGCATTCCGACCCAGTAAGATAATTACCAAAAGATAAAATTTTTTCTCATTACCAAAAGATTAAATTTTTTCTCAATTTTCCAAAATTAGCTAAACACCCCGCGGAAACATATCACCAATTGTATAAATATACGGACACATAGCATGGCGAGCTTCCAAACGTTCGCAATTATGAGTCTGCGTACAAAATAATCAGATAACGTATTGCTCGAAATAGCCAAAATGTCAATAAAAATTTTTAAGAGTAGAAAATTAGAGCATGATTATTAATAGTGGAATAAAAATACCGCCGAAATATGAGACCGATAAGACACGAAAAGAATTATATAAACTGTGATTGACAGGTAAAGATAAATTATTTGAGAATGCACGTTATACAAACTCACTCACTCTCTCCCTCTCCCTCCCTCTCTCTCTCTCTCTCTCTCTCTCTCTCTCTCTCTCTCTCTCTCTCTCTCTCTCTCTCTCTCTCTCTCTCTCTCTCTCTCTCTCTCTCTCTCTCTCTCTCTCTCTCTCTCTCTATATATATATATATATATATATATATATATATATATATATATATATATATATATAATATATATATATATATATATATATACATATACACACAAACACACATATATATATATATATATATATATATATATATATATATATATATATATATATATATATATTATATATATATATATATATATATATATATATATATATATATATATATGTATACACCTACATACATCTGTATGAAGGAAGGGAAAATTAAAAACTTGATTGGAGCTATATATTTCGTTGTACTGAGAACGTCAGACTCAAAATACAGCATGAAAAAGTACTACATCCCTCCGTTTCTGTATACACATTTTAGGGTTATCACGTGTACACATATTTACTCATACATAAATACATACATGCATTACCTATATATATATGTATATATATATATATATATATATATATATATATATATATATATATATATATATATATATATATATACATATATACATATATACATATATATATATATATATATATATATATATATATATATATATATATATATATATATATATATATATATATATATATATATATATATATATATATATATATATATATATATATATATATATATATATATATATATATATATATATATATATATATATATAGATCGATATAGATAGGTAGATATAATGTGTGTAGGTAAAGTTGATATCTTCAAAATTACGTAAAAAAATGAGTAAGAAAATCCTTCAAGAGTAATGATTACTCTTCCATCTACACCACTTTCTCCTATTGCATGGACATAACAAATCATCAGATTTCTCTCGGAAATCCTCAGCCTCGCCAGAATGATATAATCAAGATAATGTAAGCAACATCAAGGATCCAGAAATATGTGCCGACTCACATCAGAAGGTGAGATAAAATGTTGACTCACGTTCACATCTATCATCCTGTAAAATAATCATAAAAATACGGTGGCTGGCTGGCAGGGGAGGGAGAGAGAGAGAGAGAGAGAGAGAGAGAGAGAGAGAGAGAGAGAGAGAGAGAGAGAGAGAGAGAGAGAGAGAGAGAGAACGCGGAATGTAAGGTCTCATTCATTCTGGTTTCTGACAAGGACGAGAAAATTACAAGTGGCGTAACAATCCGTTTATAACAACTATAATGCTATTTATCTAACCTTCACAAAACCCAGCATTCCTTCTACAAATTCCTACAGTATCTTTACAACAAAGCTAAAACACATACACACATACATACAACATACAACACAAATTATATATATATATATATATATATATATATATATATATATATATATATATATATATATATATATATATATATATATATATATATATATATATATATATATATATATATATATATATATATATATATATAATAATTACAGTCCTTAAAGCTACTCTTAAAATAAGATAGATAACCTACTCAATTTACCTAATCGAAACAAAGTGACAGAAGAGACGGGGGAAGAAAATCAACGGTTTCTAACAACACATATGAATAGACAGATTGAAGGTAACGGAGGTAACGAAAGGCTTTTATGAAGGCGAAGATTTTATTTTACGAATTCCATCATTCATCACTCATGATGAGAAAGATGATTACTGCACTCTATCAACCATTCTTCGCCCGCCCCTCCCACCCACCCAACTCTGACAGCAAAACTCAACGTAAAGAATATACTGACACATCGCGATTTTATAGATCTCTTATTATACGATTTCACAAGCCCAAAAGAAGAGGAAGTTTCAAGATGAAGGCGCTTCACATAATTAGTTGAGCAAGTGATGAAAGCGCAATGCACAAGGCAATGAATGGTGAGGATCACTAACAAAGCGTAACGCTAACCACAATGACAAAGAACTAACTGCCGCGGTTTCACTTACATTTCTTTGGGACCTGACAGAGCATATCTCATGAGCGGTCTCACCCAAGAGGGCTGAAGATTACCTTGTCGAAGTCCTTCTGCTTTCAATTATACAATGTTAAACATTCTGACGGGGACTGATCAATCAAGTCTTGTTTTCCCTTTCTTCGCCCCCCGCCAACGACCCACAACAACTGACTACCTCAGTTTACAATTCATACCTTAGATCAGCACGAGCATACTGGCTGTTTAGACAACAGACCTATACCGTTTCCACCTCATAATAATGATTACAATTCTTTGAAAACAATTTTGACGTAGACATGGGGCGGGTGCTCTGAGACTTCACTCGAATTAAGCCTAATATATATTATGCGAATACAAGACCATTCTCTCTCTCTCTCTCTCTCTCTCTCTCTCTCTCTCTCTCTCTCTCTCTCTCTCTCTCCTGTGTGTGTGCGTGTTTGTGTGTGTGTGTGACTCAAAATAATTTGGAATAATCAAGTCAAGCCTCCATTTATGCGATATTTGGGTATGATCACCAAAGATAAAATTTGTTAAGAGGCATCGTCAAAACTGAAGACGTCGTAGTTGCAGTTGGTGTTACATTTCTTAGGGTACAGCGAAGCAATACCCAAAAAAAGTAAAAACAATCACCACTGAGATTTTCTTTACTACATCTACACGCGACCGCACGCTCACAAACGATTCTTATCTTGACCACTTTTACAAGCCAACGCACAAAATAAGGAAGAAAAAGAGGTCATCCGTCGTTCTGCACAGGAGGAAATGTAACACCCGCAGCGGTAGACTGAGCCAAGGTCTACAAAAAGCTTGAACTGAGTAATCTGGGGGCACATCACAATGATAATGACAACGGGGAACGAGGGTATGCCTTTATTCTCAAAACAGGGTCAAGGAAACTTAAGACCAGAGAAATTCCCCATTGAAATATGAATGATGGGCAAACACGAAATATGCCAAAGACGACCTACATCATAACCAATACTCTCGGCGCAAAAGAATATCTAGAGATACCAAAAGGTGAGAACCTTACAAAAATAAATAAATAAATAAATAAATAAATAAATAAATAAATAAATGAAAATGTACAGCTTCCAGTTACCATCAAGCTACAAGCTCTGACGCTCTGCAACACCTTTTCGTCCGTATTCAACATTTCCCGCTTCGATGAACCGGAATAATCCTTGAAACGGCTGTGACTACAAACACCGCTACGACCTCGTTAGCCTTCGAACAGCTATTGTTCTAACAACGACCTATTGTTCAAATCTACTTGGTGCATTCGTAAGTTAATCACGGTTCTATTACGACATATATATATATATATATATATATATATATATATATATATATATATATATATATATATATATATATATATATATATATATATATATATATATATATATCACAGACATGTGCTAATTAAATTATTAGGATATTTTACCAACATTACTAATCTATATAAATACACATTTAACTAGACATTTTATACCTAAAAAATGGAGACACTGAGCTCTATCTGAATTTAAATGTTTATCTTAGATAAAACTATAAATTAATATAAAAGGGCACGGTTAATTTTCAAACCATGCTCTATCTTTCTTAAAGTACTTTACCAGCTGTATTGGGAAACTGATTGGTTTAGCTTACGGATTTCCGAACCTGGATTTTAACTAAAAAATATACAAAGCTCGTTCAAGAAAAAAAATAACAATCAAAATCCCGAATATACTTTGAATGGTATTCAACAAAAAACAAGGGTAAATATCTCGCATTATTTACAGCTTACATCTTTTGATATCTGGTCTAGTTGTAAGTGGACTAGCTTGTCACTAATTGTTTTTCAGTTCAGCAAAAGTAAATCCATCTAACAAGAACAATTCACACATGTAACCTAAGCTATTTATTCAACAAAATGTCTGCCATGCAACGTGAAGCAAAGAAGTTCCATCATTTGGAGATGCAGCGAATAAATAAATGCCAAACCAGAATTATTCCGCCTTGATTTCGCATTTCCCGAAGAGTGCCGAGGGAAAGTGAAGGACGGCATAGGTCACGTGACTGGAAATGGTGATGACACTGCAGTAAGTTTCGGGCACAATGCCGAACAAAGGCTATAAAAATTCATAGGTTTCGTCTTCCAGTTTGAAGAAGTTTATTGTTTACAAGACAAAAAATTTTCAGTCGTCAAGGAGACAACTTGCATCCTTTTCTAAAATGGTTACCATGCAAGTTTCTGGGGAATGTACTAATAAACAAAATCTGAATATCTTGTATAACATAACCAGCAAACTGTAAATTTTCGGTAAATACCAGCGTCAAAAGCATAATATATAATATAATAATAATAACAACAACACACTAGCAAAAATTCAGGCTACAAGAACAAATGAGGAATAGACCACGAGATTTATTATTTAGACAAACTAATGTGTACAAAAAGGATGTGAGGATGAGTGGGGGAAGGGGAGGAGGCGGAGTTAAGAACTTCCAAACGCTGTACGAGAGAGAGAGAGAGAGAGAGAGAGAGAGAGAGAGAGAGAGAGAGAGAGAGAGAGAGAGAGAGAGAAGGTACATGGGGAGAGAGAAGGTACATGGGGAGAGATAAGCAGTATCGCATGAAACCAAGCTAGCAATAATTTCTCTTACGAGAGCAATTCATTTCTCGTTAGGGGGCAAGTGGGCGAAAAACAATAAACGGGAATAAAGCGACGATGATGATGAAGTAGCGTTCGCAGGTAGTCGTGATAAAGGGAAATGGATGAAAAGTTGAGGAACATTAAAACAGAGGTTTAGGAAAGATGATAAAGGAGACAAAACGTAATGGTTAAGTGAGAATAAAATGGAAAATGTTGATGTCGTGACGAAACTCACGAAACGAATGAGTAAAATTGGGAGAAAACGAAGAAAGGGGAAAATAGGAAAAAGGAGGAGGAGGAGGAGGAGGAGGAGGAGGAGGAGGAGGAGGAGAGGAGGAGGAGGAGGAGGAAGGAGGAGGAGGAGGAGGAGGAGGAGGAGGAAAAACCATGTGCAAAAAATTAGAAAAGCTGAATCTACACGAGAAGGATGATAGACGAAGCAAAGCAATATCTGGAGAGAGAGAGAGAGAGAGAGAGAGAGAGAGAGAATACAGGGAAGAACTCCGATGCCCTCTTCAGAATCATTACCGTCACTTCAGGCTGTTCCGAGCATCCCAGAGAAGCCCTCGTGAGCGTCTTTGAAGGAAGACTGAAAGGTTGCCTGCCAGCCAGGTTGATGTTCCCTGCACCTTCAAGACGGTGCTTCTTCCTCCGCAATCCAATCGCAAAACAAGCCATAAACACGTACACAACACGAGGTCGGAGGCTGGAGGTCAAGGCCAGTGCAGAGTATCTTTTTCAGAGTTCAAGTGTGTGTGCTGACTGCTTCAGTTCATGACGCGATTCGTGCAACGCAACTGAGCGTAAATGCAGGCACGATATACATACATATATACGTGTTTGGGTTAGTATAAACCGAGTATTAAGGATGAGACCTACTGCCAAATTTTCTGATTGGCCCAGGTAAAATTTAAGTCATATTAATGAATTAAAAACAGAGGTACTCATAAATCGTATTGGAAAAAGCTCAAAAAAATTAAATCTCAAAGAACTATTTTAATACCGCCAAACTCGAATCTAATGCACCTTACATCCGACAGAGAGAGAGAGAGAGAGAGAGAGAGAGAGAGAGAGAGAGAGAGAGAGAGAGAGAGAGAGAGAGAGAGAGAGACCCAAGAAGAGCAGCAGAACTGTCTACCTCCATAATTATAGGAACTAGTAGTGAAAGATTCAAGGAGACAGCTCCCAATGATCGATAAATAAAAGGAAAAAGACCCCGAAACGAAAAAGGGCCGAAGCTGACCTATGCTGTATAAATACCGGATAAGGTGGTCTGCCACATCGGTACTCGATTAATATAAAATTGAGGGAAAAATGGAGTATCATGATTATCACCTGACTATGACCTAATGACAACTGGACTAAATAATAATAATAATAATAATAATAATAATAATAATAATAATAATAATAATAATAATAATAATAATAATAACAATAATAATAATAATAATAATATAACTTTGGGGTAAGTCATGACATGTGTTTTGTAAATGATTTGGCATTAAACATTTAGACACTAGAGTAGCAGCAGTGCAAATTCCAGGAATACTTTTGAAGTCTTTGGGGATAAATAAATATTCAACTGTCATGTTAAGAAGGTTTAATTATTATTATTATTATTATTATTATTATTCAGAAGATGAACTCTATTCATATGGAACAAACCCACAGGGGCCATTGACTTGATATTCAAGCTTCCACAGAATATGGCGTTCAGGTAATGTCCCCACGGGTTTGGGCGATATGACCATTACGACGACGTGGTTCGTGTCCCCGGTGAATACGTCTGAAAAAATTACGACGACGTGGTTCGTGTCTCTGTTGAATACGTCTAAAAAAAATTACATGGTTCGTGTCCCCGTCGAATGCCTAAAAAGTAAAAAAAATTACGAAGACATGGTTCGTGTCCCCGTCGAATACGTCAAACTCACACATTACGACGCGGTTCGTGTTCCCGTTGAATACGTCAAAAAAAAAAAAAAAAAAAAAAAAAAAAAAAAAAGAAAGATGCGACGACGACAGAGACAGTCAGACGCATCGTTACCTTCTGGGCCCAATGTCTCGCGACTACTTGGTCCATTATCAGCAGGTCGACGTCCTCACTCACGTATGGAAGACAAGAAGTTGGAAGTGGTGACTCAACATAAGAACAACGTCCTTCCCGATTCATTTGTTTTTTTTTTTTTTTTTTCCTGCTTGATGAGGAATACTGCTCAGCGGGGAAATACAGTAAACTCTAAGATGTATCAAACGTCGCTGCCACAATAACATTTAATGTTAGGACGAGCGAAATGAATACAAGCAGGGTAAAAGACGCTAAGAAGCAAAATCACGTTAAAGCATCACGTTAACAGGGACAAAAAAGGTTTCATAATAATTACCTTTCATGCCACATGCAGGAGTGCTTTAACACAAAGGTTTATTTATATATATATATATATATATATATATATATATATATATATATATATATATATATATATATATATATATATATATATATATATATATATATATATATATATATATATATATATATATATATATATATATATATAATATATATATATATATATATATATATATATATATATATATACATATATATATATATATATATATATATATATATATATATATATATATATATATATATATATATATATATATATATATATATAAATTACAGGGTTTCCACTGACAGGGAGTGGTTCTAGAGAAAAAAATTATGGTCTCTGCTACATCCATATTTCACACTTGAATCAACAACATAAAGGATGCTCATCAGCATTATGTCAAACTCTACACACTGAATGTGTTTTTGAGAGAGAGAGAGAGAGAGAGAGAGAGAGAGAGAGAGAGAGGAAGGCTGGACATGCCCTTTGTACACAAGTTCATGCCCTTTGTACACAAGTTCAAGTTCAATTTCATGACTGTTGGGGTCATAAGAAATCTAGCCCTCTTACCCGATAAAACTTCACACAGATTCAAGTGAAGTTAAGGGCCAGAAAGGAAGGGATGACAGAGATAGAGAGAGAGAGAGAGAGAGAGAGAGAGAGAGAGAGAGAGACTCTTGTTCTATCCGCGTAAACGGTATCACGATGGCATCGGCTACTTTATATGAAGCGGATAAATAGTTTCTCTTTTCATTTACTTATTCACGCAAATTCCTACAACAGATAAAGGAAAGGTAAACGAAAATGGCGTGAAGTGAAGTTTCTACAGCAGTTTTAAGTCGACCTGCATGGGTAATGTGAACAATGTCATTTGTTTACACAACCCTTCGCGATCAACAACTCATTTTCATTATCAACTGGATGTAAGCCTAACACGGCACTATTAGTCCTCTGAATACTCCAATCTCTACTGACTGAAGTATTCATTATTTCGTTTAAAATCAACTTTTCGATGAATGGAAACGCAAAACTGTCTACCTAATATAAAAAAAAAACAAGAAGTATTCTCTGATAATCACTACAATATTACCACAACAAAATTTCTACTATTAGTTTAGCAAAGACTTCAGTTATTTGCATAGTAATATCTATATTGCCTTGCCCTAAAACATCAGCTTGTAAAAACTTTCATTAACCTGTATTACTAATTTAAATGGCCAAGCACAACCGCTTTCATTTAAGAATTCATTTAATTTTCCCTTTATTATTTTTCTTTTCTCCCCGCGTCCTCTCTTTTTTTCCAACCATTTTGTTCCGCAACTGCCTTCCCTCAACCATAAGGTTTGACGATAGTCTACGGGTTATAAACTCCACGTCTTGCCCTGCGGTCGCACTGTCATTTTGACGGCATAGGAACGCGAGTAACAATAACTGAAGCTCTGACAAAAGAAATTGGTAAAACCAAAATGAAATAAGTGTAAAAAACTTACAAGGTCCTATGTTTTGTCAGTCTGGAAGCTGTAATAAAACCATAAGAAATAAAAAAAAGAATCAGATATTCCGGTTTTTAGTTCATAAAATATAAAATGCTGCTAATAATTAAGAAGTGACGCGATGAGAATCGAAGGATCGAGGGATCTTGCACCCAATTTCTTTCTGTCTCCATCAATCACAATTGACATCGCACAACAGACGACTGAATCTGAAATCAGCTGGAGGTCAGTCCTGTCAGTATTGATTATGACCGAAAGTGTTTCCCCCCTCCAGAGAGAGAGAGAGAGAGAGAGAGAGAGAGAGAGAGAGAGAGAGAGAGAGAGAGAGAGAGAGAGAGAGAGAGAGAGGATCTCGACCTCAATCGACTCATCCCCCTAACCGGGAAATCCTTCCACATTTAAGATTTTACTGACCTGAATTTCGTATGACACACGTATAACTACAACAGCCGTCCTAGGCTGTGCCTAAACTCGACCCCTCTCTCTCTCTCTCTCTCTCTCTCTCTCTCTCTCTCTCTCTCTCTCTTTCCTCCCCTTCACTGCAGGGAAAGGGGACGCTTCACAAAATTTAGACAGGTAGTCGTGAAAGTATACATGGTGCGGAAGCAGTTCTCTATAGGTGGATGAATATACAACGTACGGATGAAGGGGCAGTGGAAACCGACGGAAGAAGGGTGACTGTTCCTGGAGATAAACTGTGCTACGTAACACTGGTTATGTGAACCGGTATACTGTAAAGCTATAGGTGGATATAAGGATGGGGAGATCGATGCCAAACGTTCGGGTGGATGGGATACAAAATAAGGATGATATAAAAAAAAAGGAAGCCCCGAAAGAAAGATTTAAAATGAACAAGAATGTGCAAAAGTAAGAATCGCGAAATGAAGAATAAATGAGCGACCAGAATGAAGATACCATAGATGAAGATGATGACTAAGAGTGGTGGAAGAATGCCAGAAGAAGGAACAGATTAGAAAAAAAGAGCACATTTACGTATAAGAGGTGGAGGGAGCACTGTCCATCAATAATAGTTCGATATACTAGCAATATCGCTGGGAAACACACTTACGTCCCTGGGCAGGTTTGAAAACACAGTAATATAAAACAACAGCATTTTCGAGCCTGATCATGGATTAATCCATGTTCCCGGTTTCAATCAGATTTAGTATTGTTTGCTGGGGAAAATATACGAAATAAATAAATGGTTCGTTAGAGTCACGGCCATTTGGCCACGGAAGACCACTTTCAATCCAATACATTCGCAATAAAAAGCAAATTACAATATTTAAAGAGTTCAGGGCAATAAAAAATATGGAAAAAATGATGTTAAAAACTACACAAATGCATAAGTAAAATGAGAATTATTGTTCAAAAACAAAGTGCACTAGAGTTATATAATTCGTATTAACAGTCACGGTGCAATGACAGAACAATTAAGTTAACATGAAAAAAGTATCACTTCAACGCAATTTCATGGAGAGAGAGAGAGAGAGAGAGAGAGAGAGAGAGAGAGAGAGAGAGAGAGAGAGGAGAGAGAGAGATTGACAGCGACGCGCTACAGCTGTATGCTCTCAGGGCATCGTAAAAATATATAGCAGGAGAAACGATTTTACAGAAGGCCATAAAATGTTGGTGGCAAAAAGGTGAGAGAGAGAGAGAGAGAGAGAGAGAGAGAGAGAGAGAGAGAGAGAGAGAGAGAGAGAGAGAGAGAGAGAGAGAGATATTACATATAAGTTCTCGTCGTCAGAAAATAATATAAAGAATTTTACGATATGAAACGTGACACGAACATAGGCAATGAATGATATAGGCATTTAAAAATAATATTAAACCGACACAGACAGCTCGGTCGTGAAAGGAATTATAACAACTTTACTAATAAAGCCATTTAATTAAATACCTTCTTAACCAGACCCCCGCCATAAGCGACTGCCAAATAGCACCAAGATACGCCCCAATTAACAGCTTTTTATTTCTTATTTACTTGCTGGGATATCGTAAACTCCCGACTGGTTCTTATCTCAAGAAGCTGGGCAGTCACATGAAATCGTAGATTATAGCTTAGGCGTATACAAACAAGGCATTTCAAATGTTCCAAGATATTCTACAACTTTGGCAAACACTTTAAGAGCTCTGTACACAAATTATGAGAACAATGAAAACAAGGAAACGTTGTTGTTTTAAATCTTACACTTTTTCCTTTACGATACACCACTCCTACATCACCGCCTGGGGAAAAAAACGATGAAACAAAAGCAGTCAAGGAAAGACGGCAGTGCTGTCGATTCGTTACTGGCTGTTGAGAGGAGTCTAACAAATGATTTCCACTACTGAAGGGTAGACTTTTATTTCCCTTAAAAGAAGAGACTGGTTGTCAAGGGAAGTCCTAAATTTTTTCCACAAGAACCTTCTTCGGATTTTACAATTTATCAATTCTCTTGCTTTGTTAAAGATTCATATATTATTTCATCGGTTCACTTGAGATATAACAATGAGTAGATGCAAGGAAAAACAACATAACAGTTAATGCCCTTTCATACTTTAAAACTGCAGTTTAGTGCATGAGCCCACTAGGCAAAAATCCTTGCCAACATAGCCTAAAACTGAACCATTTATACGTACCTTAAACCTACTCTTACTCTAACTGGATATTAAGGCCCTTCCTTTCTAATACCTCTTTCACACCATTAATTTTGGACTGGGCCTATACTCGTTCTACCATCCTTATCTCCTCCTGTCTTCCACATGACGACACCAACTCAAACCGCAATGACCTTTTGTTTCGCCTACACTAACCTTTTTACCACTTACTGTATCCACATAGTTCATATCCTTTGAATGGATTCATATAAACTACGACGAAATAATGGAATAATTGAAAACTATTTTAGGGCCAAGAATGAGCAAAAACAACGTTGGACAGAATTCTTTACAATAAGTTTACATAACTTTATTTTAAAATATCAACCTCAACCTTCCAAACCCAACATGTACTAAATAACAGTTAATAGCAACATCTTCAATAATTTCTTTACCAGCATTCAACATCCACACTCACTTTCAAAGTGAGAGAGAGGGCTTAACAATCACTCTCATACACTCCTACACTTGATTCCACAAGAACTCAAGTCTCTTCTTAATCTTTTGCACATATCCTACTACCTTCCTCGCTAACCTTATTTAGTGGGTCGCCTCTTCTCTTATTCTAACATCATCTGTTATGTTTACTCCCAAATTTCCCATCTGAATCAATTATTGCCGATGTCCTACAACGCATATTAACATTCAATGCTCCACCTTCCAGACTTCCCTTTAACCTAAAACTCATTCTTACGTTTACATTTACTCTATTTAAAGCACTTTCAAATGGAATCTGACTTCAACATAAATGCTTTTTAGCGGCCTAATGGATCATAAACGTCGAATAGGAGCTACTTCCGGCATAAAGCTTCATTAGTTTCTGCAGTTGTTCTTCACTATCCCCATTCAGTACTGCCTCCTTTGCAAATATCAACCTATGAACACTCCAGTTATGACCCAATTTCTAATTTCACAATATTGCACTGTGTCTTTCCATTCTCCAGCTTTCCTATCACTGAATCCATAGTAAAGAAATTTATCTCTGAACCACCTGTACACAAACCCTGTCGCTCGCTCATCAATATATCCTGATACAAGTTTCATTTCATCATAAAAACATTTATTCGCTCCAACAAACTTATCTTTAATATATATTTAATATACGACGCATTGCCTCTGTTGAGTCTATCAAGGTGTATTCTTGGTCCAGGTAAGCCCAACATACATTAATATATACTGTATGTATGTGTGTGTGTGTGTGTGTATATATATATATATATATATATATATATATATATATATATATATATACATATACTCTGCATATATATATATATATATATATATATATATGTATCTATATATATATATATACATATATATATATATATATATATATATATATATATATATATATATATATATATATATATATATATATATATATATATATATATATATATAATATACACAATTTATTTCATACTTCGCTGTTGTTGTAACTTTGCACTCTAAAATTGGAATACTTCCTTAACTGATAAATTATTATACTAATTTATTTCAGTTTGCATTTTCATGCTCGATTACTTGTGTAATATCCTCTCCCCACCCACCTCTCTCTCTCTCTCTCTCTCTCTCTCTCTCTCTCTCTCTCTCTCTCTCTCTCTCTCTCTCTCTCTCTCTCTCTCTCCAAAACTGTGATAATAGAAAAGTCATCAGACAGATAATTCAGCTTTTTATTTTCGAAAGAGACCGCTTCACGCTCTTACTATTTCCTTTTTCGTAGAGAGAGAGAGAGAGAGAGAGAGAGAGAGAGAGAGAGAGAGAGAGAGAGAGAGAGAGAGAGAGAGAGAGAGAGAATTACAAAACTTTTTACGTACAGGACTCGAAATGAAGCCACTCCAAAGATGCAAAACAACAAAAACTACGAAATGAACTTAGTTAAAACCATTTCCAAATTCCGCTCCATTTCCAAGGATCAGAGAGGCCGGCCTCTTAATTCGGGGGCTGATTATGCAAATGCCTTTTCAGTCTCCATTCAGTTTCCACCCGACCATCTACCGATTTACTCGCTAACTTAACCCAGGACCTCTATTCACTGCATTAGGACTTTTATGCTCTGATGATCTAGGGCTAAATTATTGTTACACACGAAATATCATAGGATGGTGACGTCTGCAAGACGGCCATGGGAGTAAATAAAAATAGTCAGGTAAGCACAAACGACGAACTAATCAAGCAAAATAAACTATAAACATTCAAAGGAAAATTCTGACAGCTACACAATAATGAAATTAACAGACTGTAAATCTGTGAAAACATTTAACTGGCTACGAGTATCATTCTATAAAATCTAACCTTAACCTAGGTGACTATGGTTTTCACAGTTTTCAATATAATCAACAGAGGTTCCAGCAGTATTTCGATCAATCATATCATCCCAAACGTGTAGCAGAGAACATTCCAGCAGGGGCCCAAAATCTGTCCCCAACCTTCATTATTCTCAGTGAAAAATTCTTTAGTTATGTCAACAACGCAAGACAAAAGCTTTCATGTGCTTTGATAAGGAATGTAGCTAGATATTCGAATATATCACAGTAAATCACATAACATCCTTACAACACTTTTTATATGCAAATGAATACCTGTCATCAAGACAGAAATATAGACAGAAAAGTCTAAAACAGAGCCAAGAACACGATAAAGCCTGAATTCAAGAAGTACGAAATAAAAATGAAAATTCGCACCATGCCACATCACCAGCTCCCATTATGACGCAGGATTTTCTCCTAAAATTAGTAACATACATTGCTTCCATTACTCTCGAGGTGGCTCTAGCTTACATGAGTTTTAAAAAATAGCTCACAAACGGTTGCTTTTTAAAAATAACCTGAAAAAAAAATGCTTCCACTGATGGCCACCTATCGTGACAGCGGGTCGTCTTGAAAATAAATGAAAAATCTTTTGAAATAGAACGTATAAACTATATAATACAAGAGAGCAAAACGCAGGTAATTTGTGAATTCAATTATAAAATAGCTAGGTGTAAAAGGTTTTCAGCCACTAGTTTAAAACAATGACATATTTTACAAAAATACACCGAAAAATAAAAATCCGTTTTAAGCCTCTACCATTCATTACCCCTCTAGTAAATTCGAAAATTCCATTCGTGTTATTAGCACCAATAACAGAAATTTCCGTATAAGCCTAGTAAAAAGAGTTCACAAGAATTCATTAAAAAAATAACTATACTGATGACAATAACGGAGAGTGAATGTGAGCAACGCATAAAAATGAGTGCCAATGGATTAAGGGGTCTACACAGAGACTTTCGGAGACACTGGCTGATAAAGACTAGAAAGACATTTGTGCGATGCAACTAAGCGTCTTACTTGCTTGGTTGACTTTATTATCTGACTGTTCTGACCAACTGACAAGGGTTACTTCATTCAAACTGATTTAACCTTTTGTTCTGACAGGTAACAAAGGGCCTACACTAATCAGTAGTATAACGCCCTCTCTCTCTCTCTCTCTCTCTCTCTCTCTCTCTCTCTCTAGCAAACTAATCATGCGTGATTGAAAAGTATATGTACAAGTTGTCTTTCTTTCCCGTAGAAGTTGGACACAGTTTCCTTTTCGGTCCTCAAGTAAAATAATCTTAAAATATTTCTCACAGCAGAGCAACTGAGAGGGACAAAGCTGTCCATGAATGGATCATTTGGAAGAGGAAGACGAATAATTACATATTTTCTGGAAGCGAACGCTAGGAAGTGCAGATCAATCCTGTTAACAATCGATTACCCAGCTTTCCTATTAGTCATAATGTTTGCACAAGAGGGCGATGACCTTTAGAAAACATCAAAATAAACGAAGACAACACATTCCAAGCACACGTATGTGTGATATATTTACTGTGTAGACATTCGTACATACATAAGCACATTAATGTGCATAAATATAAAAAATAAAAATAAAAAGATTGATCTGCCCTTTGTGAATAATAAGGTATAAATACACATAAACAATTATGAACTACTAAAACAAAACCCAATGAATTTATTACGCATTCACAAAATTATTGTATGCTCTACAGAAATCCTTCACATTGCATTCACTCTCGAACCTTGCATTATTAGTAATTATAACAATAATAAAATTAAAATATTAATGATCTATTCGATAACACTCCATCATACAAATACTACCCCGACTCATCTACTTATACCAATTTCCATTTCTAGTTTATGAATTTACCTTCACTTTTTGAGAGCATCGGCGGCTGTCAAATCCCCAGCGTTAAGTGAATATTAAATAATTCATAACCCCAAAATGGGTATAGCGTAACAAAAGGATGTGTTCTGAAATATTCACCGGCGCCGAAGGGTCAAAATCGCAGGGGAGAGGCACGACTCTCTCGCCTCTATGCCCACGGCCAAAGGCGAGAGCGAAGGATGAATTTGTTACCGCCTCGCCATGTACCGCCGACGTCATTTTCGGGAGGAAAAACTGGCTTATTATTCCCGGAAAAAGTATCAAAATGTATGATAAGTAGAGAGAGAGAGAGAGAGAGAGAGAGAGAGAGAGAGAGAGAGAGAGAGAGAGAGAGATTAATGCAATGATAGAAAGATATTCAATAAAACTTCAACCAGTCCATTGCCAAACCAAAAGCGCCCAGAGCCTTATCACACTATTATTTTCTGCTTATAAAAACCCTCAAATACTAAAGCAAATAAAAATACAACACATACATCGATGAAAACAAGATATGAAAATATTACGTACATAAAGTCCTCACTAACTTTTAAAAATAAAAATCTGGCAGAAAATTCACAAGAGTGGAAACAAAATTAATTTATCACTGATGCCCTTCCTCGCCAAGTATCAGGAAGTCACACTCTTTAAGTTGAAAACCTTAAGACAAACGAGAACTTATAGGCCCGAATATCTCAGAGCCTAAGGATAAGGTTCGATCAAAGCAACAGAATTTTTGTTCAAGCTCATGGACTGTACTCAATACGTCCACAAAAATTAATCCGAAAGCAGTGTTGCCAAGGCACAGGAGAAGTGGAATCATGCAATTAACAATTACAGAGGGCAATTGCAGGAGCAAGCTTAAGAGATAATCCAACTGAAATCTTCTTCAGGCCTCTCACAAGTTTTTTCTCCTGGTAAATATCCAAAGTACAAATATTGCCGGATACAAATATAAACGGGAGAATCTCACAAGCTTAGTTGTTCAGCAAAGGCGAATGTCACAGGATTCCTCGTTAAACAAGGCCAAATCTCTCAAGCTTTGTTTCGATACGCTAAATTAAGTCCATATGTGAACTAGAAAGAACTCTGGCGCGGTGGATGCGAGGTATCTTTTCTGATACTGGGAGGGACAATCTTCATACCAATTACTGGCCCAAGGACATCCTGCCATGAGATTTTATTCAAACCCATCCATGACTTTGTGAAATATCTTGTTGACAGACATGCATGTAATGGCTCCATCCATCTCGCTATCGGAGGTAATGAGTTCGAAGAGAAATATTCGCATTACCTTTGAAATAATATATACATACATACATACATATATATATATATATATATATATATATATATATATATATATATATATATATATATATACATACAGTATATATCTTCCGACCTTCCTCAGTATGAAAGTCGAACGGGAGTCAAAAATGGAAGTGCAATCAGTACACCTGCCGCAGTGCACTGTAAGCATTAATAAAGGCTGTTTGCAGCGTCCTTTTGGCACCTAACTGTAACCAGTTTCTAGCCTCTGTCTTGACCTCAGTTTTCCATATATTCTCTTCTATCTTGCTGTCCAAGCCATATTTCCTCATGCAACTCTGAGGTTTTCTCCCAGTTTCAACTTGAGGTGTGGTACTTTATTTCTTTTACTTTCTGGATAGCTTTGTATGTCTGTCCAACTACCTCTACTTCCTATTTTCAATATCTTAAACGCTGAATGGCTCAATACACAAGATGTAAACAGAAGCTTAACATCATCAGTAACAATATTCACACAGGAAGCAAGAGTTGTCCCTAGAATACAGGTCAGTTTTACAAGAAAATAACTACCATTTTACATTTTTTCTCTTATATGCTGCTTAGACAAACTGCCGACAGAATTTATTTTTCTAAAAGGAATAATTACTTGAATCAAAGTATACTTTAGAATTTGAAAGCTTTACATTACTGAATTCCTTTTGAAACCGCTGAAGAATACCTAAACACCAAACTATACTGTATGTTAACGAAAACTCTCTCTCTTTCTCACCACACACACACACACACACACTCCAGACAGGAAGTGGTAGGCAGCATTGGCAAAAGCAAGAACCAATGCGGACATCCGGATGTCCTGTGATTTTTCGCACATTTTCTTCGTTTCCCAAAGCGCTAAATATAGTGTTGCTTTCATTTTCTTCTCCGTTGATTCCCAGGTCTCAATGTGACCCCCCGGCTCGCACTAGCGGTAAGGTTTGTGCACTGTACAAAGCATTGACTCTCGTTATGAGGATAATTTCCAGTTACCAAAATACTGTTAAATGGTATAACCTATGATAAAGTTTGGGCATCAAAGTATTATCAATGTCGATGTATTATTCCAGCTCATCGTGACCATACATTACTATTATTCCCTAAAAGGTAACTAGAATACCCGGTAAGTTCTATCTGTCTTACGGAGAGAAATCATTCCATACAACAAAAGGACTAATTGGTAGAATTACACCGCTGAAGTGATTGATGTGTCTATGTTAGACAAAATCATAAGGTCTAACATTTACTTACAAAACGAAGGGTATTTCTCAACTGGCATACATTGCATGTGCATAACTAAGTGAACAAAGCAAGGGGTTCCAAGCCTAGGTAGGTTAGCAAGAAACTACGTATAAGGAAATGGCGAACAGTATCCATTATATACAACATCCCAAAAATATACTCATATATATATTATTATACAATCCCATCTGACACGTGGTTTTTACATATCCCTCGTAACCACTAAGAACACTGAAGACTGGGTGTAAATCCTGACCAGTTTCCGCTTAAATTAGAAGCCATCAATAATGGCTTGGAAATAAAAGCTGAAACCGGTCATGATTTACATCCAGTCTTTACGTTTCCTGTTGTTTATGAGAGGGATATAAATCACCTGTCAGATTTATCTATCTTTCTATCTATCTATCCATCTATATATATATATATATATATATATATATATATATATATATATATATATATATATATATATATATATATATATATATATATATATATATATATATATATATATATATATAGTATGTGTGTGTGTTTCTCCAACTGGAGTGGGTGGCACCAAAGAATATTTCCCTTCCAGTTTTCAGCACGTAATGATGTCATGAGGCTGCTAAACCCTACACCCTGCCCAATGGATGAACGTTCATGGACTTTATGGCCCGAAGCCCACCGGCTTTCCTTGATGGTCACCCACCCACGTACTGACCACATAAAATACACAGTTGCTGGTTAATAACCAATCTTCCACGAAGATCGAGCCTCATCGCAATAAATGAAAACCTGCTCTTCATGGTCTCATCAAAATTAAGGTGACTAACGAACATTAATCTCCTTTGGGGATAGGACAAAGGTACATGTTGTAGATCCTACTCACAGCCAAATAAATGATGAAGTACACAATGTCACTCGACCCCCTTCCCCTTTCATTACAACATGAGGGGAAAGGGGATGCACGTGTGGGTGTGCAAGAGGCAAAAACTAAACAAAGAAGGAGACATGCGATGGGAAAATGAGAGAGAGAGAGAGAGAGAGAGAGAGAGAGAGAGAGAGAGAGAGAGAGAGAGAGAGAGAGAGAGAGGGCGTAAACGCAAATCATGAATTCTTTGACGTAAAAGTAATTAAAACTTTTCGTATAAAGAACTTGCCTTGGGATAAGTGTCAAGTTAAATTCAACTCCAGTTCAGTGCAAAGGTGGTCTAGTCGTTTCTCGCATTTATTTTACGATTTTTTTTACTGAAAGTTCTCTAATTTAATTCCAATCCCTCTTCCTATGATTTATATGCAATTATTTTGCCTGGTGATTATAAAAATAATGGATTAACTTTTTAAAAGTTCGCCTTACCATAAATACGGACGACTTAAAAGTAATTTACAAAACAAGAAGAGTGCCACGGCAGAGAGCAGCGGGGATTCTATCTTATATAAAGAATGTTCCTTTTTAATCCGGCACGCTGTTTATAAACCAATTTAATAAACAGTAAATAAAATGGTTTCCGGGTAAACACGTAGCCAAATAAAAACCAAATCGCGGAAAATTCGTTAATATTTTTCACTTTATGGAGCACATTACCCCCACGTTAGATTATGTTCAAGAACACATAGAAACACCGGTTGGTATGATGATGTTCGATTACGGCATTATCTGTAAGTTATTAGACATTCCAGAGGACGACAAACGCTGAAGGTTCTTGGGTTCCAGAACACCCAAAACAGCTCCATACGTGACATTACAAATCTCAGGAGAAATTTTTTCAACGAACATTCTAATATTCTAATACAGGTATTCTCGAAAATGGTTTTAGAAAGCAAAATTACATCGAGTAAAAAGTATCACGCAAAATAAAGTACGTCGAAGTATGAAAAAAAAAAAAAACCATGAGAGAATAAACATACTGGCGACTCCAGGGAAACCGGATAAAAGTCTCCCTCTGCCCGGCTCATCCTTCAACGCCTGAATCTATTATGAAGCCCAGAGCAGAAAAGATCAGAAGGCATTAGCAGCTTCATACATAGGCTATACATGGCAGGCTCATATAGCTCACTACTTATGCACACACGAGTAACCCAATCAAGATTTATCCGAACGCACTCGCATCCCCTATTCACCATCAACAAAGGCAACACTATCCTCAACATCACTATCGCCGTCGTCAACCCCAAATGAAAGCAGGTAAAAGTTAATCAAAGGCCCGCCTGGTTTGATAATGGGAACGGCATCGTAACCCGATTATTGATCACCTTGTGAAATAAGGTCGAGGGTGAAGTTATCACTCAGCTGCCGCACCGACCGACGAGGAGGAGGAGGAGGAGGAGGAGGGAGCAGGGAAGGAGGAGGAGGGAGCGGGGAGGAGGGGGGAGGAGGAGGAAGAGACGAGAGGGGAGACGAAGAGGAATCAGAATCAGACAGCGCGCGATGAGATATGGAGAAATGTGGAGGAAAAATTAAAGTAAAGGAATAACACAACAGGGGGAATAGGCAAAACAAGAAGAAATTTGATCTCTTAGAAGACTTGACAAAGTCATTTCTTTCACCAAAGCCTTTTCGAGTCGGTAAAGGCGATTGTTATAAAATGTCTTGTGTACACATATCGAAAAGATTAACTCTGACCCACTTCGCGTCTTCTAAGTATTCAACGGCACGTGAACCTTATGAAAAAGAAAGAAAGAAAAACATCTCTCTCTCTCTCTCTCTCTCTCTCTCTCTCTCTCTCTCTCTCTCTCTCTCTCTCTCTCTCTCTCTCTCTATATATATATATATATATATATATATATATATATATATATATATATATATATATATATATATATATTATTCAACTTAGAATTACTATTTTAATACTAAAAGTTACGTTATTCTAGTAAACAAACTTTAAAACAAATAATCACTGAAGCAACTTTTCCACCATGAAACTGAAAAATGTAAGGTGTTAACCCAGACCGTCTATAAACACACACCCAGCACCCAGCACTTGCCCCCTCACCCCAGAACTTCAATAAACGCGCCGACCAGCTTAAATGAGTGTCAAACACTGGAGCAACAATAAACAGTGAGCCCTACATAATGGAAAATGGGAGAACGTAAACGGTCATTACCCAGGTAAAATATTTGTTTCAATAACTGCACCAGATTAAGAACCCTTGACAGTCAATACACGCGGGATTGAAGGCCCTTCACAATGTAATAACTATATGTTTTTCATTTCGATGAATGGCCTAATTCAGAGCAGTTAAAGAGAACTTAGGCTCGGTGGATGTTTGCAGGCAAAATGAGAGAGAGAGAGAGAGAGAGAGAGAGAGAGAGAGAGAGAGACTGGAAATTTAGAACAGAACAGAATATAGACTTTAGGCCAAAGGTCAAGCGCTGGGACCTGTGAGGTCATTCAACGCTGAAAGGAAAATTAACCGTGAGAAGGTTTGAAAGGTGTAAAACCTCGCAGCTGCAACATGAAACAATATTTATAGAGGATGGAAAGTCAGATGGTAAAAATTATATGAACGGAGGTACAGTAAAAGGAATGAAAGAGGTTGCAGCTACGGGCCGAAGGGACGCTGCCAAGACCCGCAAGTAATGCGTACAGTGCACTACGTGAGGTGCACTGACGGCAATAACGGTCCCCCCCCCCTATGGGACTGAAATTTTAGGAATGTTTGTCAAACCCTTTCAGAGGAATACGTGTAAGTCTTGCATATGTTACACTGTCAATAAATGTATTACAATTAATTCGGAAATACGCTTACGCGCTACATATTAAAAAAAAAAAAAAAACATTCACAATTACTGTGTAAAGAACAATACTCTCGTTTTGTGGGTTGAAGAAATATTATCACAATTATTTGCGTGGTTATTCCATCTAACCAAGAACGGTGAAAGAACGGTTCAGCATTTGGAATACTTACGTAAGAACAGACATGTTGTGTAACAGGAGAATCAATACTTTGGAAACAAGAGCATGAAACTTAATGCAACTGGTCCAGTGGAGTATGAGTTAAGGACGTCTATGTAGGTTTATGTAGTAAACAAGTTCAGGATATACGGTATGGATCCTGTGACACGGGGTTGTGCAACGGCTACCGTTTCCCTTCAGAGAAAAGCTACATCCTATGAATGTAGGTACAGCTATCTAACTCATACCGAAAAATTTGTTGCTTGGGAAGATACTTCTATCTTTCTTGGTCAAAAATCATATGTTTGTGCAGTTCCCTGTGAGTCGCACTTGAACGGAAATGAGAAAGAATTGAACGCCGCCACACTGCATACGTAATGCTAGTATACACTTCATATCGTTAAACACCTACATAACTATTACCACAAAAGTAGGCCGGCAAACCGGAAGCAGAATTTCCACCAAGAGGATTTTTTTTTTCCTGCCATCAAACAATCGCTCCCTCCAAACATACCTGAAAAGAAGAGAAAAAATTATGAATTTCGCATACATATCAGATAGCAGAGAGCATGTGTTAAAAGTTAAAAGTTAAAGTTAATTGTACTAAAGTACTCATATTTCATTTTATGCGCTTGTGTACGATACATACTTAATGAGAGAGAGAGAGAGAGAGAGAGAGAGAGAGAGAGAGAGAGAGAGAGAGAGAGAGATTTAAGTACAAGTAGTCATCTGGAACTAGATGCACAAATCTGACAACACCCCGGAAATACTGACTGTACCGAGAAGACAAAAACACCGAAAAAACGTTTGCACCGCAGTACCGGTTTGAGTGAGCACAAAAACAAGCCAACGTGAACATCGGCAGGACTAAGCAGAGCAACCGATCGAATAAAAAAGGGTCTACGCAATCCAAGGCCACTTATCACGACAACAAGTCGACTCTTCATTACTTCCTAGCGATTACATAAACATCACTGCAACAGATAAATTCCAATATGGCTCTTTATTTCTCTCTCGGAGTTTTTTGTTACGACAATCCAAACAATGTGAAACATCAAAAAAAGGTCTAACCTAATTATGCTTTGTTAAAATCTACTTTCAAAACATTAACTATGACATTCAAACAACCTGATCTCTTTTGTATTGCCTTCTGATCGATACCGAGAACAGCTCTCGATAACAACAGGTTCCAAGTTTTTTCATGTAATATTACTGGTTGGCAACTTTTCATTCTTGTTTATTCTTTACTCTGAAAAAAATGTAAGTATTTTAGAGCAAGGGCCGAAACAATTTTAATTCTCAGCGTAAGACTAACACAATGCACATATTTATCCCGTATGTTCCTCTCGTCTATGAGTCAATGCCACTCGATGTGCCGAGGACAACTGCTGTCTGCTTCAAATATACTTCCAGAAGATCTCTCGCACAGTGGTGCTGATAACATTATAATTACAGTTTCACGAGATATTTGCGCTGCAATTGACAATCAAATGAGGAAAATGAACGGCAGCTCTTAAGGAGCATATGAACTCGTGTCTTCTGAGTTGAAAGCAAAAAACTGAACCCACTAAGAGAGAGAACGTATTTTCTCACGTTCGGAATCTGTGCCACTTCACCCCCACACACACACACACACATTCTCTACGAGTGACCCTAAGTTAAATAACAACGGAATCTGGGAACACAAATGTCAACTTCCAAGCTTTACCTCAGTTAACTGTTTTTCCAGAACTCAAGATGTACCGGTAACTATCACTGAATATGAAAGACGGTTTCTAATGCCTAACTTGTTCCGCCGATTATCACCGTAAGACAGGATCCACACTATGAACGCTTTGTTTGGTATTCACGGAAAATTCTTATTTCATTAAATGTAACTTTCGTTAAATCGGCTTAATTTGCATAAAAATTTTCTCTCTGTCTCTCACGAAATAAAATTGCCGACTTTGGAATTTTACTACAGTTACAATACAAACAAACGCACAAACACACACACACATATATATATATATATATATATATATATATATATATATATATATGTGTGTGTGTGTGTGTGTGTGTGTGTGTGTGTGTGTGTGTGTGTGTGTGTGTGTGTGTGTTTTCAATTATGAAAAACACCGAATTCGAAGAAATGACAATTCAACACCTGCAAAACAATGACTCCCACAGAGAGAGAGA
>NC_089761.1:49424272-49451772 GCF_040412425.1 Macrobrachium rosenbergii | reverse complement strand
ACCGGAACTTATATAGAAGAAAAAAGTGAAAAAAATCTACATGGCCTCAACTATAAGAGAAGTTCTGCATCCAAGACGGTTATATATAGATTGGTGAAAAATCTATGTTACTACATTATTAAATCAGTAATAAAAATACAAATAGTCATTTATACGTTCAGTATTTAATCTAGATTTATGACATCCTACACATCTTTGCTAGCGGTGTGGAATCCTTAACGTCTACTATGCTCGAAATCACTTCCGCTGGACTCCTATGATCAGACGGGAGACAACAGCATCGTTTCATCTGGCAACGATGGATGCTTCCTGTCCTGGAGGAGTTACTGCTTACCTTTGGAGCATACATCCTCTACCCCACCCCCACCCGGTGCATCTCTCCTTGATACGCTACAGTGCCCTTACAGAGGGTAAAACCTAATTTCATCAGCATCTGTCCATTCTTTTCCTGGTCTGCTTCCCACAACAAAAGGGGTGCCACCCGTCGCTATCCATAAATCATGAGACCCTACAAGGTTCTCTCGGCATCTATGGGGAAAAGGAAACACGATACTGCAACACAATGGGAGAGTATGAAAATGTTCGTCCCATCGATCAAGGGAATGGATATGCATTCATCATTTTTCAGAGCTCCGGAGACATTCATGGCCGGCTGTTACGCCATCTTTGTGAAATGAGTGACGCCCTCTTATCATCTACCATGGGTGATGATACTGTACTTCCAAGACTAGCAACAAATACCTCTGTATTTCACTCAAACTCCCGACATTTTGCGATTTAAAAAAAAAGTACTGAGACAGTGTAGTCAACTACATTGCAAAACATACATGCTTTCATCATCCACTGCAGTTAAAGCTTTCTTGTTGTCATCTCAGAAAATGATAGGAATCCCAAGGTTAGTGACGTGGACGACTCCCACGCTGGACGATGCTAGTTTGTCTTTTCCCTTGAGAGAAGAAATAACGAACAAGGGTTGCGAAATTGCTTTTGCTGTGCAGGAACACACGGAAGTCACATCCTTATGTCGGACACGAGCGTAAACAGCGAGGTTGAGCAAAGGGTTAACATATTGCTTTGAAGAATAAATTACCATTCAAACCTGAGATATTCCTTATGGATCTACTGCGAGCAGTAAGGGGATCTTAATATAATGTAAATATGGTCGATCAATTGGGGAAAAACTGTAGTTATCAACGCTTTTGTTGTCTTGTTTTTCACAGATCCACAGTCTTCACCAAAATTAAATCATCTTTTCTACTTCCTAAAATAAACTACGTGTCTAACAATTTCATACACGCCCGTTGACTTGCTGTTAAAAGACAAACTAGCAGGGTTGAAAACAGCAAACCACCCTATATCGTTGGCAAAGGTTTATACCCTTTTAAAAATGTCATAAAGTTATTATGGACACATAAGGCTGTTAAAAAAACGCAATACAAGAACGGAAAGAAAATTCTGGAGGCAATTACGGATTTAAAAAGGTTCAGGACCCCAGGCAATGGACGGAAGAACTGTCGATTAGAAAGGATTGGTAATTAAAGTCTGGAAATAGAAGACACCAAAAAATAAATGAGAGAGAAGGGGTACGATTGCATGCAGACACTGGTGAGCTACAACGTCATACCATGCAGGTGAGGAGGGGGCAAATAGCAGAATGCAAAAAAAAAAAAAAATCAAGATGAATATAACGATTCCTACCATGTTCCTTACACCACATTTTCTCTTCGTTATATGAGTACACAGGTGTTGCCCATGCCACAATTACTCCAACTGATAAACAAATTCAAACAAGATGATTGCATCAACATTATCAATTAGGATTTTACTAAAGCTTCAACAAAAGGAAAATAAAATAATAACCGTTTCCGAAAAAGGGGCTCTTCTTATTTTCCTATACGAATAAGCAGGCATCTGTTTTTAACTGCTTATTCTATAAGGCCTTGCTGGAAAAATTACAGAATAAAATACACCTATGACGCTCTTACTCATAACAAAATTACAAGGAGAACGTTACAGAAAATACAAAATGTGCAGCATAAACATGTACTGACATGAATTATCATTACCACAGGAATAAAAGAACACAATAAAAAACTTTCCAAGTAGAGATGAATTAAGAAAAAAAGTCTTTACAGAAGCTCGATTCCATTCTTTCTGCGTTTTCTCCAGCTGAAGTTATATCTAGTAAAGACCTAACAAAGACAAGTCACCACAACCATGCACTATTCCAAGTAGCGGAGTAATCCCCTCAAAGTATCTCGTTAAAAACAAGGGGACGCTAATGGGATGTAATCTGTTCATGCGCATTTCAAAACGAAATCTGGTAGATCATTTTATGTGCGATTTAATTACTGATAACTTCATAACTTAAAAACAAGTTTTTAGATTTTTCAAATCCTCCATTACAAGAGATTTCAACCCGAAAAATGTTCCCGTGTGTGGATACAACAACGCAAGAGTGAAAAATCGTTCAATGGAGACTTTTGACATCCCTATGAATCAGGCCCAATACCATGACATCGAACCCATGTGGCAGAGTCAGAGTTGGGATTCAACTTTTTTAGGAAAATATGCTGGAGGAGGAGGAGGAGGAGGAGGAGGAGGAGGAGGAGGAGGAGGAGGAGGAGGAGGAGGAGGAGGAGGAGGAGGAGGAGGAGGAGGAGATATGCGTCTCCTCGAATTCAAAATTTATTAATCACTTTCCATCCATCACATCAAAGGAGTCTCGTCGTTTCCTTTCACCAAGTTCCTAGAAAATAAACATCAAGTTTTACTGCTTGTGACCGGGAAGTTTTATGTGCGTTAGACATGAAGAGCTTACATGTTACAGAGAGAGAGAGAGAGAGAGAGAGAGAGAGAGAGAGAGAGAGAGAGAGAGAGAGAGAGAGAGATCTTTCCTCAATAATGATGACAACCTATCAAAAGATACAGCTGTTAACTTACAACCAATAAATAATTGTGTTCACCTAATTCCACTGCCTATAAACAAATATGGATTCCAAATTACCAGCGCAATTAGGCCATTTTCCCAGTAATACATAACCCTGACTTATACAAACTAGGTGTCGACGTGTAAGAATCGATTACTTACAGGCGCTTCCCTGAAGGCAAGGTGAAACGGGAACTCTAAACCAACTTAAAGTTTTTTCCCATGTTTAAAGTGCTTCGGTTTTTATTCAATATTTCAAACGACGTTCAAGAAAAGTATAGCAAAATACTCTATATAACTTGTTATCAGTGACCATAATATAAAAAGTCAATATAATCTATTTCTGAAAAATAAGAGCTTTCAACTGAAGCTTACTTCCATTAAAAAGATGTGAACCTTCACTTCCCAAAAAAATAAACTGCGTTACAGAAAAAATTAAAAAGCGCAATAAGAAATAAAAACGAAATGTGTAAAAATTAAAAACAAAAGACAAACAGAAATTGTAAAAACGAAAAACAATAATATAATCACACTAGAAAAAGGTTACGAGAGAGAGAGAGAGAGAGAGAGAGAGAGAGAGAGAGAGAGAGAGAGAGAGAGAGAGCAGTCCCATATTTCTTCGCTCTTCCATCGGAAGGCGAGAGACCTCACTCACCGGAACCCCGTGATGATATTAGCGAAAAGGAGCTGCGTCTGGCGTCCGATGCTGAACGAGGCCGTCCATCACACTCATAAACAGATTAGGCACCAAAAACTCCTATTTTCTCTCCTCCTCCAATAAAAAGATTAAGGATAAAACCAGCCGAGGGTAAAAATCCATAAAAGAATCCACAAAGGAAAGGCCCTCCGAAGCTCCTGGCCAACGGAGTGTTAAAGAACGTTACTCCTATAATTCTGGGGGGAAAAATATTAACAAAAGACTTTGAAGGCTACTGAGCTGTACAAAATAGGAAAGTCCTCCATCAACTTAATTTAATATCCAGAAAAAGCGACGTTCACAAAATTGGAGGCGACAGCGCACGTTCAAACATGCAATTCTTTTCAAGGTTGACAGAAGTTGATGCAATTAAAGGATCTGTCACGGCTTTTAAATAATTTATTCGGGGAAAAGGAAGGAGTTTCCATCCACTATTTATCTTCGTTCTTTCCTTTCTCTACTTCTGAACTTGTGACACCGCCTTACATAACTAAGAAAATATTTCATGGCCGTGACAAATTTACATACATATCTATATCTATACACAAACATAATATATATATATATATATATATATATATATATATATATATATATATATATATATATATATATACATATATATATATATATATATATATATATATATATATATATATATATATATATATATATATATATATATATATATATATGTATATATATATATATATATATATATATATATATATATATATATATATATATATATATATAATCTTACAGAGAGAGAGAGAGAGAGAGAGAGAGAGAGAGAGAGAGAGAGAGAGAGAGAGAGAGAGAGAGAGAGAGAGAGAGAGACATAAAATCAGTTACATAAAAGCCAGCCATATACCGCCATAATGTCTGTAGGCTATCCTTCATACTCTACCTTCACAGAGCTCTTGACAAGCATGAAAAAAATGACACTATCCATATGTAGCCTATAACAGTCTAGAATCTTGTTCTATCCTGGAGATCATCTTGTATGAAGGTACGCAAACGTGCACACATACAAAAACCAACAACGAACTGAAGAAAAAAAAATGGTTCTCGTTTATTTAAATATGGTACATATGTGGGTTTCTCAAATTAATGTTTTCCATCTAAAGAGATAAAATCCCTTTATTTCAACCGTCCCGGATCCAGATCTCTCTCTCTCTCTCTCTCTCTCTCTCTCTCTCTCTCTCTCTCTCTCTCTCTCTCTCATTTACCTAAGGGCAAGGGAAAGAGAATGTTGGAATGTTGATGAGCGCACAGGATGGACACATCACGACATTACAAGATCCGTTACTCGCCCCCGCCGCCCCCATCTCCAGAGTAGGGAAATGTACTCACAGACTAAAATGAAGAGTCAGCAAGAGGCAAAGGAATGGGCTGCCATTCATCATGAGATCACTATTTTGAACTTTTACAAAAACATGCGTTATCAAAATCACAGGGCCATTAGCAATCAATATATATGAAGTAATTCTCGTAAATACACACACGTTCATGAACACATCGGATATAGATACATTAATCTCCGTCTGATTCATAAATATGAAATAAAATTAAAGGCAATTTTAGTGCAATATACTTCCAAGGGATAATAAGACAAATACGCTCGATAAACGTACAACACAGCTCAAGAAGCAAAGCAAAAGAATATATAAAAAAAAAATTGGATAAACGCATTAGGCCCAGGCCTGCAGAATGGATGATGACGTCACGCTATTGACACAATGCTCAGCTGTGTGTGAGATAGCGTAAGGATGCTCAAGGAAGAAAGGAAAGGCAAGCAAAGATACTCGAGGCTGCATCCAGTGTATGACGAACGAGCGCACGAGCGCATTCCCCCTCCCCCCCTGCCCCCCTCAAGCTATAAGCAATTCATAAGAGGCAGGATTACCAAAGGTTTCTATTCCAAGACTGAGTTGCGCTCAACTGTATTATATTTACATGCGTATTCGCGCAGAATATTAACGTTAGATTTGGGTGCGCTAATACCGGCAGAGACGTGGCCCGGTTGTTTTATTTATAACGCAAAGGTATCAGAGGAAGAATCAGTAATGAAGTTGTCGTGCCGATAATTAGGTCCGTTGCAAGTTCACCTTTACAATCTTTATGAAAGACATTAACACCTAATTATCACTAATAGCATTATTATTATTCACAAGATGAACCCTATTCACATGGAACAAGCCCACAAGGGTCGCTGACTTGACATTCAGGCTTCCAAAGAATATGGCGTTCATTCGAAAGAAGTAACACAAGGTAATGGAAAATACAAAGAGATCATTTATTAGAAAAACAGACAAATTAACATATTAATAAATAAAAATGTAATTAAAATATTAAAATACAAGTTGAATTGTATTAGGGTAGTAAACTGTATCTGGGCAGCTTATAAAACAGAAAAAATTAAATACCAAAACAAATAAAATGTACAGGTCATTAGCGCAGATTTCAAAACAGAACGTCAAATAACATGAAGAGAACCCTCTTTTCACCATTTAACATATCTCACCTCTGCTTACTGACGTCACTTTTTTTTCTTCACTAATCAACCCAGAAAAACAAACCTGGCTTACAAGATACATTAGAAGACTTAAGAGGATCATGATTAGCTAGACCGAGGATTTACCAACAAACATGTGCACAAACTTTGACACGAGACAAACATATAATGAGAGAGAGAGAGAGAGAGAGAGAGAGAGAGAGAGAGAGAGAGAGAGAGAGAGAGAGAGAGAGAGAGAGAGAGAGAGAGAGAGAAACTTATTTTACTTGAGACTCAATCTAAACAATATATAAATAAAATAAATATATAATTATGTATTTTATAGTATATATATATATATATATAAATTTATATATATATTTATATAATATAGCTATCTACCTATCTATTCTATATATATATATATATATATATATATATATATATATATATATATATATATATATATATATATATATATATATTTCCGACGCAGGCTTCTGGGTGTTTTAAACTACTCTACTGCACCCTTACTTTCAGAATCGCTGAACATGAGGCACTTTACTCATAGAACTGTGACACTCATTGTTAGAGTGGCACTGAAATCATCGTTCTTCAGGGCAGTGCAGCGGGAGGGATATTCAAGCAGAAATTCACGATAATTACACCATCACATTACTACATACATCGGGGAGAGAGAGAGAGAGAGAGAGAGAGAGAGAGAGAGAGAGAGAGAGAGAGAGAGAGAGAGAGAGAGGAAGTGAAGTGGCTAAGGGCCGTGATATGGTAAGATCATCAGCTCAGCAATCCCATATAAGAAAGGTTAGTACATCCGCATCTTTTTTCACCCCCCCAGCACAAACATAAGCATATATTTACAAAAGATTCATATAACTTTTGTTAAGGACATTTAAAGGACTCACCTTAAAAGAATGCAGCCACAATCCAACACATCGACCAACCAACCCTTTCCGCAAGTACCAGAACTAACACACACATACACATACACACAAATACACTTGCATTCATCCATACATACACATTAGGCTACATTAGGCTATATATATATATATATATATATATATATATATATATATATATATATATATATATATATATATATATATATATATATATATATATAAAACCGTGTGTGAGGCGTCAGTAGCAATGACACAATATAGTTCAGAATCAATTAATCAAGATACCCTGCTGAATATCATACTACGTTCAAATAATAAACATAAACAAGATTAAGGAACCAAGATAGGAAACCTCGGGCGGGAAGAGGGAAGGTAAACGGTAAGCAGTAATACGATGCGATAAAAAGGAACTACAGTATCTCTGTAAAATAAACGGAAGATCAGCAACGTAGGAGCCGAATACACAACGGCGCGCGCACACACACACACACACACAGAGAGAGAGAGAGAGAGAGAGAGAGAGAGAGAGAGAGAGAGAGAGAGAGAGAGAGAGAGAGAGAGAGCATTTACCAATCCTCCTCTCACTGCATTATAAGGACAAATTGAACGTGAAGGATAAAAGACAGGAGGCTGCACTGAGGCTGTCACTCGTCGTAACCAAAATAGAAGATTCAGCATTACACCAGCAGAGAGAGAGAGAGAGAGAGAGAGAGAGAGAGAGAGAGAGAGAGAGAGAGAGAGAGAGAGAGAGAGAGAGAGACCCCACATGGAAGCACATTATCCGTGAAATTGGTTTGTGACGCTTGCTGATCCTGATTGACAAAACGACATATCCTTTGCCAAGTTCCCTGGATTTAACTTTTTTCTTATTTCAGGAAGAAAGATGATGCTGGGAAATGGAATATGACGTCCCCTTAAAAATCAATATTGATCAAATTAAAAAAATTATAATCTAGGAATATACTCTTTCTCAGTAAGAAATGATACACACATCTCTACGACATATGCCTACAGCAAATACAGTAGAAGTTTCCTTTCAATATAACGTGCGATATCATATTCATCAAACTCAACAACGTAATAACCAATCTCTATTATTCAGTTAGATAAACACGATCCCCATCATCCGTAATTCAAACGGTACTTGTAACATTTCAACACCACAGGATATACACACGTGCGTGTGTAGATAGAAGGTCACAAGTTAGCCTGGTGAAAAGTGTCATTTCAAACTCACTTGGCTGAGGTTAGTAATCCACTTATGCCACTGGTGCTTATGTTTTCCATGGTTCCTCTTGCACACTGCCAAAAACCACCTTGACCAAAATACGCGACACATCGCTTCCCCCGGGGTTAACCTTACTTCACTAGTAAGATAAATATGTTTTGGTCTTCCTCGGCTAAAACTGTACGTAGTAATAAGTGAAATATCAGATAATTAGCCTCCATAGATACTGAAAAAAAGCTTCGTGCGCAAAAATCAGGAAAGTGAACAATATTTTCCTTAGACCATCAAACGAATTCCTCAGTCAATGCTAATTAAATTCACGCCTTTTGTGCACACTACCGATGCTTTGAAACAAAACCCGGTGTAATTGGACTCTAGTCGAAAACACAAGCTTTTCTGGATTTTAAAAGGAGAACGACGAAAATAACACTATGAAACGTGGCATGGATTTGGTATTTTTTGTAGCAACACAGGAATGTACACTAGGCACAGCATCCGCATTTGAGAGAGAGAGAGAGAGAGAGAGAGAGAGAGAGAGAGAGAGAGAGAGAGAGAGAGAGAGAGAGAGAGAGAGAGAGAGAGAAATAAACCTCGTGGCATGTGCATTACCACTTTTAAGGCCCTCTCGTATTCCTGACTTATAACATGTTATACACATTGACGAGTAATGATCACTCAAGAGTGTTACTGTTTACTTTCGTCTCTCATCTACACTACAACCCACAACAGTCGACTTACAAACCGTGTATAATACACCTTCCACCGTTTTTCAGTCTTCGAGGCGAGAACAACTAACGGTCAACGAGCAACGAGAGAGAGAGAGAGAGAGAGAGAGAGAGAGAGAGAGAGAGAGAGAGAGAGAGAGAGAGAGAGAGAGAGAGAGATGAAAGGGGGGGGGTTTGCAAAGGAACTGTTGAGCCAAATCTCCTATAAGGAAGGGAAGTTTAACTGTTGAATACGAATGGTGGAGAACGGTTGAAGCCGTAAGGATTAACTGTTTTCGTAGCATAGGCTATGTGGCATGAGATGTACACATAAAGGTCACATGCAATCCGATACAAAAATGACCCACAGAGAGATATCTGCCTTGTAGATTTATTCCACTACTTGTCGAAATCTTTCCCTGTGATGACTAAAAGACATTTTTACAATTGTAGCAAGCAATGTTAGATCTGACTTGAGAAATGAATGATAGTTACCCCATATTAGGATGCTGAAACGCCGGTGGCATGCCTTGGTCAATCCAATACGATTTTCAGGAGCATCGAGCCAGACAGTCCCATAGATTAAGAGGCCGGTGGACGTGAAGGGTACAGTTGTCTGGTTTTAATGAGTGTTTATTTTGGAGACGTATAAAGTTTTCAGAGCACTCGCGCCTATGCTGGATGCTACTTAAATTCGCAGCTTTCAGTCTGGCGGAATAGGGGAGGTCATGCAAGTTTAATACTTTTGTGAGGTTACATATTCTGCCCTCAAGACAATACATTTGGCCAAGGGCAAGGTGTGGAGAGTATACTGGGTGAGTGGTCTACAGCTGTTGACTACTCAATTGTGTAAGCAATGTCACCATAGCATAAACATGGCACAGGCATCTCTCTTAGAGAATCATATCCATGTCGACTGCTTACGAGTTTGCTCCGGCTTCGTTAAAGCTCGTCGATCGTGCTAACTAGTCATACACGATGACTCGCGTGTTTTGTACTGTAATGGCATTTTCGTCTGGAACAAAAATGTCTGAAACTGTTCGCAGTTCGATATGGCAGAACGCCAGATTCGTCAGCAAATAAGACATTATCGTTATTAATATCACTAATCATTTTAATGAACCCAACATGATCGAGATACTTCCTGGTGGGGCACCTGATACGGCTAGGCTGAATGTTCCATTAGCTAATGCCTGAAGCGTTCGATTTGCGAGGAATATGCATAGCAGGTTCCCAAAGGTCCACTTTTCCGTTTTTCTTGAGTTTACTGTACAGTATCGAACCTTATCGAAACTCGGCAAAGTCAAGATGAATACCGAAAATTTCACTACCTTATTTTAGCATTCTAAATGTCGGAGAGAGAGAGAGAGAGAGAGAGAGAGAGAGAGAGAGAGAGAGAGAGAGAGAGAGAGAGAGAGAGAGAGAGAGAGGGAAGAATCACATGCAAAAATCACCCATGGAAGTAATGATGATGCCGCCGAAACTTGTCATGGAGGCTGTAGCAAAAAGGCAGAAAAGAATGATAACAATTTTCCCTAAAATGAAAGAACTTTCGTCGAATTTCTGGAAATGATCGCGGCTTCCCGGAATGCCAATTTCACGGAAAAGTGGGTGGAGGCGGCGGAGAAACGAGGAGGAGGAGGAGGAGGAGGAGGAGGAGGAGGAGGGTGAAACAGAGGAGAGGGAGGAGGAAGGAGAGGCTAGTAGGAATGATGCCACCACACAAAGAAACATTTGGTCCCCAATTTTGCCTATTTACCATTATTCTATCCAACACCGAACATACATAATATATGACAATGGCTACTTTTATTAATACAAGTACGATACGTTACGGAACGTTATGTAGTGTATAAAATCTCCTTTCAAAAAAAAAAATTGTCTCTCTCTCTCTCTTTTTACCCTCCACAAACATCACTGGAGCGTTCACGGTCACAAACAAGAGCATTAAAAAAAAAAAAGTAACTATAAACAAAAGAAAAATCACTGTTGGCTCCTTCCCTTCCAACCACACACCTTTAATTATGACAACCCTATTGACGCAGCCTTCCTTAGTCAAAGTCTCACCCGCAAAACAAACATGGTACATGCATGTATGCTTTTGACTAGTAAACAAGTAGATAAATAAAACTTTACACAGTATAAATAATTTATATAAATTTCACAAAAAAGTATACACGCCGTACTCACGTATACATCACTAATCATAAATGACGTCTCTATACAAGAAACTACTCTAAGACAATTGCCATAACCTAAAACGGAAATATTTCAAAAACGACTAAAGCTATTTCAAGACAGGACGATGGAAAAATTATATCATCAAAATTAAAGAAACAAGAAAATGGTTCAGGCACCTATACTTCACCACAACGCAACAAAACTAATAAACACAACTATTGCTTCAGCACTAACCAATTGTTACTGAAGTACAGTTATCAGAACAATCACAGGATCCAAATAAAAAATACCTGGCCCCACCTCAAAAGAGAAGGGGGGGGAGAGAATCAGTTATCTTTAAGATCAAAGTACAAACTTCAGCAAAGCTTTCACTCGTCACTTCATCACCATCGCTAACTTTAAACAGTTTGGACAAACGTTACCAAATGCCCTTGTTCTGCCCTCTCTCTCTCTCTCTCTCTCTCTCTCTCTCTCTCTCTCTCTCTCTCTGTGTAATGATAAGAAAGTAAACTCACGCACGAGTAGAACTTGGCGACAAAACTTTCGTATTCTTTTGATGGCTTGAATAAATGCATGCAAAACTCCTCGATAAGAGTTTGCAAATAATGTCACAAGCAATGAATGTGTGTGTGTGTGTGTGTGTGTGTGTGTGAGAGAGAGAGAGAGAGAGAGAGAGAGAGAGAGAGAGAGAGAGATATTAATCATTATATATATATATATATATATATATATATATTATATATATATATATATATATATATATATATATATATATATATATATATATATATATATATAAGTATGGCTTTCTAAATTAAAATTTTCTTCACCAAATTCCATGTTTTCCCAATTATTCTTGTGTGTACATAAATGTATAAGTCATTCCTACGTACACGTACATAAGAAATATGGCTTCTAATTCTCAAACACATCAAACGATCGCTTATGTAATAATAAAGAGCATTTAATATATTAAAAATAAAACTTTTCCTTATACAATAAAAATCAGCTGAAGGGCCAGGGAGGATGAGATGAGGTTTTGTTTGCTTAGGGTAAAGTGTCTTTAGGCCTTGGTCACAAGCCCTTCCCAACCTTCCCCCTCCTCACCCCAACAATAAGAAAACCCCTCCTAAATAACGAGTAAAAAGGATGGAACGCAAAGGACCAGATGTGAATTATCGTTCGTAAAAAGGTGCACTTATCAAAGGAGTTTCATCAATGCCTGCCTGAAATATACGGAGGTAGAAATTATTACGGATCTTTTTTTTTATCAGTATGAACCTTTCTAACTGATCAAACATCACTTTAACCATTCGACAGTAGATCTCAAACTTCATATACAAAACTTGTAATAATATTCTATGTCTAATCAACCTTGATGGTTATCAGAACAGTAATTTCACTGTTTTGTGGCAATCGATTTTAATGGCATAAATTACACATAATTATGCCATGGAAGACAAGGCTTAACCAACACAGGCAATGTCGCTTTCACACCTAAGTTACATACTATAGTTGGCTTAAGTTACTCTTGATACACATTTTGTCTCAACACCATATTGCCTAACCTTGGCCGTGTGTGACGTCAGATTATTAATTATCAATCAGTCATAGGACTGCTAAAAACTAGCGCATCCAATTTTCGTTGGCAACTGAAAAACTCTCTTCACTTCCAGCAACGTTAATGAACTGAGGTTTTTTATGGGAGAAGGACGATTCGACGGACAACCGCACTTCTTTACTCTAGTTCACACATGCTTGAGGGAACAGAGATAAAGAGTGGGCGGCAGTGGGTGTGGGTCTCAAATTGAGAGTGATAGGTCAGAAACCAAAATGTAAATCATCACGTAAAAATTCTTATTAATTTTTCTCTCACGAATATGACAGTACAGTTAATGCCCTTGAACCATGCAATCCTACTTCCAAATTTAAAGATCCATGTCGAAATTCTCAACATGTCCAAATCCCTTTTAACACAACAAAATGGTATATATTTGTTATCTTCCCATCTGGCTCCAATGTCGGAAAAAATCGGTCCTATAAAATACTTCTCCCAAGCTCTTTACGTGTTTGTTTTCAGCCTTCACAGTTAACGTATTATAAACACTAGCTCTCTCTCTCTCTCTCTCTCTCTCTCTCTCTCTCTCTCTCTCTCTCTCTCTCTCTCTCCAATCAAATTTCTAAGTAATGCGCTTAATCACACCAGGAACCTATAACTGTTTACACAGCAACAATAAAAGACAGGACTGATCATTTAACCTTAACTTAGACATTGTATACACAGTGCTAATAATTTATTAGAGCCTCCGCCAATATCGTGTGACTTTCATGCGCTTTCCTGACGTACCTGCTAATCCCAGCTCCTCTCAACTGAGTGGCGGTTGCTGATACACCTGCGTGGATTAGGGCCGCCCTGTCGACCTCACTCCGCATAAATAGGTGAAGGCCTCGTCTATTTCGCTAGCATTTGCAGCTGCGTCCAGGACTCTCTACCTTCTCGCTGGCGTGACTTTTTCATAGTGTCCCGGCGTTGCGTTATTTTGCATCTCTGTTTTGGTACCTTGTCTTGTTTTGCTTCATGTTCAGCAGGTACGCGTCCTCTTCAGCTCTTACTTTTAGCTTTACATATTTTCAACTTGACACTAATCAGCTTTTACAACTTTACATATACTGTTCAGCTGATGTTCAGCTCTTATTTTTAGCTTTCCATATACTGTTCAGCTTTATTTTTAGCTTTATATACTGTTCAGCTTTTATTTTTAGCTTTACATATACTGTTCAGCTCTTCAGATACTGTTCAGCTCTTATTTTTAGCTTTACATACTGTTCATCTTTTACTTTAAGATTCACATACTGTTCAGCTTTTGCGTTTAGCTTTACATGATTGATTGACTGATTATGTCTATTAAAACTGGCTTCACAACATCTTAAGTTATTGACGCCGCAATAAATTTAAACAGAAAACTAAAAATATATAGATTTAAAAATGATTTTATATAAAAATATCTAAAAATGTATATGGACATAATCATATTTGTTCTAATATATTACCAATAATTACATATATATACTTATATGTATAATCTAAATTCTGTTGAGGTGTTCAGCTTTTATTTTCAGCTTTACCTACTGTTCAGTTTTTTATCCTTAGCTTTACAAACTGTTCAACTTTTATATTTAGCTTTACATAATGTTCAGCTTTATTTTTGGCTTTACATACCGTTCAGCTTTTATTTTTAGCTTCCTGTACAGTTCACCTTTTATTTTTTAGATTCCCATACTGTTAAGCTTTTATTTTTAGCTTTACATACTGCTCAGCTTTTATTTCTAGCTTCCCATACTGTTAAGATTTTATTTTTATCTTTCCATACTGTTCAGCCTTTATTTTTAGCTTTACATACTGTTCAGCCTTTATTTTTAGCTTTACATACTGTTCAGCCTTTATTTTTAGCTTTACATACTGTTCAGCATTTATTTTTAGCTTTACATACTGTTCAGCCTTTATTTTTAGCTTTCCATACTGTTCAGCCTTTATTTTTAGCTTTCCATACTGTTCAGCCTTTATTTTTAGCTTTACATACTGTTCTGCCTTTATTTTTAGCTTTACATACTGTTCAGCCTTTATTTTTAGCTTTACATACTGTTCAGCTTTTATTCTTATCTGTATATAATGTTTAGCTTTATAGTTTATAAACACCTGTTAACTGGTGGTGAAACATTGATACGAGGCTTGCTTCAAAAGAAATCCTTTCAGTCACACAACAACATAAATAACAGAAGACACAAACCGAAATTGACAAAAAAGTAAAGGGGGTCTATGGATGAATAAACAAGCAACGAACTTCATGAACACTTTGCACGAGTGGGGTAATGAACTGTCTTCAACAGCTCATGATGCATTATTGCAAGATATAGATGGGGATGCGACTAGTAGTTACAAAGCGACCTGAGAGAGAGAGAGAGAGAGAGAGAGAGAGAGAGAGAGAGAGAGAGAGAGAGAGAGAGAGAGAGAGAGAGAGAGAGAGAGAACAAAGGGGCAAGTGGGAGGCTGCATCCTTATTTATTCATCTTTACCTCGAAGACTTGTCCCATCCAATTTCCCTTCTTTGGACTTCTAACATTTTTGGTGGAACACTGAACACGAACAAGAGGGTATTTTCACACCAGCATACAAAGTTCATATCTTTTCAAACCATAACCATAATTAAACAAATTCTTGGATGATGATAAACCTGTTATACTTGTGATCAATAATTAACAATCTCTTCCAGTCAGGATAACCAAGGAATATGTACGTATGTATGTATGTATGTATGTATGTATATATATATATATATATGTATATATATATATATATATATATATATATATATATATATATATATATATATATATATATATATATATATATATATATGTATATATATATATATATGTATATATATATATACATATATATATTTATTTATTATATATATATCTCGTATATATTTATTTATTATATATATATACCGTATGTATATTTATTATTTATATATATATATATATATATATATATATATATATATATATATATATATGTGTGTATATGAAAGGGGAATTACAAGGTTTAAGTGCTTCGTTACCAGTGGGGTTCGAACCGCTAACCGGGCCACTCGTCATGGCTCGCTGGTCAAAGTCACTGTACTTTCGTTGTTTCTAAACGAGCCGGCGGTTCGAATCCCACTGGTGACGAAGCACTTGAAACTTATAATTCCCCCGGGGGTGTAAGATACTCCTGAATTATAATAAATTGGATATTGAACTAAATTTATAGATTAACAATTGTGAATATAAAAAATGTCTCGGTGTATTAGTGCTACAAAATCTTATATAAAATATCTATATATATATATATATATATATATATATATATATATATATATATATATATATATATATATATATATATATATATATATGCATACACATACATATTTTATAATAATAAGCAATTGGCCTTAGTTAGCACGGTCCTTACCCCATATTTTGGATAAGGATTTTCTGAGCTATGTACTTCTCAGTAGCTTCAAGCTTTCCGTGATATTCACCGAAATTTTTCCTAACATTAGGCCTGCTTTCCCTTCGTGCCCGAAAATTTAATTAAATCAGAAAATTAACCTTTAAAGCTTTTCAATGTCTAATGCTTCATTAGAAAATAGCTCCTATTTTAAATGTACTAGGGTGTCTGCACTGCTTTTATGAAAGTAATGTACAGTAAAGTTTTCTCTTCAGAACTCAATTCTACATCTTTTACAAAATTTAAACGTGAACGGATTTTCTCAAAATACTAACAAAGAGGCAGGAAGAGAGATATATACAGTACATATATAGGCGAGACAACGTTATTCGTAAAAAATAACTGCGACCAAATGTGAGAGAGAACGAACCACCATAATGTGCCCAACCCTTTGTTTACAGCCGTCCATTAAACTTGGCGGTAGCGTTCAATCCAAAACATCATAAACCCGAAATCTCCCTTTTTAACCATCACCTCCGGCGAAGCACCATTGCAAAAGACAACGCTGCAGCACCAAAACCAAGGTATAAAACGCTCCCCGATCGATCATTCCTACCTGTGTGAGTATGTGTGTGTGTGCGTGTGTGTGTCTGTGTGAACCGTACTTATCGCTAGCAGGACTAATCCTTTGTTAGGGTGAGCTCAGTAGACCGAACCCAGCCATCTCGGTTTCAGGATTCCACCTAACAGCATCAGTGACGTGAGAAATAATTATAACCATAAATGATATTTGTATGGTTGCTTGTACAGTAGAGGGTGTAGCAGTAGTCGCAAATATACAATAAATTCTTTGCTGAAAACATTTGTCAAATCTCTCTCTCTCTCTCTCTCTCTCTCTCTCTCTCTCTCTCTCTCTCTCTCTCTCTCTCTCAATGACCACATGGGAAAGATTACAACCGAACCGAAGACCTCGGGAAAAAATGAAATAAATACCAAGGTCTTATTTTACTCAATCACTTTCCGTCCATTAACGTACAAAAATATATCTAACAATTCACCACGTACTTTGAAGTGTAGTAACCAAGGGTGAAGGACATGAAACCAACAACTTCATCAAAAGGCACTTTTTACGACTCGAAAGCTTTCGGCCACTACATCAAGGAAGAAATGGTATATAAATTGAAAATAATACAAACATACGGGAAGTGAAAATTATTATAAAAGTATTTTTTTATAAGTGGCTGGAAGCATAATTGATCATTTCGAAAAACTGGACGAAATATGGTCTGGGGTTTAAGACACAGAGCTTAAAGTACATAAAAAGCGAGTAAAATTCTACGACGTGATCACAGGGTCATCTTGGAGTCAATGTTAAAATACGGACATGAGGAAATAAAAATTTAGTGATGGAGAAAAAATACTGGAAGTGCAATCACTTAACAAAAATTAACGTCAAGATACAAAGACGAATGTCAGTTACGAAGACAATAAAGGCAAAATAAGGTATGTATGTATGTATAGGCTATATATAGTCTATGCCATATTTCGTCATCACAGTTCTTTCAATTTTGTTAGACAAAGCTTATCATGTTATACAGTCAGTTTTAAACATAGCCACAAAAAAATATTAATATGCCACATTATTACACACATACACACAGGATATATATATATAGCCTATATATATATGTAAAAGAAAATTTTTGGGTAAATACGTTGTTCTCTATGGAAGTAAATGCACAGAAAAAAAGGGTGAATCAACAATAAATCTCAGAATGACGGGGCATATGGAGAGATACAGTCTGAAGTGAACGTGGTCCTTGGTCTATGGAATGAGTAATTTTGATATGAATGAAGAAACTAAATGCCTCAAGAGCAGAAAGGGTTATTGCTTGGTGCAAGTTTGAAAATGCTTGCATAAATGACTCATGAAGATGTACGGATGGTAATTACGAGGATGGAGAATAGGAAGACAAAAAAAGTATATGGGCTTGATAGCTAACCATGGTTTGCAAGGTATTTCAGGATGAGGGAAAGGTCCTACATGAATGAGTGGTGCGTATAACTGTTCTCTGTTTACAATAATCTGTCAATTTAAGAACATTTCGGACACAAGTGATTTCGTGATCACATTGGTCAATTTCCAAAAAAAATATGCGGATGTACAAGAGTGGATATAAAAATGCATGTGTACATACAAGTACACATATACACATGCAAACAGTCCCCCTTTTCTGTACTGAAATAACCATGGTGCAAATGCACAGGAATTCGTGAATATTCAAAAAAGATTTCTGTTCGGAATTTCTGCCCATTAAATAAGGCTCCCGGGAATTTTTCAAATATTTTGTAATTTTTTTTTCCAGGAACCCATATTTTCACAATTTTCAGCAAGCCTGCATGGAGAGAGAGAGAGAGAGAGAGAGAGAGAGAGAGAGAGAGAGAGAGAGAGAGAGAGAGAGAGAGAGAGAGAGAGAGAGAGAGAGATTATATGCAAGTTCAGCAACTGTGTAAGAGCAAAGCATTATCAATTATCGAATTTTTGTAGTATATGACAAAAATTTATGTCGTTCGTTGAGCCACACAAATAAGTTCTATTTCTTTAACAAGAAAATTGTATTAGCCCTAATTGTTTCATATGCACTGCAAAGAATAAATTACACACAATGTTTCAATGAAAGAGCTTTAAATGAAGCACTGATTTTGCTGACATAAGGTGAACTTAAGACATATACCATATCCAATGTAGCCTAACTTGCCCCTTTATTAAAAGAGAATCTTGCAACTCGCTTACAGAAATTAAGAACGGAATAAAGTCAGACTAACGTTAAAGAGATACTTTCAACAGTATGATGATGATCGGGACAGGGTAACTGGAAGAGCGAAGTATATGAAATTTGTTGAAAATACTTGTAAACAAAAATTACACGAAAAGCGACAAAGGAAGGGCCATAGAAGTTAATAGCATAAACTATACCGCAATTTTGGAAGAGAACGCAATAAGAGATATAACCTTTAATGGCACCAGTTTGAAATCTGAAAAAAATAAAAACTAGCAAAATATTCTTCCCTCGAAACTGCATATTTCGCTTTACCTCTATTCAATATGCGTGTGTGAAATGGTTTATGAAAGCAGCAGTTGGGGACATGAATGACACGCATTCCGAATGGATAAAAGTAAAATTCCAAGAAATTCTAACGCCTAACTCTACTAGCATGTTATGTGTTGCCAGTTCTTCGATGGGAGAGTGGGTTCCGTTCTCAGCTAGCACTCTGCTGGCCGCGAGTTCGAATCTCCGACCGGCCAGTGAAGATTAAGAGGAATTTATTTCTGGTGATAGAAATTCATTTCTCGCTATAATGTGGTTCGGATTCCACAATAAGCTGTAGGTCCCGTTGCTAGGTAACCAATTGGTTCTCAGCCACGTAAAATAAATCTAATCCTTCGGGCCAGCCCTAGGAGAGCTGTTAATCAGCTCAGTGGTCTGGTTAAACTAAGATATACTTAACTTATATGTGTTGCCCAAGAAGCAAAGCAGATATATTGAAAGTTCTCCTCTGCCATTTAGTAAATTATCCTTAAAACTTCATGAGTGGCTTGCTGTGTCTTTCCCTTCTCTCCTATCTTCTTTCTTGTTAACACGAGGTACTTCTACTGCGATGAGTTTCTGGCATTTACAACTCAGGCTGGAGGAATGCACACTTCAGCTACGGTATGATAAGGTCACGATGAGGAAGAGGGCTGCAAAGTGTTTGGCAAACGGATGAATAGATTATGAAATTTTGGGACAAGCCCAGGCACTGGGACCTGTTTTGGTCATTCAGCGCCGTAGTGGAATGAAATAAATAACTTAATGATTAATGAAATGTAAATGAAGGTGACGATAACCTACAGGGAGTGGGGAGGGTATACGGATCAGGGCAGACCCAATCTAGTTGGAAGGGTTATCTAGAGCGCTTTTCGCTTTCGCACTTGCTACCAGACTTACGGAAGAGGGTACTCAATTGCAACAACAAAGGCAGTATGTTGAAAACTTTAGCTTGCAGCGCTGTTTTCAACGCATAACTAAAAAGTTGAAATCTTCAGTGCAAGGGTGTGCCATATCGTGTGATCTTATATCTAGGCTGACAAAAATAACACCACTATTGATATTGCAATCGTCACAGTTATATCACGTTGTCTTGTAAGACATGTCCTTGAATGGAATTATTCATTAAATTACCAACATATTTTATGACACTACCCACCTAACCAAAACAGTTTAAATCGTATCATGGTTAAGGATTAAGTTGGTCATACAACACACCAATATAAATTTCGTACTTTAATTTACTTCCCAAATGGATGCCAGTCACGAATGCTTGTAAAAATCTGTCTGTCTGTCTGTCGGCCTTTCCCTTCGCTTCTGCGTTCCGGGGTTATGACTGTGAATGAACGACTTGCAAGCCGGGTCCTTGTTGGCGAACAAGACACTACTGTCCGACCCCATCCCCAGGATGTCAGAATGAAGGAATCTCTCGCCTTCAAACCCGTCCTTATCTCACAAGACGGTCTTCTAGGATGACTCAACGTAATGCCCCTGGGTACAATGGCATGGTAGCCGTAGTTGTCGCTGCGAAGGTCATGGGCAACATCAGACTCCACTGGCACTTGCAAATATTGCCACCCCCATCCCTCCCAAAAAAATGAAACGCGCATGTTTGTCACGTTCATTGAAGTGAATCATTTTTATAGGCGGCAGCGGAAGCTGGTAACAAAGACGGCAAGTTGAACTCACATATGCGGACATTCTCTCTCTCTCTCTCTCTCTCTCTCTCTCTCTCTCTCTCTCTCTCTCTCTCTCTCTCTCTCTCTCTCTCGTACTGCTATGGCTCAAGTTTCGCATAGACTATGGATAAAAAATTTTTTTTATATTTTTAGTTGCTCGAGTCTCTCAAAAACATCACCACGAGAGAGAGAGAGAGAGAGAGAGAGAGAGAGAGAGAGAGAGAGAGAGAGAGAGAGAGAGAGAGAGAGAGAGAGACTCTAAATACAACAACTGGCAGGTTCTAATTATGTTTAACTTCGGCTAATTTACTCTCTCTCTCAAAAAGTTCAAAGACTTGAGTATGCAAACAGGGAGGGTTAAATAGAATTAGAAATAAATTGGATTAGTTTAGACTTGAAAGGATAACAAAGGAGCATTCCGGGAATCCTTTAATAAATCCTTCATTCTCTCCACCCTCCCTTCCGCACGCCTGAACGTTTCGCGTGCGTGCGTGCGTCCGTGCGTGAGTGTGACTCAAACCACCCAAGCAGAATTCCTAATGATGTTCCCTGATTCCTGCCGTTCCAAATCACAAGTTCATTGTCTCCTTTCTGGATTCGTCCTCCTTGTTTTTCATGTGTGTGTGATTCCTATTTCGTGAACTGACTGACTTATACACAAGTGCTTACAAATACTGGCTAACCAGACAACACAAATAGTCCTCCTATTCATCTTATGAATAATAATAATAATAATAATAATAATAATAATAATAATAATAATTTTTCTAAAAAAAACAACATACACAACTATAAAGCCACACCCAATAATGCCATCATCAACACAAATATTCCTCATAAAGAGAAATATAAAGACAAGTACTTCTGTTCTGAGCAAAACGAACCGTAACAAAGAAAAGAAAAAAAAATCTTCTGGGAGCCCAAACGAATAGAGAGAGGAAGCAAAAGCTGCAGTTGCCATATGAATACCCACCGACATTCTCTTCCTCCAGAGACAGTTTCAAATACCTCAACGACATGATTGCTCTTTGCGTCTGAAGTAGCTAGGCATGTGTGTGATGAAGCCAATTCCGTTCAAACTGTCTCGCTCTTTGTTTGTGTGTGCGTGCGTGAACGGGCGGGCATTTCTGTGTACTTGCAAAAGTTGACGTAAACGATGATTTGAACTAGCCTGATCCATTTTACTCTCTCTCTCTCTCTCTCTCTCTCTCTCTCTCTCTCTCTCTCTCTCTCATACATACAGTACACGCTTTTGAAACCCTTTGGGAGAGCTTCGCATCCTACTCAAAACAGACGAACCGCCAGCATAGAAGCCAACGCCCTTTCAGTTCTGAAACTCTAAAACGTATGCAGCTAAAAAGAATAAAAAAATAAAAAAAAAAATTCATCCGCATCTCCAACTCAAAACGCCATAACGTGTCATCTCCAACAAATTAGGAGGAAGAGCCTCCGCCTCCCCCCCCTCTCTCCCCATTCGTGAACAAATTAAAACAATAAAAATTATTTTCTGGATTACAAATCATCCTGGCCATCAAAGACCGTCATTACCATGAATTTAGGGAGAGGCAAACTTGCCTTCACAGGCATTACTTCCATCCAAATTGTGAGAAGCCTTTTAATGAGAGAGAGAGAGAGAGAGAGAGAGAGAGAGAGAGAGAGAGAGAGAGAGAGAGAGAGAGAGTTGGAGAGCTGGAAGAGAGAGAGGGTGGGGAGGGAAGGAACGGTGGAGGGAAGGAGCAGGACGGGGCCACAATCCAATCACAGGTTCTATCCTATGCAACCAAGAGAGGGGAGGGGAGAGGACGGGGAAGGGGAGAGAGAGGGGGAAGAGGAGAGAGGGGAGAGAGAGGGGGGGAGAAGAGGCAGGGAAGCAGAGGAGGACCTAAACTGGAAGATCAGCTTTAAAAGTGTATATACCCAATGACAACAGCAGCACCACCAACACTGCGTAAAGGCAAAGAGAGAGAGAGAGAGAGAGAGAGAGAGAGAGAGAGAGAGAGAGAGAGAGGAGAGAGAGGAGGAGAAGGGAAGGACCTCTAGAATAAAAAAAAAAAAAGCAAAAGCAACGCCTCATGTTATAAAGGGCGGAGAAAGCTCACATAACAATACATTATGGAAAAACATAATTGTGCTGAAGTACGTGAATTACGGTGATGATATAACCGATTATACCATACACCGTACACACACACACACACTATCTATCTATATTTATATATATATATGAACAGGTTTCATCTACTGAATAATATAAATATATATATATATATATATATATATATATATATATATATATATATATATATATATATATATATATATATATATATATATATATATATATATATATATACATACTGTATATGTACATATAAATATATATGTATGTATGTATGTATATATATATATACTATATATATATATATATATATATATATATATATATATATATATATATATATATATATATATATATATATATAGTTTGTACACATATCAACAGTGAAATCGAACAAGGTCAAGGGCTGCTGGCACAATCGCAAGTCATATTTAAAATTAGAAAGAGAATGGAGAAGATACCAAATACAACTATTTAAACAGCAATTCACGCATATGCAAACACGAGCACGGGCATGCACAAGCGCACTCACACACACGCACGCACACACACACACACAGCGAAACAAGGGGAAGAACTAAGAGGAAATGCCAGGCTGAGGGGAGTGATTACTGGACCCTGTTATTGGTGAAGGGAGGGGAATGGGACGGGACAGGGGGGTCTGTAGGGCGGGACGGGAGGGGAAAGGCTATTCCACACCCCCCTCTCAAACCGCCCCCCACAACCCCCATCAACCAACCCTCCAGGAGACTAGGTCCATCGCCACGTTCATCACAATATTTTTTTCGTACGCAAGCACACACAAGGGAGCATAACATAAGGTTTGAAATATCCTAACGCAAAGTAAATCCATGGGTTGCTATTTAATTTATCATAATTCCGAAAAACTATGAAATGGTAATGTAGCCTATAGTCTGTCAGTCCTCTCAAAAATAGCCCCAAGTACCATTATAACACATGAAAAGCATCGCAAACCTAATTATGCTAATTCGCTGTAATAAGTCGCTAAAACAGATACAGGAATTATACTCTTCCCTTTGCCGCCGATAACGAAACATATATATATATATATATATATATATATATATATATATATATATATATATATATATATATATATATATATATATATATATATATAAACATAAAGGTCCCTATCAAACTAAAGGGTGGGATCTCACCAGCGGCGTTTCTCTGACAGATTCTAATTTTCCGGATCTTGTGTTGCAGAGGAGTTTCGTGGGGTGCGCTGTTAAAGAGCCACTTAGAAACATCCGGGACTTTCAGGGGTTCTCCGGATATTAAGCAAAATTCGCAGCAGCTGTGAGGTTGTATCTCTGTTTGTTCGCGGATTTACAATTAGTTCTCATAATGGAATAAATGAACACAAGACATACGGGCACGCTACCAGCTGCTTAAAGTTTCTTTTAGCTTTCAGAAGGAAAAAATGTAATGTAAATAATATATATATATATATATATATATATATATATATATATATATTATATATATAATATATATATATATATATATATATATATATATAAAATATATAATATATATATATATATATATATATATATATATATATATATATATATATATATTGTATGTATAAACTGAATCACGAAAATATGGAACGTGATAAATATATAAATAATAAAGGCAATGCCACGAAGGAGTGAAACGACGGAGTGGTCCTAGGCCTTTCGACTTACTGTCCTTTACTTTGCTAAGTAAAGGACAGCAAGTTGAAAGGCCTAGCACCACACCGTCGTTTCACTTTCCTTCACGGCATTTTCTTTATATACAATATATATATATATATATATATATATATATATATATATATATATATATATATATATATATATATATATATATAATAGATATATATATATATATGATATAAAGCCGAGTGTTCAAGGTCATTCTGTCGTTGCTTCTAAACTAGGCGCGCGCGCGTACACACACACACACACACTTATATGTATATATATACATATATATGCGTGTGTGTGTGCGTGTGTAATAATGCTGACGAGATTTTGTTAATACACACCGGTAACATCAAGTCTTCCATAGGCTTATAGGATTATTCTTTTTTAATATGTTCGAGCCTCAAAATCGTTGAAATAACCCAACGTAAATCAAGATGCTTAACAACGGAATAATTCATTTAGCTTAAGCAGGGACATTACAAATTTATCATCCGAGTGCAAAAACATCCTTATTAAACTGCATAAAAATCAAAGGTTTTCAGTTTTATCAAATAAGTAAAAAATTAGTCTGATTTTCTTCGGCGCAATCGAGTTTCCTGTACAGAGTAAAATGCTATATGAAATTCATTTCTCAGCCACGGCCCATGAATCTCTCAGCCGCTGTCCATGAAACTCTCAGCCACGGCCCGGTGGTGGCCTGTGTTGCTGGTACCTATAGCGGTGCCTGACGCACGATCAGGGTTAATTTTTACCTTAAATAAAATAAAAACTACTGAGGCTAGAGGGCTGCAATTTGGTATGTTTGATGTTTGAAGGGTGGATGATCAACATACCAATTTGCAGCCCTCTAGCCTTAATAGTTTTTAAGATCTGAGGGCGGACACACAAAGTGCGGACGGACAGACAAGGCCGGCACAATAGTTTTCTTTTCTTTTACAGAAAACTAAAAAGGGGTTATTTCATGTGGGCTTTAAAATAATGTACTTGAAGATCCATCTTTAAAAGTTTTATTTGATCATATACCATTCTCGAATGTGCCATACAAACTAACTTAGTACGATACTTTCAGCTTTGTCTATAAACCATACACTCAAAAGTATCAAGTCTTCGTCAATACTGCTCACTAAAACAAGTGACCAAACCTGCCTTAGGACCACTTTTGTCTAAGAAAGAACAAAACGCTTTCCTCTTCTCAACCTTCAGTATTTGAACAATGACTTCCTTATTGCAAACTTTAATGAGAACTAAGAAGGCCCTTCAGAGTCACTAATGACGTAACAGTAATGCCTGTCAGGTTGAACTTCCTTAGCAACAACAAAAGATACGACATAAAGAGCACCTTTTGTTTACAACATGGCCGTAGCCTTATCAAAATAGACTAGATAACGGAGAAAAAAAATCGGTATACTTGAATTACAAACATTATACAATTACTCAATCATTTAACCTTTGGAATATGCATATGAGTGCTTAAATCAATGCAGGTATGCAAAAGAGCCACGGAAAACCATGCAAAAACATGTCTCAATAATTATAAAGAAGTGGAAACATACACAGACACGTAAGAGCTCGCAAAATAAGACGGTTAGGAACGGCGAGAAAACTAAATTACAAGCCTTCGACCTAACGGCAGAAAGGGTTGCTTCAGCATGAAAACAATTCCCCAACGGCATGCACATCCTATGAGCATAAACACCACAGTGAAGAAATAACTGACAGCTGTTGAAATTAGGAAAAGAACACATGTTTATATACACACAACCGAGTATAGATAACAAATACAAGCATAAAGAAGATAATGGCTGTATTTTTTTGCAGGTCGTGTGCAAGAAATAATACACACACACACACAATATATATACATACACTTAAAAATTACCGAATTTCTTCATGAATATAGGTTCTCTTGAGTTTTCTAGGAAGTCGCAGGATATTATTATAATAATAATAATAATAATAATAATAATAATAATAATAATAATAATAATAATAATAATAATAAAGAGGAAGAAGAAGAGACTCTCATTCTCCATATTTTAAATATTTCGCTTATGGCGTGACCAATCCTCTCAGCTAACATCTTGCCGTCGTATCGCCTTCAATTTTTATTACAAACGCTCTTTTCGTAATACATGTCCAATCGAATTCCACTCAACTAAAACAAGTATTCTTCATCATCCCCCAAGAGCAAAATTCAAAAACAATTCACCCCCTAATGGAATCGTGCCAAACGTCCAACTTTCCGATTCATCGTAAGCCAAGCCATTCAGAAGAGTTAAGGCAAGTTAATGTAAATACTTCAAAGTTTTCTTCAACAGCTACATAGAGGTTCTGTATTAGCCATTTTGATAATCGCATTTTTCATGAAAACATGCAATAATCAAAATTCATTATAACTCCGCCCCAAACCCACCCACACGTCCGCGCGCGCACGCAGAAATTGTCAGAAAGTTTTTAAAGCCATACGAATTACCTTCGTTCTCCGAGTTCTAAAATAGCCAAGTCACCGGAATGAAATTTCTAAATAAGAGAAAAAAAAAAATGTTGTTACAGCCCGTCCAACAGCAAAGACAGCTTAATAATGGAAAAAGACTGGCAATTACATGTAAACAAACAAGAGTTTAAAGCAACAACTGCATGATCACCTACACTTTTTGCTTGCTCTCCTTGAACATAAAGTGGAGAACGACGGAAGGTGGTCTTTAGGAGTAAATTATTATAATAAACGATTACA
>NC_089761.1:49409272-49419272 GCF_040412425.1 Macrobrachium rosenbergii | reverse complement strand
TATTACCACGACTCTTTGTAACCCATTACGCCCTTGTATTATACACAGATATGCACACATAAATACATAAATACACACACACACACATATATATATACATACATACATACACACACATAGGCTATATATATATATATATATATATATATATATATATATATATATATATATATATATATATATAGAGAGAGAGAGAGAGAGAGAGAGAGAGAGAGAGAGAGAGAGAGAGAGAGAGAGAGAGAGAGAGAGAGAGAGATTAATACTTAAATATACCAGTAGGCAGATACAAAAAGACTAAAAAGCGATAGCAAGCAAACATCTGTCCAGGTCAGAATAATTTCCAATTTTAAATTATCGGCTGATAGATAAGTGACTGACCAAGATCAGTGGTCAATGACAAACTTCGACAATAGGGGTGGTTATAACAACAATTACAATTCAAATATTGGCAAACATGGTAAAATAGAATGACCTTTAATGGTCAAGAACGGAGGAAGCTGTGCCACCCTCCAATTTTCCCTCTCCCCTAAAACTGTTGCGAACCTGGTTCTGTACTAACAAGCTAACTATAAAAGGTAACTAAAAATCCCGACACTGGAAACTATTCCTGTAGGTTTTTTAGTTGCAACGATGCTAGTTTAATCCTGCACAAGAATGACATTCCATCAGTGGAAAGAATTCTATACATAAACGTAAAATGTACAAGATATGCTCTCAGGGAAACTGATAAGACATATTACCTCAACAGAAAATTCCTTGGTTACAGGAAGTCTTTACTTCTAAGAAAAACCTACAACTCTCACTAAATAACGCCAACCTTAACTAACTGTTTTGCTTTCAAATGTCACGCTATGTTTCCTTTACATGCTGCTGCTGCTTCTACTTATGTCGAGTCTTTGAGACGTTGGTGATCATAGAGTTTTTTTGCCATCTGCAACAAACGTGGACACTCAAAATCATTACACCGCACGTGGGAAAAACTGTAACGAGTAGAAACACTACAAGACGACGGAAGAGAGAGAGAGAGAGAGAGAGAGAGAGAGAGAGAGAGAGAGAGAGAGAGAGAATACTCAACATCTAATAATGCAATTGGATCACATACAACCGCAGGCCTTGCCTAACAGACATTTTCATGTAGCCCAGCTCCGCCCACGTGCCGCTGAGGGACTGACTGCCTCGTCGAGGAATCATCCTGTGTCTTCGGATATTATATGCCTACCCCGTAAGTTATAAAAGGAGAATACATACAACAATTTGCCTTAAAATGAAACCAAGTAGCAAGACTTGACAAACAATGGCAACGTCCACTCCGCGTTCCGAGAATAAATCTGGCATAATACACTAATAACGGCACTAATAACTGATCAATTATCATCAACGCCGATGATTGCTCTTATCATTAATTAGCAACAATGACTGCTGCACTGCGCAATTAAAATCAACCATCTGCGTTTCGGTTCCCGGCGTAGCAATCGATATCCCTAAACAAACTGATACATTGATTTTAATGCCACACAATGCTTGGAAATATTCATCAAAAGGGTTATTTGCAGAAGGCCTCGTTAAGTCTTAATGTACTTATAATAATCGCATTGTTAAGGATACGAATTCTATTTTGCAGATCCTATTCCTCAGCCTATGAAAATAACTCGCTTAAGTCCTATTAACAGTTAAAGTCCACTGCGCCCTAATTAATTTAATTAACTTTTCCGCGTTAAACCTGTGACTTTCAGGGATTTGCCTTTTTTGGGGGAACACAGGTGCGATAAGTATTCGTGTGTTTGTATACATGTATGTATGTATATATATATAATTATATATATGTGTATAACGTATATATATATATATATATATATATATATATATATATATATATATATATATATATATATATATATATATATATATATATATATGCATAGTGTGAATTAAATCGTCCTATATCTACACAAAACAAACTTATCCAACCCCAAGGAAAATGACCTTTGACATGAAAAATTTAAATATCGAGGTGACCTTTAAGATCGTTGTGGCAAACATCCTAATTTCGTGTGTTTGTGCGCGTGTGTGTAGTTCTCTTTAAATAAAAATGCTCACACCATTCAGTATGATTAATATCATGGAGTTCAAATGAAGCTGATCGTCTAGTGTGAAATAGACCGATTCATACGTCATTTATTCACATAAGGACAAAGGCAAACTTCAGAGACAATTTAACAGAAAATTATTATCTACATTTATGAATAGCCTAATGCCAAACAATGTGCCTGGACCAACAACCACCCAGTCTCTCTCTCTCTCTCAATTAATACAATGAACTGTTATATCCATTACAGCGAGTGGTTCATAGAAGCCGATATGGAACTGAAGAGTAAACATTTTTATATAACCATATTCTATGTTGGGCACGGGTACAAATTATTTACATACAGTACAAACATTTCAAAATAATCTAACAAAGATGCCTGAGAACTTACAGATCGTATTTGTAAACAATTTAAACATATATACACTAGGACACATACAAACTAATCTGAACTAAGGTTATTTACAAGGAGGAATGAAGTGTCAACCTTTCGAAAGCTTATCTGCATTGGATATAACACTAACTCATTAAATAATTATCGTCAACATTAAACTCGAAAAATAACTACCCTAAATTCGTCCATATATAGCAAAGAGACTACCTACAGTTTATCAGCTACAATATCATAATGGAAATGTTGCTGCAGTTACCTACCAGTTACATTTTAGGTTGATAATAATAATAATAATAATAATAATAATAATAACACTTAACAGAAAAGAATATTTTAAGCAGCACCTGAAACAGGTAAAAATGATCTCGCCTCTAAATTAAGAAATATGAAAAAATATAACTGGCGCTGAATGGAATGGAACATAAACTTGAGGCCACAGGACCTGACCTGTGAGGCCATTCAGCGCTGAAAGGGAAATTAAGAAAAAAGGAGGTTTGAAAAGTGTACTCTAGGAGAGGGCGGACTGTAAGATGGAAGGAAGAGAATATGAACGGAGGTATAGTTAAACGAATGGAACGGGTTGCAGCTAGGGGCCAAAGGGACGCTGCAAAGAACCTTAAGTAATGCCTACAGTGCACCGTGTGAGTGCACTAACGGCACTATCCCCAAACGGGAAACTGGAGCTGAAGAAAACAAAGCAATAATCTACCTATACATAAAGCTTATCTTAAATATCAACAGAATTGAAGCAACGCAAAATATATATATAAAAAAAATAACAGTGAGAAAAAAACTCACAAAACAATGAGAGGAAACATTCCCGACAGCTGTAGCCCAGTTAACACAAAGAGCAATGGAACTTGAAAAAAGTGGAACTTGAAAAAAGGTTTCATTTTGAAGGCCATTCCGATTCCTTGCCTCTAAATACATCCGTAATCTTCGACGTTGTCAGGTATGAAAACTTTGGAAAATCAGTGATGATAGTGAATGAGAAAATTTAACATCAATATTTACTGACAAAATCACAAAATTTAACACGATATAAATAAATACAGCACAACGTCATAAGATAAGCGTAAAAAAAATACCTTAAACCCAACAATGCGACTTCATTCACTTTAAATGTTTTGGGTACCGCTTGTTTAAGCGGTTGAAATAAAGCTGGTTGTCCAGGTGAGGGCAATGCAGTGGCTTGTTAGGAGATATGAAACCAAAACTGGACAGCTTGAAACAACCTTCAGCTATTTTCAAGACTGTCAAACTCATTGTTATGGGATATAACATCTTGATAAAAAAAAAAAAATATATATATATATATATATATATATATATATATATATATATATATATATATATATATATATATATATATATATATGAGAGGCTCCATACGACACATTAACAGACTCCAAGAACTGTGCAAAAAAAAAAAAAAAAAAAAAAATCAAGTCATTATAAGGATCCTTCTATGCTTAATCTGCGTCACAATATCAAAGAACAATGAAGCACTGCCGAAAGAATAGCAATTTTGGACAAAGAAATTAACCTGAACAATGAAGATCATTAAATCATTCGCTTGTGAATTAATGAATTCTGGGAGAAAAAATACAATTCCTAATTAACCTACAGGAAAAATGGCACAGACTTCCTAACAGAATATCAACAAAAACATCTACAACACATAAAAAAAGACAATACGCACTTTTTGTACCCTTCTTTAATTCAAGAATACTGATAACATCAAATAAAGTCCTTATGATTTTACAATGACTGTGAAACCTTTTGCTGTCTTGAGTCGCTAAATAAATTTCTGTACAAGCCCCCACCCCCTCCCCCGGGTTTGCCTAAGAGAGAATGAGGATAATTGGTCTGACACAGCTAACACAAGGAAGGGGCTTTTACTAAACCACAACCAGACCTTCATCGCAACTTATGAACGACGACTGTCGCCAAGGTAAGGCACACAGATGCTTAGAACTTGGATCAGATTTGGAGGAAAAGACCACTGCCATCAAACTAGAACCATTTTCTCTAGGAAATACACCTGGCCTGTTTCCACTAGTTCTCACCAGCATCAGAGCGTCAAATTTCTGGTTGAGTCTGATCCGGGATCGACGGACTGAAGCATATTCGCAGAGAAGTATTTGAATGACCTCCAGAATGTGTTAAAATACCTTAAAACCACACATTCCTACAGTAATTACATGATGTCAGAAAACAGAAAATGGAATTTATTCCATTATATCTTTGAAGGCCCCTCCTACTTTCAATCAATTACCAACCTTCAAACATACTGGTCAGGCAGGTCTTAAGCAATCCATATCATTTTTGCCTAACCTTCTCTCTCTCTCTCTATATACATTACCTTTCTTACATAACCGCGACAAAGGTCCATAAGTCATTTGTTTGGCTTGCTGTTGAAGATCAATCCTATTTTCTCAATATTTCCTTGATATTAATTTTACTCTATCCATTCACACTCCGATGCAAACCCGTTACATGCTGCTCGAGAAATTCACCTTACTTGAATGAAATTTCAAATTTTGTAAGAATAAAGTTCTCGGTAAGAAAGCTCAAAATATACATTACTACTTCAACAGAAATAGAGGGGAAAAAAGAAATTAACACTGCACTAAAATCCCAAAACCTCATAACAACCTGGCGAATTAAAATAGAGAAAAATCACTTTCGCCACTGAAATAGTTTATGTAGGCAAATGCTATGGCCTTACAATAACCGAGAGAATTTACATAAGAGCTTACTGCCAACTGCGTCTTACCTACTGAGCTACGCTTCGAAAGTCATAAGGAAAATCAATATCATAAAAGCACAGGACTCTCTTCCTTCGCGTTTGTTTCCTAAATCATTCAACGTACCTCGTGATAGGTTGGTCCTGGTGTCTCCCACGATAAGACGATCACATATATAATTCTTGTGCTGTCACCTGTGTCAATTCTCTTTCTATTCGAGTTGCAAGCCTATGCCAGTTTCTATTTCTTTAAACACAAATAAACATATAAACCAATGAAATAAAAAAACTCAAACTTTAGTGATATTGTAATTTTCATGTTGTTCCTTCGTTCCTTTTTTCCGAGCTACTTTCAATTACAGGTGCCAAACGGATACATATAATGGAAAACATGACCATATAAATGCAGCATGTATATTGTGGGTATAAAAAGGTGTTCGCGGAGAGGCTGCAATGAGTGCAGAGCTAAAATGAACGTATTTTCTGGAACCGAAACAAATAAAACATCCCAACTGCGTCAACATGCAGGCGGTTGTTTGAAGAGGTTTTTATTTTTGCATTTAACAGAAACTTACCATTGAAAGGACAAGTTACGTAACTAAATAAGCAGACCTCATAACAAATAACTTAAGAAACTCGTCAAAAGGAAAAACACATTCTCAGACCAACCAGAGTTCACAAGAGGGATGCAAATTCCGCAAAGCAACTCCTACGATCGCTAAATCTAGGAGAGCCACTGGTTGCCATGGCAACGGCAACGCTTCTCTACCCACGTAAAACCCACCCTTCTCTCCTCCCCTTCCTTTGTTTTCAGTGGAAGAGAAGATGAGGCAAGCTCGAATTAACAATAACAGGAAGAACTCGAGCTTGTGAATCCATTATAGAAATTAAAAAAACAAAATAACAATCGGTAATTCATGTGGCGCTCCAAAACATGAAATCGATCGATAGAATTTCTAACAACCGCTCGTTGGGGCGGTTCAAAGAAAATTGCGTTCCAGGCCCTGAATCCTACCAAGAAACAGACATGACGCATGTTATTTCCAATACCAACGGTCGTGAATAACCGCACTGTCGCCCTCATTCATACAAAATAATTACAGCTAACCACAAAGCCATTTCCTTCAATGGCGAACAGACAAATAAAGTACGCATACCGTAAATACATATAAACATACGAATGTTCAATACTTTCTGGCAACCGCTCATTTCACCTAAAAGGATGCCCCTTCAGATGAGAAATCCGCATAATTATCACAGCCGCTTTCATATTACAATTGCCATGCTAGGTAAAACTTCCACAAAAGGAGCCACTCCAAACGACAACGCCGGAAGCTCATTACCAGCACGTCGAATCCCCCACACACTATCAGTCACGTCTCTCCTAGCATTTGCGCTTCTGAATAATAAAAGCCATCCTTCAAAATGGTTTTTTCCCTCATTCTTTCCAACCATTCCACAAAGGAAATTCCCGGACTCTTTCTCTGTATGCATTAGAAATACTAGAAGGTACTTTTAAACCCTTCTTTTAACTATACCGGAAGTTGGGTATCGTTTATGCAGCAATACACTGTTTTGTGTTATCACATACTTATACCTCTGACAAACAAACAAACAAAAACACAATTATGTGTGTGTGTCACAAAACGGTGTATTGCAGCATAAACGAAACCCAGTTTCAGGTACAGTAAAGAGAAGGGCTTAAAAGCACCTTTTAGTATTTACAATGCATACAGAGAAAGAGCACGGGAATTTCTGTTTCTGGAAGGTTGGAAAGATTGAGTGAAAGAACGACTGGATTGAAGAGTTTTAATATATATATATATATATATATATATATATATATATATATATATATATATATATATATATATATATATATATATATATATATATATATATATATATATATATGTATACATATACATATACATACATACATGTATAGATAGATAGATACATTATAATATATATGTGTGCGCACAAGCGCGAGAGAGAGAGCATGTGTGTGAGTAAGCGCGCGCGGGCGGTCGTGTGTGTGGCTAATCAAAAAAAAAAAATACATCAGTAACAGAGAATAACTGAAGGACAAACCGTAAGCAGCCAATTTAAAACTATATAGTTACATCCTAATACGGTTTGGTTTGGTTTGTGAAAATCTGGCTTTACGCCCGAGCACTGGATCAAATTCAGCCGTTCTGTACTTAAGAGTGAAAAGAGGAGTTGAGGCTGTACTTAAGAGTGAAAAGAGGAGTTGAGGCTGTACTAAAGAGTGAAAAGAGGAGTTGGAGTGGTTGAACGAGGTGGGGAAAAGGAAGTGGGGAAAGGAGGTAATGCAAAAGGAAAGTTTTAGTAATGCGTACAGTGCACCACTTTAGAAGCACAGGTGGCAATAACCCCCTAGAAGTACACCCTTATATGAGAGCAATTAACAGAAGTCCTCAGTACAGTCTATTCACTAGAAGCAAATATAATCCACGGCGTCTCCTTCTTTAGGTGAATTTCCTTGTTACAAAAAGGGCCTAATATGGCTTCTGTCGGACTGGCCGATCTCATAACATGATCCTCACAGACAGAGGGGTCTATGAGGTGGAAGGAGGTACGGAGAGAAGGGGAAGAGAAGGGGGGAGGGTCAGCAACAATGGCAGAGCGCAACTAACCAGAAAATAGCCATATTCAATTATCGCATCTGACTTCATCCGGAAGTTACGCTTCGTGTCTTAAATGAAAAACCAATTAAACTGTGAAGGGCAGTGTATACTCTCAGAGAGAAGAGAGAGAGAGAGAGAGAGAGAGAGAGAGAGAGAGAGAGAGAGAGAGAGAGAGAGAGAATCACTTCTTCAGACACTCATCTCGTTCTTTAGCTCTCATGTTCAGTCATCTCCACCACAAGGACAATAAAATATTTACTGTAATAAAAATGTAGCTTCATTCAGTCGGACAAAACTCCATAAATGTAGCGTCAAGAACAAGAAAGTGGTGGCAGCGTCCGATGTTTTTCAGCTGCCAGAGGCATCCACTAACAGACAAGGCACCCTCTGCTAACTTTCCTTTTCATTCACTTGGAACGACACGCGCACTTCTCGACTGAATTCGATGAGGAGACGTTTTGGCAACAAGATTCCAAATGGAAACAAAGGCGACTCCTTATCAAGAAAAGTGACTTCATTTTAGTTGATGAAAAAGACTTCTCTCGCCACTCTTCTTCCTCTTCGAAAATAAAAGGCTATTAAGAAAAACACTCAGTTGTGGACATCTTTTAGGTGTTCTTAAGTTAATAATGGTATTTCATGCTCAGCTCAGTTTACTTTGCATCACACATACACACATATACATATATATGTGTGTGTGCGTATGTGCTTGTGTGTTTTGTACATTCGGCAACTGAGGAAGATTATGATCATCCTTAACACTGCAAGAAAACCGCTCCCTAATTTCCCAATTCAAGAGAATAATAGAACTATGATATTGAACACTGAGACACAAGTAATATTTCTTGCGGTAAGGCGAAATGAGCGCACAATAACTTTGGAAAAGCAGCCACCAACTGCCATTAGGACAAAAGGGTTATGTAACTAAGAACCTATTCACATAAAAGGAAAAAAAAAATATCAACAGCAACTTAACAACGGGTCCCAAAAAGTGTCAAAACTACAAAGGATGAATATATATTGCAATTTACAAAAGGTGTTAATAAGTCACATAAACACCCCAACAGCGCATTAAATACGTAGAGAACAAAAGAAGAGATTCCATTTCGAGAGAACAGAAAAAAAAGAGAATGAAAACAATAAGCAGAAACACAAAAAGCAATCAGACGCAGAAAAGGACAGAGTTCATAAACAAGGCTGCCCCATTCCGCAACTCGACATTGGAGAGTCGACACAGTCATATTCCGAAATAAATAGAGCAAAAGGGTTTTAAAGCTGCGTCGACAACTGCCACGCGGGGTTCATTAAACCCGATATCACGGTCCACCAGCCAGATGAAAGCTTTTCCCTATTAAACCCATACAGAGCGCGTCAAATGCCCGACATTCCGTAATTAAGTACATTATAACTTGGCGACTGAATTCATCACAGTATCAACTCTGTTCCATTTCGTTTGGCTGTTTTGGCATTATATAATTTTGGGATTCTGTGACCTTTGCTTATGGAACATTCTGATACAATAGGTCAATCAGTCCCACCAACCGGTTTTCTTTCATTTTCCAAGAGACCCCGGCTAGATCATAATATTGAATTACCAATCCTGCGTACTTCCATAAAAAGAAGTAAAAATGTAAAAATTATCGTTTTCTGATATTTGAAATGATACATTAGTGTCCAGTACGAATGCAAAGCACATACGTGCGTAACTTACAAACATACCAGTGTGTAAAAAGTGTGAATTTAAAAAGAAAGCTGAAGTCCATATGATGGCATTTATAACAATAAAATAACTGGTAAATGCTCTCTTTCTCACAAACAACTCTAGCTTTCTTTTTTACGTAAAAATTTCCGTTATTAATTCATTCCGTCTGTCCACTTTACCTACCTGAAGTCAGGGTAGGGATTTAATTAACTTCACAGTGAAGATCAAGTGCTGTACTATCAATCTCGTTCCTTACCTGTGAAAGAAAAAATAAAAATTTCATTACATGCCGTTTATATCAACGAGAGAGAGAGAGAGAGAGAGAGAGAGAGAGAGAGAGAGAGAGAGAGAGAGAGAGAGAGAGAGAGAGAGAATCCAACATATATATACATACATACACACACACACACACACACAC
>NC_089761.1:49379272-49401772 GCF_040412425.1 Macrobrachium rosenbergii | reverse complement strand
ACTGTAACTCTAACTCTCTCTCACGTTTCATATGCATTTATTCTCAAGCCTAATGGTACACTCAAGCGTACTTGTACTTTTAAGATTTTAGTTATATATTTTGTTTCAAGTATTTTTACTTCTACTTTAAAATCTATCTATTTTCTGTATCTTCACACACACACACACACTGTATTATATATAATCCTAATTACTCATTTAATATTTTTACAAATCCTCCTCACAAAGTTCGCTCCCATCTAGCCTACAGTATGTGATGCGAGGTCACTCACATTCTATTACAGTAAGGGATATGCAAAGCTTAAGAAGTGAATTATGAAAATGTAACTTGCGCATTCCCCACTCTGAAATCCCAGAAAAATCTGTTATTTTGGCTGGCAACACACTGCCATAAATCCAAGTTAATAAACGGTCCACAGATGAATAATTAACCCCAATCTTAACTGAAATATGGAGGCAAATTTTGTGCTCAGCGTAAAAATGAAATCCACTATTCTCTATACAATGGAATTTCGTGATCACACAACGAAATGTCGCTGAGAACTCGGAAATACCACCTGGGTTTCACCAGGGGATTTTTTCTCACGCTGAGAAAGGCCCTCCATTTACTTAATAAATTATTGCCGTCTCGTCCGTTCTCTGTGCATCACACAAGACTAGTAATGTACGAGAGAGAGAGAGAGAGAGAGAGAGAGAGAGAGAGAGAGAGAGAGAGAGAGAGAGATTTACTACCAATATGTATGGTGTCATTAACAAAATTGTTGCTTGAAAGCACCATAACCAACGTTGCCGGAAAGACAAAGAAACTAAAAAACACAAAAGAGAACAAACATCATAAAATCGAAGAGGAATAGAATTTTCCTCCTTACAGCGAGGCTTAACAGAGCATTAACACCCATCGCCCAAAGCCGTTACCAACAAAACACTACTTTACAGAGCTATGCTTTCAGCAGCTTATTTGGCTCTCTCTCTCTCTCTCTCTCTCTCTCTCTCTCTCTCTCTCTCTCTCTCTCTCTCTCTCTCTCTCTCTCGATACGACAATAACAGCGGAAGGTCCAGCATTGGAAGAGAGCTTTCAACCCTTCGATTTAGAAATACAATGGGCGAAATGCATAAATCGAACAATGGGAGGCGGGAGGGAGGGGAAGGGGTGATTTCTATACAAATGGAGGTCTTATTTCAACAGTTATTCTCCGCCTCCCATATCCCCCCTCCTTCCCCCGCCACCCCTCAGAGGCCCAAACCCTCTCAAATACCCCTTCTGCAAATGTGATTGTCAGGTTGCAACGCCAACCGTAAACAAGTAGTTTGGTCGGTAATTTAAGATCCCATTTTAACAGCGTTCGGAAATTTACGATCAGCAGCAGCGAATCGGACCCCCATCATCCTCCCTCCGTCAGCCTCGTGTATGGCTGCAAGTTCTCATATCTGTCTTTGGTTGCTCTGAACCATTTCTCACTCGGGGTCTGATCAATGGCTGTCTGAGCAAATGCGATTCCTTGCTCTCGCTGATCTGGAAATTTCGACTGAGAAAAATGTGCATGAAGATTGTGACAAGTGGCTTCCAGCTGGGTCACCTGGGCATAATGCACAAATATTTACCTCCGTCTTGCACGCTGGAGGTCAGTGACTGAACATTAAGCTCGCTTCTGCAAGGTTCGTGGTTCGATTTAGGAGGCTGCGCCACTAACCAACCTGCTGTGAACATGCACCAACGTCTGGTGAGATCAAGGAAAAGAGCTCAGACCTAGCAACCTACTCTAGACAGAAGAGCTAAGAACCGGAAAGTTCTACCCTTCTGGCCCAAACTCCTATATAGGGAAAGAAACTTATGGTGAGTGTGAACATTCAAGCATACAATACATATGTATGTACTTATGTGTGTATATGTGTGTGTATGTGTGTATATATATATATATATATATATATATATATATATATATATATATATATATATATATATATATTACAGTATGCAAAACTAATTGCGCCACGAAATCCTCCTACAGAAGGGGAACACAAACAATCGTTATTATACAAGTTCTTTACCATTCATCTAACATACGAAGCATATAATGATTTAAAAAATCGCACAGCGCTGCAGTGCATCAATATAAAATAACCTATTAAGGGAAAGGAGTGGGAGGGGGGGAGTGCAGAGGGCATAACGGTGCAAATAAAAACCTGAAAAATCGAAAGAAATGAGATACTGAATTGGCAACACTCAAAGAAGAAAAGTATTAAATACCCCAAAAACTTCATTGTGTACACTTAATAACTAAAAAATGGAATCAAATCATCATATCTTTGTTTATATACACGATGACTAATAAAAATGGGAAAAATAGGCGGTACTGTTAAATATATCCTCGTACACCTACATAAAAGACTGTATTCATGGAATACTTGGACTGACTTCTGCTTTATCTTCAAGAGATTATGACTTCACTGATATGAATGAAAAAGAAAAATATAAGATATATATACACGTTAATCAGCAAACACGTTAATCAGTACATGAGAGGGAGAGAGAGAGACAGAAAGAGAGAGAGAGAGAGAGATAAGGCAGCACTTGCATTCGTGAAATGGGCACCCCTGGCTCGGCCTTTGTTGTAGTTAAGGAGAGAGAGAGAGAGAGAGAGAGAGAGAGAGAGAGAGAGAGAGAGAGAGAGAGAGAGAGAGAGAGAGGCAAGTATAAGGTGGGGGAGAGGCGTCGAGGGGATCGATAGATATTTCCCTCTTGCTTTGGGTACAAATAAGAGGAGGAGGAGGAGGAGGAGGAAGGGGGAATAAGGAAGAGGGTATAGAGGATGGCTCTATAAAACGAAAAGCGATAAGAAAAGACAATTAAAGGAAATGAAGTTAGCGAAATACAATGGGAGGCCCGCAATCAATTCCACCGTACAATTCCGTAATCATCGCCCAGCGCGGCCGTGATTGGGGGAGAGAGAGAGAGAGAGAGAGAGAGAGAGAGAGAGAGAGAGAGAGAGAGAGAGAGAGAGAGAGAGAGAGAGGAAATTCATTTTGATCCTGGAAATGTTTTCATCGTCGTCATCACCAGCGGCAATTGAAACGGATCCGCTCAACTTGATTCAATATAATACACGACAGAATCCTGCGACAAACGCTGCTTAGAGAGAGAGAGAGAGAGAGAGAGAGAGAGAGAGAGAGAGAGAGAGAGAGAGAGAGAGAGAGAGAGAGAGAGAGAAAATCCATTTTGAAAAACATTTTCCATGAAATAGACGCATCCTCTTCAAAAGACGATTCCATGGAAGTGTCATAATACGGACACCCACAAGGGACACAAGAAAGGGACAAACAGCAGCTTAGAACGACAAACAGTGAGCGTCCTAATTAAAAACAAAAGCCCGTTAATTAATCCTGAACAAAAATCCACATCACAAAACCCCTCTATCCATACTAATCCCGGGAGAAAACAACTGAATAAATCACCCCCGGGTACTTACCCACTGAAAGGGAGGGAAAGTAAACCGTGGAACATTTCAAAAATTCAATCCTGCGCGAGACAATAACACTTATTCAATCCTACTGGTCATTTCACCTGTGAAAGGAGGGAAATGAAATAAAACAAAGGTGAAATATAAAATACAATAATCAAATCGACGGGGCAGAATGGCTATTGAGGTCAGTAGGTTGGTAATCTCTAACGTCATTATTGCTGGTAATTACCAGACTTACCATCATTACAGGGTTGGTAGAACCGGCAGTGGAAATCTCCTCAGTGCGTTTTAGTGACACTGAGTTGCTGTAGGTTTTACTTATACCCGCTTCCTCGAACGCTCCAATAGTGTAAGTTACATTTTGTTTATATTTTCTTGGCCTGAGGCGATATTTTCTTGGCCTACTTGAGGCGACTTATTTTTAATTATATTCTTATGAATCCTACTTGCAGGTTATTATATAGCACACACGCATATATATAATATATATATATATATATATATATATATATATATATATATATATATATATATATATATATATATATATATTATTATATATATATATAATATATATAAATACATATTTATATATATAATGTATATAATTTTTTATATGTGTGTAGAGAGAGAGAGAGAGAGAGAGAGAGAGAGAGAGAGAGAGAGAGAGAGAGAGAGAGAGAGAGAGAGAGAGATCTGACAAATCTGATCAAAATACTCATTACCACCAAATGGCAATCAACTCGAAACATACTGGGTACATAAATACTTATTGGTTAAGCCTTTGTTATTTCCCGTGTTCATTAATTACTGTACAGTATATATGCATTGCAAATTACGAACTCAAAACATGTTTGCACTGGCCTGTACAAAGTAGTTGACAACCACCAAAGGGATGAAAGTTGACATCTCTTAATAATATCTTTTCTTCTGTTTGTAACTAAGACTTCCTGTATGGATTTTCGTTATAGCCTACTTTAATTAGTGATGAAATTGACATTGGGTAAAAATAGCTTTCAATGACATTAAATTTGATGCCCGACTACAATACTATTAATTTCGATTATATATTTACTCCGTTTTTTTTTAATGCGATCGCGTTTTACAAAATATTATTCATAGCGTCCAAACATTTTATTAGCGATCTTAAAATATACAGAAAATTGGTGTATACAAAACAGCAAGTACTTGTCAATTACACGTCATTATGGCCTGAAATAATTACAGCTAATATCCGGAACTCTAGACTTAAACTCTCCCAAAGGAGGAATTAGAAGACGAACTAAGCAACAGCCAATCCAACGGACCACCCCTAAATCAAATACCGAGCAACGGCAACCACAAGGTCGTCTTCAAACCAAGTAGATCAAGCGCTTCGCCCAGACAACAGTTCTCTGTTATCGAAAACTTGCCGCATATCATTTTGAAGCAATGCTGGAAACTTCGGAGTTATTTAGATCTTTCACTTTTTCACTATCTCCATCATTCCCCCTCAACATAAATGTATAAATGTAGTATACTCAAGTTCCTTCTACCAACTTCTGCATTCTTATAGATATCCAGATTTCAAGCAACTACAATAAATGGAATATTGTTTATATGCTGTAATTGCTGTTCTCCATCTCATTAAAGCCTCACGCTCGAATTAATCTTCCCACCTTGAAGTATTACTCTCATATTTAGGAGTGGTTATTCTTTTGTCTCCTGCGAAATAATAGGAGGGATTCTCTCTATCTTCTAATGTTTCAAAATCAATCTATCAGTTAATCCTCTTCTCTATGCGTATCAATTCGGTCAAAGTTCCGTAAAGCACGAGAGGCATAATCTTCTTCCTCTAGAACAATATCGTGAAAACCCGCCGGTCATCCCTTCCACTAACAAGCTTTAGAAATCTCTTCTTGTCTCTGTTCATCCTGACTTTTTTTCCCCCTTTAATAAGAGTCTCTCACTTTTTCAGCGGTTAAATCCAACTTCTTTTTCCCTTCTGGGAAGGGTAGGAAAGGCACTGGATTGCGACAAATTTTCCTTTGTTTTTACACATTATGTATGTATATTCATAAATAAAGATAAAATCCACGAAGGAAACGGAAACACTGGAGTGCTGCGAGGCCTTTCGACACTACGTCCTTTACTTAGCAGCACTCCAGTGTTTCCGTTTCCTTCGTGGATTTTATTTTTATTTATATATTCATCACGTTCCATGTTTTCATGTTTCAGTTATACATGTATATTCATATGTCCATATCTATATATATATATATATATATATATATATATATATATATATATATATATATATATATATATATATATATATATATATATATATATATATATATATATATATATATATATAAATTCATTTTAAGCTGTTACCTAGTCCAAAGCCCAAATCTTCATAAACCAGCATTGGTCTGTGTTTTGTTATGCTGTTTCTTAATTAGCAGCTGACAAGTTCTAAGACTGAAGGACAAACGTTTCTATTTTACTGGGCATGCTGGACGATTTGAAGCCAACTTTCTCATCCTTTTTCCTCTGACATGAAACAAGTCCCCCCAAATCTCCTCACTGGGACTTACTCCTAGAACACTTTCTCTCCCACTGCCCCTTTTCATTTCTGGCCCAGTGGTTAGGCTGAGCTGAATGGTATCATCAGTGAGGGCATGTTTCACCCCCCAGACTACACTTGCACGTCCTTTTAATTATCTTTTCTCGGCAGAATCTGAATCACCATTCACGGGCTGCTGAAGAGCAAGAGCCCGTGCCTGCACAAGGCTGGCTGAATCTAGACAGATAGACAGTTAGAAGCAAGCTCTCACTGAATTCTTTCAGAATATAATTTCACAGCGTTTGTGCCTACGCTAAAGGTAATCATCGCTCTCAGTCTAGCACGGTAAGAAAGGTAATGCACGTCGCCAACCTTTTCCAGTGAAATTAGGTAATGTGCTCTAAAGCCTATAACAGTTGTTAAATGGACGTGGGACCATACTGGTGAAAGATAGACAATGAAAGTCTCATTATCGTCAAGCATGACCTGAGCATGGTGCTGATAGCTCACCATAGACAACCAATGTCTCATTATCGTCAAGCATAACCTGAGCATGGTACTGATAGCTCTTTGTAAACACTTTCTCAGCATCCATGCCGACTACTTACGAGTGATATCAACATGGGTACAACCATTATCAAACCATTATAAGTTCATCTCGAAACTGTTCAATTTTCATGCGAATCTAACAAGGCCGAGACAAGGGAATCGTCAACAAATAAAGATATAAACAAACTTTGTATGGTGGTGTCAATATCACTAATCCTTCTTTAATAAAGATAACAGCACCTAAAAGGACGTATGACATGACTTGATTTGTTTGGATAATAATTCATTAGCTGATACTTGAAGTGTTCAACCTGAGAGGAAGTCATGTAACCAAGCTCCCCTAAGTCCATATATATCTCCTTTTCTTTGAGCTTGTTGCAGGAACTCAAAATCGATTGCACAAAACCTGCACGTGCGAGTTTAAACTCCCGCTTCATGGCAACCCCTTAAAACTGAAAAAAACTTGCAATGTTCTAACGGCAATAATAATTAAACAAAAATTAGTAACCTAAACCATTTTGGTAAGAAAACACCTTTACGAAATTAGATTTAAACATACCTGATTCAAGTGGTTCCAATATGCCTAAGGCAGAACATTGTCTTGACACATTTTCTTTATTTTTTTCTTTTGCTTGCTTCTCCCATAACCTTTATTTATAACATGCCTATTCCCAATTTGCATACCACTTTTATGACTGTTTCCCTGTATATGATTTTGAAAAAACACATGTCCACAGATGCCCTACATTCTCTAGGATGTCAAATACCCGAAGTCCTGTGTGTTAAGTCTCAGAAAACACTCTTGTTGAGTGAAAGTCCTCCCAAGACACCGTGCCCTTGTGGAAAAGAGCGACGCCCTCTGAAGGGACGACATCATCGCCCATGCTATGTCCAACATAGGCCTATGTGAAAACAATGCAGGAGGGAGCTGTGTCAGGGAAGCCATAAAATATTCAGCGTTTCCATTCTGAGTTAGGAGCCCGGTACTGCCCAGGTTCAACATCGAGTTCAGCACCCAAGGATCTTGTTCCTAAAATGACATGGGTCAGAGAACTGCCAAATATAATTTGCTTAAGCCCCTGCTGAATTTCTCCAAGCCTGCTGCATCATAAAAAAAAAAAAAACTTAAAACACCTGCAATGGTCACACCAACCTACAGACGGGAATACGGGAATAAGGATACATCTCTGAAGGATAAATCTCATCTCTGACATCAGAAGTCACGTCCACAGAACGCACTCTCAGTAATGTCTGAAATCCTTATTCCAAGTGGTCTGTCTCTCACCATATTTGCTTTCTGTTTTACTTTACATGCTTGTAAAAATTACAAGTTGTAGTCCTCCCATGAGAATGTTCCCTTCTTACCCTCATGAAAACTGCTGTGAATTTCTCGTTACTTAAAGATAAATCTAGATTTCACTTGGCTTTGTTATTCTGTCAAAATAATCCTCTTGGAGGCACACACTTGCTCAACTTATAAAAAGGTCAAGGCATTTTTTTTTCATCTAATCCAGTTTTCAAGAATCAACAGTAAGCTAAATGTACAAGTAAGTGAAGTAAAGCTAAGAGGCTTTTCCAATTTGTTTATATTTTGATGCAGCGAAGCCCTTATTCTGTTTGTTATACACAACACCTTGGCTGCCTTTTGAGAAAAAGCAGACACAGTCAAGTCCTTACATCCTTGTTTGAACCACATTTTTGTGGGACCTGGATATCTGGTTCCATGGTGCTGGCGTCTAAATTCTCATTAATCACACTCCAAGAAAAACTTTTAAAAATTCATTATACCACCTTCACTATTACTGAATAAGTTACTTTTCAATCCTCTTTTTAAATATCTGATAAAAATAAGACGACTTCAAAACAATGCAGGCATCGGAACTCAACGGTTACTCTCTCTTTAAAGGAGTCCCTACGACTGAATTTCGAAACATATGATAAGGCTAGCTGGCTGATTAATATTTATAAGTTTATATGACAGACGTGATGAAAAAACCAAAGGAATTTACAAGATAACTTGTGAAATAAAAAGATAACACCACTGACTTGGATAACATGAATATTACAAAGAGAAATGCTATGAGTAAATGGAACCAAGGTAAATATAGATCTGACTGTTGGGTTGGATAATAGCAGCTGACTCATCGGCGTTTGGGAGCATATAAATGATGGCAGAACGAGGTGAATCATAGACCAGGTGATGCTGAAAACCCATCATAAGCCCTTCAGAGGCTGTGAATGTTTGTATGTCAAACTACGACGATAATGAGTATATTGTCACCACCCTCTTTCGGGGAAATGAAGTTAGTTTGTCAAAAATGAATGGAAAAAATCGAGAAGTAATACTGACTTATGAGTACGAAGGGCAATACGAATGGTTGAAAGGGAGTGAGAAGATGGCCTGCACTGCTATGAAGTGCTTTAGGGATTATATAAAATAGAAGAGGGAGAATAAGAGTTGGGATCAAAAGGACATAAGTTAACTAGAATAACGCAGCATTGATATCCAGGAATTATAAAAGCATGAAGAAGCAATTTATAATAATGGAAGTCTCAGCGTAGTTGAATGATACGGCTCTGAAGGTGTTCATTACACAAAAGGATTATCCTTGAATGTACAGCTGAACAATGTTTACAGTGAATACTGCCTTGCACATTCTGAAGTCATCTGCTCTTGCAAAAAAAAAACGCATAATGCAAGAACCTTATGATTATGATACGAGAATACTGAAAAACATTACTGTACGCAGTCTTGTGATGCTGTACTACCAATAAGGCCACATAGGAGTACTTAATGTTGTCACATGAAAGATTCGTTTGATGTCGTAAACAGGGATTTTTTTCTTGCTTTAAAGAGCAGTCAATCATGCATTTAACAAAGCCATTTCCTTGCTACTATCAATTTCGCAATTAATCTTATCAAAAAGAAAGTTTTGCTTCGAGGGCAACAACCATTTTCCATAGACTTGCATCCCAAACTATGTTCATAATATAACGATTAGTATTAGTAAATCATGCTTCTTCTTCTTCTTCTTCTTATTGTACCGAATAAAGTTTACAATACAATTCACAAACAAACTCGATAGCCGATTAGCTCCGAGCAAAAAAGTTGCCCATCTTTAGTTACGAGATCACTAACAAACTGCCTTTGCTTTTGCTGCCACTACTGTCTGCTTTGAGTAAACTCTGGCGGCAAGAAGCAAAAAGATGCCAGAAAATGTGCACATGTAATAACGCCTTAAGCGTGCGCTTACATTGAACTTGCCCAAGAATTTTTTTTTTTTTTTTTTTTTTTTTAAATGTTGCCCACTTTGGAAAAACAACATAGACGTTAACGAGGGAGTGGGAACGTAGCCTACACTGTATACAGAAAAAACACTGTATATCACTATGAGATAAATCAAGCAAACTTCGCTTTCAATGCTGTACATCATGCTAATATATATATATATATATATATATATATATATATATATATATATATATATATATATATATATATATATATATATATATATATATATATATATATATCATAAATAAAACATTAAGTCTCGAGCCGTGACAAAAACATGCCGGTAAAGATACACTGGCTAATACGACCACCTGCCACACAGAAAACAAAAAAGAATTCGGTGACAGTGCAGATCTATGCAGTCTAAGAATAAAACAAAATCCTAACAATCGAGTGTTGCGCAAAAATAAACTGAGCTTAAAACCCCGTGAAAATTTAGGTTAAACTCTGACCTTAATTTAGGAGATTATGTGGAAGGAACGAGATAAAGTATAGCACGGTTATAAGACAGGAGCCACCAGTACCTTGTCGGGTAAGGATTAAGTTTGGATAATTGGAATCCCATTTTACTAACGATTTATATTACTAATAATCATGGAAAACAAAGAGCCGTGGACTTGTGCAACAGATTCACACAAGTAAAAACAAAAAAAAAAACCTACAATGTAAGCATTAAACCGAATTTGGGAAAACGAAAGAAGACCAAGACAGCACCTGAGAGAGCGAGCTCTGATTCTGAGTAGATTCTTCTCTTATTCTTCTAATCTTTTATTTGTCCCACTTTCCCTCCGCTTCTTGCGAAGAGAGACAGGAATTTGTAATGAATATTAAAGTTATTTAAGAAAAAAAGTTGCAAAGATGCTTAGCGATAAAAATGGAAAATATAAATTATACATTAAAAGTTTGGAATAATGAGGACCAAGACCACATTAATGTACAGTACAAACATATACTGTATTACCGGAAGCATTTTTGATACTACTATCATGCCCAAGATGATTCGCCATTACAAACAGATGAAAAAATGAAAAAAAAAAAAAAGCTTTCTCAAAATGCGAAGCTAGTTAGAAATCAAATTACACTTCGGAAGAAATAGAAGGGTATGACGCAAGCTGACAACGCAAAGCCGTAAAAACAAAACGTAATAAATGCAGACGTAAAAAACTTAACCACATCAAATACATCATCACTAGATGTCAAGTGCAGACTAGTTTTTATTTTATAAACTCGGTGCATAGACTTCGTACCTTGGCCTCTCCAGTGTCCCACTGCAGGTTTCAAAGCTTTGTCTCATTCAGAGTTCTCGTGACATCACAGACGATGAAAAAGAGAGTTTTCCATGAAATGTTGGAAAAGGCATATTGTGACCAGCGGATTCCTGTCACAAGTCATTATCAGCTGACAACTTGATAAGAAATACACGAACATCAATCGTACCCGACTGCACACATTCAATTACTCTGTATACAAGAACATCACATAAGGCAGTGATTCCTATATCAATAAGAGAATTGTCTGTTTGTTCCACCAAGGTTTAGTCTTGTGAATTTCATCTAATAGCATACTAGCACAATAATCGCCCGTCCCCCTCCATCTATTTCACTGGTTCTTCTTGTATATACATGGAGAAAAGGAAAGAGAAACGAGGTTTGAATAAAAAAAAAATCGTATTGAAGCTATCACAAAAGATATTTTTGGGAATAAGGGAATATACTTAATCTCTCTCTCTCTCTCTCTCTCTCTCTCTCTCTCTCTCTCTCTCTCTCTCTCTCTCTCTCTCTCTCTCGCAAAGAACAAAAGACGTATCTTTCGTGTGTCTTTCCGGTTTTCGTGATACCGCTGACAATTCACTGAATTGGAAATCCACCATGAAACCTTGAACACAAAAGAAATGAAAAGAGGGAAAAACTATCAATCTAAGCGAGCAATGGACTCTAGTTTTTTATAATGACTTTCTCAATCTCCGGTTGCCAGCTTCATACACGTACTCGAATTTGAATCTTATCTTTCAGTGCTTAACTAAATGAATTTCATGCATAGGACACAGAGACTTCAACCGCGATCCAAGACCGATTTGCTTAGCCCCTAACACAAATCAACTGACTTTTCTCCTTATACATATACATGAGATGGATTATGACTCTCTCGATGAGTCTTAAGAATAACAGAAAGGAAGTGTTAGAGTACGTTCTTCGACAGCAAAGTTATGCACTGATAAAAAGAAATCTTGAAACTGGTTTAAAAGGCACAAACTTTCTAAACAATGAAAATATGAAAACTTCCATATCAGAGAAATTACGTAAAAGGGGAGCAGAAATACCTGGCCAAGGGAAGTAACTGTTCCAAAGAGTGTTTCTGAACTCTCAGAAGGCTTACCATGATAAGAGAAAATGATAAAATATTAATTTTTATTTCTCTCCCTATATTGTAATATTAAACATTACACACAAACACACACACACACACACACACACACACACACACACATATATATATATATATATTTACATGATAGACACACTTTCGTCTTACATTAGGAGAGTCATGTGTTGCGAATATTTGCCCACTAAAAGAAAAGACCATGTCATTCAAAGGGAGAAAGAGTTTCCTACTATATTGTACCAGGCTTCTTGGTATACAATCAAAGTATCATCATAAGATGAATTTAAATAATTGGTAATTACTACAATTCTACAGCGCATCTCATCTCGAAATAAAAAATGACAAAACCTCCAAGCAAAAAGAACTCACTCACTATATTCAAGAGAGAGAGAGAGAGAGAATGACTAAAGAGTTCTTGGCGGTATATCACCTACGGTATGCTATAGTAGTATAGTAGGACCGAAATCGAGTGCCAGGGCGGAGCTAAGGTAGATTGATAGAGTGGTGTCCAATGTACATAATTCATGGTACATAAATTATATTAAACTAGGATTTTGAAAGAACTCCTATACTTAAAATATTATATGCCCAACACATTTACAAATAATACTCAAATAACAAGATATATGTGTTTTTAAGATATTGTGAACATTAAAACTCTCTCTCTCAGTATATGTATGTATATATATATATATATATATATATATATATATATATATATATATATATATATATATATATAAACTGTATATATATACAGTATATATGCATATATATATGAACAGCTCGTATAAATATATACATGAACAACCAGGCAAAAGAAATGAATAGTCAGTATAATATGAGACTCAAACGTCCACACATATTAAAACTGAAAGTCTTAAGACCAAAGTCATGGATTAAAGGGATTAACTCTTCCTACTATAACAACAATCTCTCATCACCTCTCTCTCTCTCTCTCTCTCTCTCTCTCTCAAACAATCAACTATTATCACCTACAGTGAGTAATCAAGTCGGGTTAGAATGACTCGCCAGTCATAAACAACAAAGGTAAAAGGAATTCTATTCGACTTTACTTCTCTTTCAATCAGCTAAAAATCTTTAGTACCGACATAAAAACCCAACTGCAAATGAAATAGGGGAAACATTAAATACCCGCATCATCTGAAGAGAAAAAAAAAAAGAAAAGAAAAGGAACTCTAGACCTGAAAAAAGGGGGCAAGACTACTCCACAAAAACCACACAACCTCGAGTCCAGAAAAAAACTCATGGGAAAAACTTGACTATCTGGACCCGAAGACTTCAGGTCATTTGCAACCTTCGTCAACACCATCATCATCAACATCGTGCGAGTTCTCGTGCTTGGCCAAGGAGGAAGAGAGAAAGACCTGTCAGGTGTCTATAAACGGTCGCCTTCGCTTTGTAAATAGACAACATTTACCATACGCTCTCGTTAAGAGACATTAGTTTTCACAAACACACAAAATACACTAAAACATAAATATATATATATATATATATATATATATATATATATATATATATATATATATATATATATATATATATATATATACCTGTAAATGTTTTCTCCTATATTCATACGTACACCTATCTTCAAAGTATAAAACACAGTAGTTATAAATTTTATGTCACTCACACGAAGCACTTTGAATGACGGATTGAGTGTTGCATTATGGATTTGTCAGGTATCAATCAACACGTGAATGCCATCTGACACTTTTAAAATAAACAAATTTACACCAATCAACAGAGCCCTTTCATGCACTTCCTGGTACGCCAGGAAGGCATTTGTAGCTCTTTTTTTTCCGTATAAAAACTGGAAAAACTGGTGAGCGAGACTTGAAAAATATGAATAACAGGCAAGTTTCCCGAGGCTTTCAAATACACTAGAAACCTAAACCAAGTTCAAGGGAAAATACTTTGAAATAACGAATAATTCTTTTTCTTCTGTATATAAAGTCGCAACTTTTAGTGACTCTTATATCTTCATGGACGGTTACGTTCGGATGCCTAATTAAAAAATAAACTGAATCTCTCTCTCTCTCTCTCTCTCTCTCTCTCTCTCTCTCTCTCTCTCTCTCAGGAGCCTACTGGCCTAAGACCAGTTAATGCCAGCTTTGTACTTTCCCCCCTATTTCTGCCTCATGACCTTGACAACAAAAACCACAAAAAACAATATATATAAAAACAAGGTAAACTAAGATATTGCAAAGTAATTACCAAGGCACATTCATTTACGTTGCGTCATTCACTACAACTTTTCTGGTTATCTATTGGCCTCCAGCGATACAAAGAAGGTCAAACTGCAAGATGAAAGTTGTTGTTATAAGCTTCCGTAATGGAACGATATTAAAACGCGCCCCTGTGGTAATAAGAAGATCGGAGCAAAAAAATAATTTCCGGAACCAATCGGCAAAGCACGTCCCAAAAGTAAAAGGTGCCCAAACACAAATCAAAGCCTACCAACAAAACGAGCTATACTCAGCCGACATCCATCTAAAAATTCCTGCAATGCACAAACAAAGTCGTCTCAACATACACGGGAAAAACATAACACAGAAAACCATGCTGAAAAAAAAAACAACCGCAGACTAAAGCTAGGAAACAAATCGACTAGAGCTCAAGCACACCAAAGTTCCCACACACAAAAGTTAATTAATACTGGAAAAATACTTGCATTCACAAGCAGAACCTTAATTCAAAACAGCACTCTCAACAATACACACACACACACCAATTAATGTTAAAAAAAAAAACTCCCTACACGCACAAACACCTCACAATTACCACCAAGACCCATAAACCTAAACGGGTCATATCCATAAGTCCTGTGAGCACATTGGGCGTTGCAAAGGGCTCTGTTATTGCTTAAATTACCACCCCCACCGGCGTCAGTTTCCAGATGATAATTACCTAATTATTACGCTCATTATTGACATTACCCTAATTTGCAGGGATCTCCAATAACACCCCCCCCCCCCACCACTTCCCAATCCTTCGGATGCTCCTTCCACTGGTTTTACATTCACATGTAGGGAAACAGAAGGCACCTGGAACGACAGATGATAAAATACACGGCTTGATACGTACTAAAGTAATGAGGGTAACATTTTTAATAATTTCAAAGATATATCTTCAAGGAAAAAGTTTCACCTCAACATCACCTAGCAGAAACTAAATAATAAAATTCAAAATGATTTCAATATGGAATTAATTTCCTTGCTTAATAGACAACAACTGCCACCACCAATGACGACAACTTTTTTCCCCCAGACTACAAGTCTAGATACATTGGCAATGGCCTCATTTTATAGGCTAGATGTTGGCCATTTCAATGTTACCTCACTACTGCGGAAACAATTAGATATATTTCCTCACTATGGTAAATATCGAACGCTTTCATCGTCCCCCCAACAATAACAAAAAGAACAATACGGAAAAAAAAAAAAAATAGAAAAATTACAGACAAATCAGCAAATCTCGGATAAATAAAAACTAGCTATTTCGATCTTATAAGCAGTAAACAAAAAAGACATAGCTAAATAAAAAAACAAAAAAAACAAATGCCCAATCCCATCCATACACATGCAGAATACAGGATGTATCTATACATACTTAAGTTTTAAAGAAAACCACGTGTGTGTTTATGTAATTATCATATAACATGCATGAGCTTTCGCAAGTTTTTTAACACTCCTCATCCGATAGCTACAAAAACATATTGAAAAAAAAAAAACAAGTGAAAGCTCAAGTGTGTTATAATTACAACTAAAATTATATGAAATCATACAATGTCGATCCTTAAAAAAAAAAGAAAAAAAAAAAAAAGACAGTATTCATTTTATAATATACATACTACGACAATTTCGTCATATTGTACCAACATCTAACACTTCATATCAAGGCAGATGGCGTGATCTTTCCCGTTGATGTTCGAGACCTGATGCACTGATCAGATTCCTGTCTTGATATAACGCTGGCAGACACTTATCATTAGCATCTGCTATTATGCTAACACTAGGACGCTCGTGCACTGCAAGGTCGGTCTGGTCTTCTTTGCTTGCTTCGTTCATGGCTTGTCTCTCTTTGCAATCTGATACTTTCTGTTATTATTTTTGAGCAATTATATGTGTGTGTGTGTGTGTGTGTGTGTGTGTGTGTGTATATGTATGTGTATATATATATATATATATATATATACAATTATATATATATATATATATATATATATATATATATATATATATATATATATATATATATATATATATATATATATATATATAAATACCATTGTACTCATACGGTAAGAAGAAGAATTTAATATAAAAAGATGGCCGAGACAGCAAGCCCCAACGTTAGGTACGTCACGTAAGCCCACTATTCAATGCTCCATGGTGAAAAGATGCTCGCCCTGGGCTGGAGAATGGCCAGTCTAAACTGGACTTCGTTACCCGTAATCTATCGCTGTTAAACACGGGTTTGCTGGTCCGTTGATACGGTGGTTAGTGTCGTGGAATGTCACTCAGGTGTCGCGGGTTCGCGTCTCCCCCAGGGCGATGAAAAATCACTGGATCTGTATCATGATCAGTTACTGCTGCAGCGTGGGGTCTGCGGTGGGGGGCTAAAACCAACATTCTTTGGAAGCTAGAATTTCAAGTCAGTGGCCCAAGTGTGTTTGTTTCATCTACTATATAATAATAATAATAATAATAATAATAATAATAAATTTTGCTGTTTATTACACAGGGACAGCACGAACTCTCCAGGAGCGAAGCCGGCATCCAAGGAAAAGGGGAAATGATGTCATCGAACAAGTTCTCGCGAGTTATGACAGATTCGCCCTTTGCATCGAGAAAGATCAGGGCCAAGAAGAAGAGTTGGCGTTTTGCTAGAGTTAAACAGTTTGAATTAAAATTCCCATTACCTGCAGGCAAAACAACAAATAAATGTGATTCTTGTGTTTCAGATAATATTCATGCAGAGAGAGAGAGAGAGAGAGAGAGAGAGAGAGAGAGAGAGAGAGAGAGAGAGAGAGAGAGAGAGAGAGAGAGAGAGACCCTAGTACCTTAAATTCTAATTCTCACAAAGTCAGGATTATGGATGACCCCAAAATACAAACTATTGGACATAATCTTATTTGCACAATAATATCAGTTGGTTTAAACAGATATTCAAAAAGAATTCCACCTGAACACACCAGTGTGTACACGTGCACCAAACGTACTGATCTTCAAGAAAACTATCAAAACTACTTTTTACTACTCTACTTTGAAAAACCAACTCCATGGGTAATACCACACTCAACTAATCATGCTTACCACAAAGCATAGTTCAGAAATTATAAATACCGCATGCAGAACTCCGTTATGAACTGTTTTAATTTCATTATCTAATACAACATGCAATATGCGCACGCATGTGTGAACGCTTCCTTGAACGTGCTTTCAACCAGCCATAGACTTAACCATTACCCAGCTGATATGTATCAACATATTAATGCACAAAATGAATGCCCGGAAAAAAGCAAATATAAACACGCGCACACACTCACAGACAAACACACACACACACACACACACACACACACATATATATATATATATGAAGGGAAAGATCTTTCCTTATATATATATATATATATATTTATATGCTTGTGGTAGGAAAAGGTGAAGGGAAAGATCTTTCCCTTCACCTTATCCTATATAGCGCTATATATATATATTTATATATGCACACACCATTGTACATATTGTGTGTGTGTATATATATATATATATATATATATATATATATATATATATATATATATATATATATATATATATATATATATATATATATATATATATATATATATATATATATATATATATATACTATATATATATATATATATATATATATATAATGTACACACACACACATATATATATATATATATACATATACGCACACACACATATATATACACACATATACATATATATATAAACGGCTTGATGTAACAGTCAGGGAGTATTTAAGGAAAAAGAAAAACGGGAGTGGGAAGAACAAGGAAATCATGCAACTCACGAACTGAATTAAATCCACAAAAGCACATAAAAACCGCTCAATGAAGCGACAACTGTCACGCACTAGATTTAACATTTGGCCATCTGCCGGGAAGTGAAGGGGGGGGGGGATACAGTAAAAATTTTGAGGTAGTTATAATTATGTCTCGAATAATGGCACAATTATCGCCACCAGCAGCACTCTCACAAATAACATAGCTGAGGAGGGCGGACTGCAGAAGTAAATGAATGAGTCGAGACATGAGGAAAAAAAAAAAAAAAACCTGCAAAGGAAAACATGACCAAAGGCGTAGCTGTGGTTGGGGGAAAGTGGTGGTTTTGACTTTTTGTTTCTATTTTAGTTCCTTGTACGCAGCCATTACCTGGCATGGGCGTGCGAGCGTACGCAAAAAAAGAAATCTAAAAAACCAGACTACGAAATTCACTGCCGATTGTTAAGACCACATTTATAAATAATTCTAACTATTATGTAAGAGCTTTCCTTTCCCTTTAGAACGTCATCCTTACACGAAGGATGACGCCACTAACATTCTCACAGCATCGTCAATTCTTTACACACAAAATTCAAATGAGCACGCACTTCCCGGAAGGGAGTACTGATTGTATGAGAAAACATGTATACTGTAAATGCACCATGCAAACGCACCTTATTTAACATATCAACAGTCCATACAAGACGCAAAATGAATTTTACAACGCTTGATGCTATATATTTTCTTTAAATTGGGTAGCCATAAGATTTCACACCATTTTGCAATTGCACAAAATTTACAATCGGTCGCATAAGATTTCTATCCGACGTCTACAACAACATTTTTAAATAATGACGGAAAGTTAAGCGCCTGCAATATTCACAAGAAAATCATCCGCTGAAATCTTGCATTCCCCGTTGTCATCAACGACGACGTATAAATTCTTCAAATCTTAACCGGTCTGAGTCATGAATTCAGTAAATTATTACTACCGAACATAACTTTCTCACCACGAGACAGTTTTAATATATTCTGGATTAAAGCCGCACAGAAACACAAATTACGAAATTTCACACAGATTATGAAACCTACGATATTAACGGCTATGCTGCGGTGACGACGTCACAAGAAAATCATCGTATCACTATAAATTTAGAAAATAATATTAATCGTCACAGACAGTTATAACACACAATCATATATAAGATAGAACGGAATAGCTCTTTAAACATGTATGGAAAAATATTAAACGTTAAATCAGCTTTTTCTCTTGAGATTTTCAAAGTTGGAAATCCGTCTAAAAATAACAAAGTCATTGAGGAATCGAGAGAGAGAGAGAGAGAGAGAGAGAGAGAGAGAGAGAGAGAGAGAGAGAGAGAGAGAGAGAGAGAGAGAGAGAGAGAGATTGTCTGTATACAGTAAAATATTGAACAAGAATGGATCATACAGGGTACAGGGAAGAACTAGGCTATAGGTTTTAAGATATGGCAAAGACCTTGCCCCCTGAACATTATACATTTAACCATTTGTAAACGAAGAGAGAAGACGCCAACGACGACACAGCATAAGAGCTGATAAATCACTGACCACTGCTACAATTTAAAAACAGAAATTTCAAGTTATATAGGATTAATAATGCAATGTTACTGCCACCTAGTAAATTGGCAACTCCTTCGGGATATATTGGTAAATTCCACAAGACTGAGCGTGATGAATGAAAAAAAACTGTTTATAGGTTGTCATAACACTGTTTCTGTCGTCGGCACATACGGTTCACTCTGCATTATTGGGAATGAAGTGCTTGCTGCTATAAAAAAAAAATAAGCATTTGATGGACTGACCCACGAATGTTTGCAAAGGATAATAAAAAAAAATCAATGAGATCTCGAATACATAGAGCAAGGACGTAACAATATAATGACAAACCGGTTTCCAACCCAAAATTTCCATCGGATACCGTTCTAAACAACTAACATTTCCTATTTCGAATACCACAATATTTGGAAACAATTACAAAATTATTTTCAGTTTTTATTTTTAAATCTTATATATGATTCTTGTCATCTCTGAAATAAAAAAAATAAAATTAAGGAATTAGTACAACTCGTATCCTGCTCTACGCTGCACTACTGAAACACACCTGAAATATGAGAGAGAGAGAGAGAGAGAGAGAGAGAGAGAGAGAGAGAGAGAGAGAGAGAGAGAGAGAGAGAGAGACGCAACATACCAACGAAGCCCAGACAAAGCCAGGAATACTTCAATGCACCCAGCACCATTTATTACTATTCCATTACACCTCGTCTATAAAAGTAATGCATTACAAATGGCCAACTAATAACGGCATTGGCAGAGGCTTTAGCCAAAAAAAAAAAAAAAAAAAAACTCCCTGTTCCATCGATTCGCACGAACGGACGAGCATAAATTCGTCTTAAAATCGTGAGGCAATTTCGTCTAATAATACTAATAGCATTTTTTTTTCCCAGAGCGTAAATGCATTTGTGAGATTTATACTACCCAATAAAATCTTTGCTATACATTTCTTTTACAGAGAAAATGCAAAAACACGATTCAGATAAAGAAAAATTTTAAAAGGGGAAAACATTTTCTGATACAAAAGTAAAATTTTTTTCAGCGATGCAAAAGAATAGATTTTTCCAAAAATAAAATCGAGTGCTAACTTTTCGGGCCGAATGCTTTTACGGGCTGGGAGGAAAAACGCACTACTTGTTTACTTAACACTGGGCAAAAAAAAAAAAAAATTTTGTTTTGTTTTTCATACAAAATATACGCATGAACACAACCTTACAGATGAAAAGTCCAATCTAATTCAATACTAAAATGGACTAAAAAAAAATCCCTTAACGAAAACTCCCCAAAGCAACTGAGGTCATAAACAAGAACTAAAAAAAAAAATTAATAAAAACTACATACATAACTTCGAATGGAAAAACCTAAAAAACAAAATCGTGAAACTGCCAGGCCTGCTTAAATAAATACTGACTGAAAAGACAAAATGAAGACCTGCGAAATGAAAAATTCAAGGAAAACTTAAAATCGACGGACGAACACGGGCTGTTGTCATCGATTTCGTCAAGCAACTACGCTTTATAACTGTAAATGCTCGACCAAATTTACTTCCTTGGTGGCTACATACCCTCATGCCAGGATCGAAACCGATTAAAACCTGCAACAAACTTAAGTAGTCGGATGTAGGCCATAATGCGTCAAACACTGATGCTGAAACTGATTTCTGAACTGAATTAGGTGCCAAAATGATCTTGTGTTAGGGTCGCTAAAACGGCCGGGGGGGGGGGGGGGTCATTGCGTCTTGGCTCATCAGGAGGATACCCAAGAACCCGTCCATCGTCACCTTGAAAACATGTACGGTCTGATTCATTATGGTCGAGATACAGTAGGGTAAACAATCTCGCCTGGGTTATGGTATACAGAGAACAGTGAATCAGCCCGTGCCGGCTACTTACGAGTTTGCTACGATTCTCGTGATTTGAGCAGACCGACGTAATAGATGGCGATTTCCGGATCTTTTACTTGGCGCTACCGTTATGGCAAAAATATAATTAAAAATTCTTGAGCTGACAAGCCAGAGATACAGGGCTCATTAGCTAATATACACATGAGCTTTGCAGGCTGTTTTCAGTATCAGATAGCATTATAATAAGGAGAATAGACTGAAAACAGTTCTTGCGGGACACCTGATAATAGAGGGCTGGTTCTGATAATGCAGCATTAGCTATTACTATAAGTGTTCGATCTGAGATGCTCCTACAGATCCACCTATTTTCTGAGCAATCAAACTTTTCCGTAAGCCTTGGAGTGGCCAAGATCAGTAAGTGTCAATTTTGCTGCCCGATTTAAGGATTCTGATTACAGACTTTGGTTGACTAGCTATAATACAAAAAGATCCCCTTAACGCCATGCTGGTTTGCAGGTAGATGATTGCTATCGGTCAGACGTTTCAAGTATGTCTTTCTTATTTTCTCAGAGATCTTTATAACTCAGAACGTTAGTGATACAGTTTGGTGTGATTTCAGAAGACAGCTTCCGTTGTTTGGCTTCGGCGCTGGGCAGGTGATTGTAAGCTTTCAGATTTTTGCACTGTCACTGTTAAAAGATTCTCGCCTGTTTCCTTAGTTTTCTTTTGAATGATTTCAACTGCATTGCCAGGAAGTGGTCT
>NC_089761.1:49356772-49376772 GCF_040412425.1 Macrobrachium rosenbergii | reverse complement strand
AATTCAAAGCATTTAACAATGTCCTTTAGTAATGGAAAAACTAATGCTAAAAACAGATATAAGAATACACACATTAATTTAGTTCTTTAAAAGGTATCAAGCACATCGTCTGGCTCTGAGAAAAAATCCCTTAGGTCATATCCTTACTTCTAAGAAAATGTGGGTGTAACGTTTCCGTCCCGTTTTACCTGGTATATAGGCTAGTTTTTTTTTTTTTTTTTTTAAATTCTCATTTCTTTATACATATTCGTTTAAGCAATTTCTTCTCAAACATAAGTCCCTTTTGAACAACACCTTGGGTAAAAATGTACTTGTTGAAGATTGAAAGTTTTGTTTAAAGCAAATTTGTCTACTTAAAAAAAAAAAAAAAAAAAAAAAATTCATATTTCTTCGAACGTAAAATTCCTACAATGATTAAATCCCAACTGTTCCTCAGAGCTTTTCCCTGGAAGCATACATTTTTCGGGGGGAGACTGTTTAAATTACACGAGCTTTTCAACACACTATAAAATTAAACAGAAAATAACTGAACTTGATAAGAGGAAATAAAATCACTTATAGAAAGAATTTTTATATAATGATTAATGTTAAAGAACCATTGTTTACGCTAAATGAGACTTAGAGAAAACTGCGGTTTTTAATAATGTTTATTAAAATTAAAAATATATGCCACCACATTCTTTACTATGGAATGAGGTTATAAAAACGTAAATGTTATCTTAACGTAGACGATGATCTGTTAATAAAAATTTTACCGGCGCCTCAACTGACGAGATACTACAAAAATAGACAACTTCCACGACTATCTTTAAATAAGCATGTTAAATATGGGAATAACCTGTGTGTGTGTGTGTGTGTGTGTGTGTGTGTGTGACAGAGAGAGAGAGAGAGAGAGAGAGAGAGAGAGAGAGAGAGAGAGAGAGAGAGAGAGAGAGAGAGAAAAGGGAGGTCGTGAGAGAACACAAAGCATGTTTTTATGCTATCCTCCTCCACCAGCAACTTTCTCAATTGACGAGGAACTTGCTCCAACTCTTCCTCTCCTTCAGCCCGACGAGACAGGTAGCCACAACTTCTAGTAGTTAAGACTATAAACAGCGGATACCGCAAAATTCAGTTCCGACGAACACACACACACAATGCAGATTTTATTAAGCCACAGGCAATTACCTGGTCGCATAGGTTTGCAAAAACTTTCGCCTCTTACTGAAAACATTACATCTATATATATATATATATATATATATATATATATATATATATATATATATATATATATATATATAAAATATTATATATATATATATATATATATATATATATATATATATATATATATATATATATATATATATATATATATATATATATATATATATATATATATATATATATATATATATATATATATATATATATATATATATATATACATATATATACATATATATACATTATTCCATATATATATATATATATATATATATATATATATATATATATATGTGTGTAACCTGTGTGGGGAGGGGGTTGTGCCGACTGAACCTTCCGACTGACAGCACCTTTCCCTCGTCTACTGGTGTTACCTAACATAACAGTCGACTTACTCCCAGGTGCATACCTCAAACCTTGGTCTTCCGGAATACTTAGTTTCAACAGAATACACAGTTTCCATGGTGAGTTAATCCCGGTTCATAGTTCCGATGGAGAGTTAATCCCGGTTCATAGTTTCGATGGAGAGTTAATACCGGTTCATAGTTTCGATGGAGAGTTAATCCCGGTTCATAGTTTCGATGGAGAGTTAATCCCGGTTCATAGTTTCGATGGAGAGTTAATCCCGGTTCATAGTTTCGATGGAGAGTTAATTCCGGTTCATAGTCTCGATGGAGAGTTAATCCCGGTTCATAGTTTCGATGGAGAGTTAATCCCGGTTCATAGTTTCGATGGGGAGTTAATCCCGGTTCATAGTTTCGATGGAGAGTTAATCCCTGTCCCCCCCTCCCCTTTCCTGGTCTGGTAAATGTAGTTACCAGTGGAAATTGCACAAGAGGAATGTTTTAAGGAAAAGTCTCACAAGTGTGTTCGCGTTTCCGTTTGTGCACGTTAGACGTTAGTGGCCTCAATTTGAAAACTTGATCCTTTTCGAAAGAAGCGGCAGGCCTTGACTTCCGTGTAGTTTTCTTCGCCCCACAAAACACAGACGAGGATACAGTGACGTAAAGATTCGACCCAAAACAACAACAATAATGATAGGCATCCTAAAACCCGCCGTATCATTAGCATGCAAATGCCAGCTAGAGAAAGAAGCCCGATGTAATCGCTGAAGAGAAAAAACTATCGTACAACCACGGCAGATGGGAGACTACATTTTTCAATCACGGCCAAAGGAACTGCCATTACTGTCGTCTCTTTCCATTTCCTCTTACTAAAGGGCAAGAGAGAGAGAGAGAGAGAGAGAGAGAGAGAGAGAGAGAGAGAGAGAGAGAGAGAGAGAGAGAGAGAGAGAGAGAGAGAATTTCAAGCCAGTGGAGTAAGGATTAACTCATCGGGGCCCCTCGGGTTTTGGTGTGCATTTTGACAGAGCAATGAACACGTAAATCTAAGGTTTTTTCCACTCTCTTTCTCTGTCTCTCATTAGTCGACTAACGCCAACAGAGGCATAGAGCATCACTGGGGAACGCGCCCTCTTCGACAATCGAATACAGGTTCTGCAGTTCTGGGGCTGAATGCGCTGAGAGAGAGAGAGAGAGAGAGAGAGAGAGAGAGAGAGAGAGAGAGAGAGAGAGAGAGAGAGAGAGAGAATCAGCTTTGCTAAACAATGCCATTGATCGGTAAATGAAACAACGGTCAAGGCCATTAAATCATGAAAGGTTTTGTGTATGCACGAACGTTTATATAAAATGATAATTAGGAATCTGAGAAAGCACTAATATAATAAATATATGTCAAATTATACATCTGCATGGTCGCTATGCAGAGAGAGAGAGAGAGAGAGAGAGAGAGAGAGAGAGAGAGAGAGAGAGAGAGAGAGAGAGAGATATGCCAGGCATTAGCTATAAACTTTAAATTTTACGGTTCTTGAAAAAAAAAAGAGGGGGTGGGGGAGATCATTTTAAAAATCAATATCATCGCTTGTAATATTTTAGCTCTCTCTTATAGCTATGCAAAAAAGGAAGACAACATACCTGTCACACACGATGTTTTTCATACTCAAGGAAGAGAGAGAGCAAAAAACGCTACTAAGACAACGCTCTCACCCCACCAATGGAAGACCACCTCACACCGTCCCTATTAACGTGAAAGTACCTAAACTTCATAGTTGCCACGGATTACAAGGGGCACAATTTCCAGGACCACCTCTTTCATCCGCCAGATGCGAGGAGGAGGAGGAGGAGGAGGAGGAGGAGGAGGAGGAGGAGTATGTATATTACAATGCCAGATGGCTTGGCAATCGGCGTTGCGACATGATTCGTGAATGAGTTTGCGTATTTTTTTTTTCTCATTCAGGATGCGTATACAACTCTCTCTCTCTCGCTCTCTGGTCCTCATTTCACAATGATACAACACGTGTCACAACCGAAAGACCGTTCGATCCCGGACTTGGACAAGGAAATTAAAGATACTGTATGGACAAAAGTTTCCTTAAAAACCGAATTGACTTCTGCTGACCTAAGAACTGAATCTTGCACGTACCTGTCTGTTAGCCAGTACTAACTTGAATGATAAGAAATCTCTCCAAAGGCATAAGAATCACACCTATGAAAAACTGGAGTGCCTAAATTTGATAATCCTCACCCTACCTGGATGAAACCATTAAAAAACCTCACACTCTCTCTCTTAGTACAAAATTATCGAAAATATCAACCAACTTCTTAGCTACATACGGTAACATTTACTTCCGGGGTGAGGTTTGCTAGTACAAAGAAAGTATACCTTAACTCAGGGTTGTCACAGACCTGAGAGATGCCATCACACAAGATACCCTTACAACTGATACTTAACACGGATAAACCTTACGTGGTTAACTAAATCATGATTGCAGCATAACATCAGCACCCTGTTTAGGAGGTGTGAATTTTCATTTCCGTTTCCTGTGCACGCGCGTCTGAAATTATGCATTTCATGCAGGAATGGTCAGTATGTGGATTGGATTAAACATCTCTTTTCCCTTCACAGTGAAACGTTCGAGACTTAACGTGTTCAAGCCTGATCACAGGAGGAAATTGCCTGCTAACTGACTTCTCTGCTAGATGGCATAAGCTAAGCGGCGGCACTCATAAAGAGGGTATTTCAAAAGCTTCAGGAAACACATTAAATGTGAATATCGAAATACCAGCTAAAACCAGATGAGAGAAAGTTACTGGCTGTCTTCAGCGAAGGTAATCATGAACGGAACTTGATGTGCTGATGATGTCAAATAATTTTGAACGTAAACTTTTACAAATCTATTAATGATAATATTAATCATGGCCTTAATGAATTAAAAGATGCTAGAAAACTCAGATAAAAAATCCCCAATTTGTATTTAAAATCTGGCATTACGCAAAAGCGAATATTCTTAAGTAAGCTTTAGGAGTTATGGCAATGCAGTAAAGAGCACTAAAAATACAGTTTAACTACAGCCAAATGTATGAAAAGGGGAACATATTAAAACGAACAATGAAATACAGACAAAAAAATTTTAAAGGGCAAGACTTTTGACTAAAACAATAGGAAATACCCAAACTATCCCAATCATGGGCGAAATCAAACAAAATTACCAAAATACCAAAGGAATTTTACAAAACCATGAAAATGGAAATGAAATTACACGGTATAGCAATTTGGGCAGTATTAAAAGCTCTTAATACTACAAGAAAGTAATTTTAATGACAAATTCGAATAAAAATTCATGATATATAACTCCCAACCATTAGAAGAAAGACGAGAGAAAACAGCAATAATAAATATCAGCAACAGTACAAGATTTAAAAGATAACGAGATCAGTCTAGAGAGAGGTTTACAGCTAATTTAGTTGGGTTTTTGGAGGTACACTAACATGCCCCTGCTTGAACATCAGGAAAGTTTACAAACACCAGAAGCAATTTAATCCCCTGGGATGTGTTAAGGACACAAATCACTCTCTTCCCTCTTCCCCACCCCATTTTTACATGTTGGAGATTTCTTCGTCAATGTTGCAAATCAGCCGAAACGCATCACCGTAACGAGTGCGATGCTTGGGCGGCTTCGTTCACTTGAAGAGACGTAGTATATACATTCACGGTGAGAGCTGACAAGAGAACCACAGGAAATTGGGGATTCCCGTTTATTCATCGAGTGACGCATAGGCAGCCTACATTTACCGAGAAAGCGTGAAATATCTTATCGACGTGCCCCTTCCCCTCGTAGTGGTTCTAGCAGAAAATATCCTTCCGCTTTTTAGCTAGTAGTTTGCGGAAACAGCTGATAAACCCAAGCCATGACCGCCCCCCATGCTTAAGGAGGTCTTCTTCCCAACGGCGCCTAACAATTCTTGGTGAACACCCATCCAAACACTGACTAGACTCTAGGTCGTCGCTGATCGGATTATTACACATATAGCCAGCGTGTTTTAATTAAAGTCCAATCGACCTTGATTTTAATTTTACTTAATGCTAACATTACGGCAGCATCATTACCAAAAACATGAACTTATATTTTTTTCGGCAATTACAAGCAAAACGACATTCCCAACTATCATGGCTCATCCATTTTAACCTCTAACTTCTAACAATGGACATCTTGGTTAATTAATCTCACAAAGTTATGAACAATCTGACTTCTGATGTCCACAACTAAATATAAATTCTGTTTAAGAAGTGAATAGGCTATACAATGAAATTAAAGATGCAAAACAACGAAAGACAATTATATTCTGTCCGTCATCTCTGCAATTACAAATCAACGCATTTCAGTTCATATACGGCAGGATGGAATGCACCCGGTATCACTCCAATGACAAGGACGTTATTTTCCAAATAAGAGATCCTAGTACAGATAAATGAAGCACTGTACAAAAGAAAGATAGATTCTGAATATAAATGAGTATAAATGAGATGAAATACAAAACCATTTACACCAACTTATGAGGTTTGAACCTTGAATGGAGTTTTCTATCCACCGTGGTAACCCGGTCATTGACTTTCTAGAAAATGACGCAATTTATAACCAAGAATCCCATTTGTTTTTCTCGCAGAACAGTATAGCCTAGAGATCGGACACCACTTTTACTAACCACTACCATCTTCTTACTTACCATCATGCGTTTTTCTTTTTATATACATGTGACGCTTAGGTATTAGAACTAACATGCGTAAAGATTGCCATGGAATGTGAAGAACGCAGAAACTCGACCCAAGACAGCAGCGTGACGAAACAATTATGCTGACAACTTAGCCAACCTAACGTACATGACAACTTGGCCAACCTAAATGACTACTTAGCGAACCTAACGTACAAGACAATTTAGCAAACCTACCGTACGTGACAACTTAGCGAACCTAACGTACATGAAAACTTAGCAAACCTAACGTACATGAAAGCTTAGCCAACCTAGCGTAGCGTACACAACTGGTGATATGATTCGACAAAACCGATCCGCTCTCACATCCTCACAATTAAAAATTGCACACACAAAGCCAAACTGGCTCCTGTTTCCCTTGATCTTGGCCCCCAAATGCACCCATACGTAGACCGCGACTTTCACCTGCGTCAGGAGTAAGGGGAAAGATGAGAGCACCATTTCATCCTATGAGATATGCTCGACCAATCGACATTTCCCATATTTCCCCACCACGCACAATCGGACAACCTTTCGTGGTTCCCAGTTCTTAATCATTCTAACCTTCATGCGAGTAATGACATACGAGAACAAGGTCTCCTGACAAAGAAAACCCACAATATTTACGTCAACCTATTTATTTTTTTACGTGCGTGCAAGAATTCTCTCCGCACGAATGCTTCATATATATAAAATTATGAAATGATGATGTCACATCCTGGAAGTCCAACTTTGTCACTTCTAGCGCGCTGGATGAAAACAACACGCATGCTCGCTCGCTCACAACGGCATAATTCGACGAAATTTGTTGACCAAACAAATGACTCATGTAGGTACAGAGAAAGTACATCTGAACCAATTCGACTGAAAAGCCCCTACTATTAGTAAATTTCTGCTTTATATACATACATATATATATATATATATATATATATATATATATATATATATATATATATATATATATATATATATATATATATATATATATATATATATATATATATATATATACATATGTATATATATAATATATAATATATATATATATATATTATACATATGTATATATATATATATATATATATATATATATATATATATATATATATATATATATATATTATACATATGTATATATATATATATATATATATATTTATATATATATACATATATATATATGATAGATATAATGACAGATAGATAGACAGATAGACAGACAGATCTGAACGTTTGCCAAACACACAGAGAAGGCAAGTATCAAAATGACATCTCCTTCTTGGAGAGGAAACACTATTTATGCTCCATGATCAAAACTGGCCATGACATTTCATCCAGACATACAAGCAAGCACTCGGATTCATAGGTTCAGATAATTTTATTCCGTAAGTTTCATTTACATAAAAAAAAACCGTCTGAGACTTGCTGGTTAAGGAAATACTTCCTACTATTGCACCATTATGAGGCTTCCAAGTAGGAATGTCTGGGCTTCAATGCGCGTTGAACTGACGTTAGTCTCGTAGATCCGGGACCTTCATCCAAGGATAAATATAATGATGAGTGCTCAGTTTCCCTTCCCTTTATCTCACTTTCTCTTTTACGCTCATTTACCAAAGACGCACACATACAAATGTATAGAGACTTACGCACATTTATATATAATTACTCTCTTCCGCGAGATCTTCCCATACGCATCTACCTTAACTTTAAAATCCCTCCTATTAACTCCGCTCCAATTTCACCAAACTTGAAAACTATTAAAGACTTGTCATTGATAACAATCCTTGGTGTTTTCCTCAAACAGAAGTAGGACTTCGAAACACTAAACAGACGGGGAAATAAAAAAATTTCTGCGCGCAACTAGCGAAAGCACTAGCGCTACATCTCTTTACACTAAAGAGGCAAATGGGAAATCTTTTTGCCTAAAAAGTGATCAAATGAAAACTTCTACGTCGAGAACCAGCGAGATGGCAACATCAGCGGTCCCTAGAGCATGACGTCACAGTCTTGTTTATGACGTCAGACCCTACACAAAGGGAGACAAGTGAGAGTTGCAATCTTTCCCTGGTTAGCCATCCTTGCAACTTACTGAGCAGTCTGCATTTACTTCTAACATGGCCATCCAGGATCTAATTTGAGTCATCAGTCATTAGTCATGATTTAGTAGTCATTAGTCATAATTGAGTACAGAACCATTAATTTGTGGCGGTGATTCAACATCCACTAGGTATGGCTGAGTTGTTATCGTCCTTAGCCAATATTATTTGAGGACTGGCGAGAGAAACAATATGAATCACCGAGCACGTACAATCATAGTAAGTCATCGTTTTCACCAAACTCAGAACCAGAACCACAACCTATTCCCAGAGGAAGCAGCCAAGATGCCTAGACCCTCGCGAAGACAAAAGACGTGTTCTAGTGATCACCACGACGAGCCTGAAAGCTGACTCCTCGTATAAAATTTCAACTATCAGACCGCGGTCTTCCTCTCTCCTTTAGCCGACAGGAGTTGTGAGAAACTAAAAAGATATAATCTCTAACAATAGCCGACAGGAGTTGTGAGAAACTAAAAAGATATAATCTCTAACAAAGGCAAAAAACGATTTAATGTATCATAATATAAGTCAATGAATAAATTATCAGCACCTGGCTATAGTAAACAACCATAACCATTACTCTTCATACATACATCGAATAACAATTTTTTTTTACTATATACCGAAGCCTAAAAACATCGCCCCGGGCCCCACACCAAAAATTGCAATAAATATTGCTAAGATACACCCGAGAGTCCAACAAGTAAACAAGGGCTCAATCGATAGGCGGGTTATCCCACCTGAGCAGAACTACTCCAGGCGATACCATACCTGAAACCTGAGTCACTGTCAACCCACAAACGAGACTAAACTGTGCCAAGGCGATGACGGCGGCGGCGAAGGTCAATGCCCACGCCTGAACACAAGGCATAAGTTAACAGACACTTAGAAGAAAACCAAAGGGATTTGCATTTCGTTCTTGTAAATGATTACACGTATCTATCACCTGTCGAAAACGGATACAAACTGGGAGACGTGTCTTATAACATTAAGTAATAGGTCTTTGATATTCTTATTGGCCCTACGGAAGATAGTACCGAAATCGATCTTAGAGAGAGAGAGAGAGAGAGAGAGAGAGAGAGAGAGAGAGAGAGAGAGAGAGAGAGAGAGAGATCGGTTTTGTCCCTACTGACCTAAGCAATAAATCAGTTTATGTACCTGGCGGTTAGTCAATAGTGATGGGTCGCAGCCTTAAGTGGATTAGCGCATGGTGTTAGAAACTTTATCCCGAAAGAATCGCTGACGACCAGTAGGGTAACTCAAACCTTCTATAGGAACCTCCACAAAAGGATATTATTCTAATTCAAGACTAACTTAGTTTCCTTTACCCTCAGAGAGAGAGAGAGAGAGAGAGAGAGAGAGAGAGAGAGAAAATGTTTACTTCCTTAGTTATTGTAATTCTTTACTGACACAGGTTGTCACTGGAGGTTAAATCGAAAAATTAAAAAGAATACTTTCATTTATCAATTTCAAAACTAAAGTACAATAATACAAATGTATAACTATTTTACCTTACAGTTGAAATACCACTGACCTTATACAAATCCCATACAGGTTTCATTATTACCCAAAATAAGGAGCGGTATGGGAAACGTCCCATAAAAAAACAGTAAACTTTAAGCTAAGAAGCTGATTATGTACCTGGTTGTCAGTCGACTTCCGTGTTCCGAAGGCAGAACGGAGGAGAAAAAAAAGACGTGAGTGATCAGTGCTTCGTTAAATATATACTACCAAATTTAGACGAAGGGGACTCAATAACACTGTGTATGTATATGTGTGTGTATATATACGGTATATAAATATATATATGGCTCTGTCCCACGCACACATACACACGCACACCCGTGAGCCCAGTCGAACTGATAAAAATATCACCTGTCATATGAAACCGAGAGAACTCCAAACCGCTCCCTCAGATTCCACTGCAACCCAAAACCAGCAGACCCACACAAGCCTGCAGTCAAGTTAAGCAAGCAAGTTCTTGGTGCACAAATTCACCCCAGTGCTTTCTAAGTGGGGAAGGTTTGGGAGATTCCTTCATCAAAACCTGACATAGTCAAGTTGAGTGTAAGAGGGGGAGGGAGAAAGCGAGAAGATTCCAGCAACTCGGAATGAACTCGGAAGAGCTTTATTCACTCCCAGCAATATATGAATGGAATGATATGAATGTGTTTGCTCATTTAGGTACTCCTCTTCTCTACGGATTTTCGCATGAACAAAAAATCTCAAACGAAAAAGGCACCTAAGGGTACATACCCCGCACCTCCCCATTCTCTAACTAAATCCAAACGGACAAGAAATTGTGTACTCAAGAATACCCCAAATCGAACAAGCACAACGAAGGGCGTACGCAAGCTCTCTCGTTTTCTTGGACCGATAGTAATACATTAAACTAACAACCCCAGGGAACCTTGTTCGATCCCTAAGGGGGTCGAGAAAAGTTATGGTAAATATTCAGAATGACTCTACTGGTATAAGTGGCGAACCTTAACTTTTAGTAGATTGTTTTTATCGGGGCTATCTGATGTGTGTGTGTGTGTGTGTGTGTGTGTGTGTGTGTGTGTGTGTGTGTGTGTGTGTGTGTGAGAGAGAGAGAGAGAGAGAGAGAGAGAGAGAGAGAGAGAGAGAGAGAGAGAGAGAGAAATGACACCCAGGTAATCAGCACTGTTATAGTGCATGCTATCACAATTCTGCAACGGAGGGCCTCGTCTTGTTATTTCCCACGCTATTGTTATTCATAAGAGTTCTCTCTCTCTCTCTCTCTCTCTCTCTCTCTCTCTCTCTCTCTCTCTCTCGTAAACCGAAATTCATGGGAGACAAGTACAACTTACGAGTGCGAATTAATTCAAACGGAGCGCAAACACAAAACCTTAAAAACAGATCCCCGCATTAAGATGACTAACGATCTGCAGCGGTACATCATTCCCAACTAATGAGGAAGCAGTCAAGATTTTACCTTCCGAGAAGCGGGGATGGTGGTTCCCCGAAAAGAGGAGGGGGGAAAAGAACGAAGAGTGAAGGGGGGAAGGAGAATGAGGAGGAGGAAATCCATAAATTCCAAACTCCCGAGTAAAGCCACCGAAATACAGAATAAATGAACAAGTGATGATTATTCCCAGAATAACGACGAATGAACCATAAATTTAAAGACTAAAATGAAATGCCAGCATTATAAATATGCTTTAAAAACAATATTATAAATATGCCTTAAAAACAATATAAGAGTACAAAGGCTACGTTGATAATAATGGTAACTGATAAAGACAAAGGTTCACAGGAGGAAATTGCTTTTATAAGGAATCTATGAATGTGGAAAATAAACTACTGAACAAAAACTTTAAAAATCTCACAGGTATGAAAAATTAAAAGACATCCCATCTTAAGCAACAGTTAGTGAACTGTGAGCGTGAGTGCGTGTGTGAAAACCCAGTGAAAGCAGAATGAAAAGCTACCGACAACCTGCATCAAGCAATACTGCAACGACCCCGTTGTCCATGAGAACCGGTACAGCAACCACCACCACCACCACCACCACCTGCACCACCACCACCACCACCACCACTACCACTACCACCACACCTAACATATGATGCCTCGTCCATGACCAGATTTTCCTATACTGTAACTTGAACTATGTCAACGGACTTCGGATTACTGCGGGAGCGGTACCCAACACTCTTCTGATGACAGGCGAAGACAATACGTGAACATTTTGCATTAATCGTTAACTTCAATTTTTAACTGCAAAAGCAAAGACCAAACCTCAATTCTTGTGAAGAAAATAAAAATAATAAAATAAATAAAATAAAACATGGAACGAACAGAATACTAAATACTCAAAATAATTCAGGGATTATAGAATTATAACTGCTTATTACTTTATTACTCATTAAACATTTCGCCCCAATACTCTAGAGAGAGAGAGAGAGAGAGAGAGAGAGAGAGAGAGAGAGAGAGAGAGAGAGAGAGAGAGAGAGAGAGAGAGAGAGATTTTTAATAACACATTAACATAACAACCCAGACTTGCATTTATAATGAACGAGGTATTCGTTTTAAACTGACAAAACTGACCCGAGAGAGAGAGAGAGAGAGAGAGAGAGAGAGAGAGAGAGAGAGAGAGAGATTTTTAATAACACATTAACATAAATACCCAGACTTACTTTTATAATGAACGAGGTATTCGTTTTAAACTGACAAAACTGACCAGAGAGAGAGAGAGAGAGAGAGAGAGAGAGAGAGAGAGAGAGAGAGAGAGAGAGAGAGAGAGAGACTCCAACTAACAATTCCCAACACAAATATGCACCATTCCAAGAAAGACCAGTCAGTCAAACTTGATGAGATCATCACTGAAATCATCATCATCACCATAAACTTCATTATGGTGGCACCGCCGGCTAGACTAGGGTGTGGCATCGCCGAGCAGACGAGGCACAGCGAGCGTAGAAAGGACACTACGAGCCCCATGATGATGATGATGAGTACCAGGTGGCAAAGGACTCGTTCTACGACGATTGCGCGATTATCAACACCACTTGGCTTCCCCTCCTGTCATTATCCATTACGCTCGATATCGTTTTCAAGATGTCGGGAAACTGACTCATTATTCGTTTATCCGTCTCATTTACTCATTTAGTTATTGTCATGCATGGGTCCCCTGCCAAATTATGTTAAGACCTGACTTATTTTTTAAATGAATGCATGTGTGTGTGTGTGAGAGAGAGAGAGAGAGAGAGAGAGAGAGAGAGAGAGAGAGAGAGAGAGAGAGAGAGAGAGAGAGAGAGAGAGAGTTATTTTTAGTAACATATTAATATAAATACCAAGACTTTCATAATGAACGAGGTATTCGTTTTAAACTGATTCTCCTGAGAGAGAGAGAGAGAGAGAGAGAGAGAGAGAGAGAGAGAGAGAGAGAGAGAGAGAGAGAGAGAGAGAGAATTTAATAACATATTACCTAATATAAATACCATGACTTACTTTCATAATGAACGCGTTATTCGTTTTAAACTGATTCTCGAGAGAGAGAGAGAGAGAGAGAGAGAGAGAATTTAATAACATATTACCTAATATAAATACCATGACTTACTTTCATAATGAACGCGTTATTCGTTTTAAACTGATTCTCGAGAGAGAGAGAGAGAGAGAGAGAGAGAGAGAGAGAGAGAGAGAGAGAGAGAGAGAGAGAGAGAGAGAGAGAGAGAGAGAGAGAGAGAAGAGATTTTTATAGCCTCGTTAACCGACGAGCAAATAAGAAAAACGCGACGACTACTAGACCTTTCCTACACGTGGTGGGCTCTTGAAATTGAGCACTAAACCTTAATACGGAAGATACACGTCTAAATGACATACAGCAGCTACAACTACAAGACAGGCGTTTTTGTGATGATCTGGCGCTCCCAGATTATCGCAGGGGCCCAAAACGAATGAAAGAAAGAAAGGAAGAAAGAAAGAGAGAGAAAGAAAGAAACCGTGGCACCGATGCGAGCCACTGAGGACGCTAGCTTAGCAATGACTAAAAATAAACAAACCAGACAAAGAACGCCGGAAGCAATTAACTCCCTTGCAAGTGGCAATGGGTGGTTTCTTTCTTTTTGGCTTCATGCCCGAGTGTTGTCTAGCTGTCAGCGAGGAGAAAAAAAATGCTTACACATTACGGAGAGATTTAGAACACCAAATATATTTGTTCAGACAATAAAAAAAAAAGGTTCTTGTCTGGGCTGGCTAATGGCATCTTACGCACTTGAGGAATTTTTGTACACCTTAGCTCAATTCTTGAGGGTAATCAAATACATGTTGTGTTCAAGAACATGCAACAAATACAATGCGTAACTAAATAAAAGCAAATAGCTACCTAGTAACGCATGGATTTCATCAAGAGAAAACTTTCATAAAAAGACACACAAATATAACATTACACAATGACCATACAGCGAGTACACAAACATAAGGAAAATAAACAAGGAATCTACTACGGAAACCACAATCTCAATAACAAACAGCTGATAACTGAATAAACAAACTCAAAGCAATGTGGCGGTTGTCTGGCAAAGACAATGCTGTTTAAGGCAGCTTATGAAGTAATCTTATGATATAAAATAATTTTTAATACAGTTTATGTTATGTACATTTATTAAACCCCACGATATAAATTCCTGAGATTTCTTGCAGATCTGCTCAAAGAAAATGGATTTGTTAATCAACTTGAAAAAACAAACGCAAGGTCCCTCTTATTTTTCTTGTACCTTGAAAGACTGAATTTATGAAATAAGTTAAAAACATATAATGCAAATCCTTAATCTCCTACTGTTGCTTAGAAGAAAAATGTTTATAAGAGAACACAAACCTCGGTTTCTCTCATCCTCGACAATTTCAAGCAACGTCACAAATAAACACAATTACTCGTTTAACGAAACAAAGAGGGTTTTACTGTTAATGCTTAGGGTAGTTGAGCTTAAGCCATTAACAAATCTCTCCAAATTAAAGGTCTGCGTTTGCTCCCTAACTCACTCACACACACGCGCGCGCGCACACACACACACACACACACACACACACACACACACACACACACGTGGTTATCCACTTTGCGCTTATGTTTATGTCTTGTAAGTGAACAGATGTTCGCAAGAATATATGAACCGAACTACTCCAACATTTCAATATAAACAATGATTGATCTGCCTCCTTTATATTAAAAGCTATATAAAAATAACTTGAGATATGAGACCAATTCGACAATAAAATACACAAAAATTTAAATTATGGAACAAGAGACATAGGATAAAACTGATAAAATGAAAAAATATCATCTTGAAACGCATTACGTGGGGGAGGCAGAATTACACGAAAAAGATGGATAAGCTTACGGGCTACAAGAAAGATAAAAGTGCACAAGAAATAAAAATCATCCAAATATCACCCTGCTAGAGTTCCATTGTAAAATGGAGAGAGAGAGAGAGAGAGAGAGAGAGAGAGAGAGAGAGAGAGAGAGAGAGAGAGAGAGAGAGAGAGAGAGAGAGATATGATTTTTCAATAACTCATACATACATCCCCTGGCAGATAGAATGGCCTGCAAAGAGCGAATCCAGCAAATGGAAATCCTTTTCACATATGAAATTTCATTTGTTCTCGAGCAAGACTGGAAAGCTCCGCCCGCTGCCCCTGCATACAATGTAAGCAAGAATGAGCATATTCTCTGAAGCCTTGCCTGACTCTATAATAGAGGAGCTTTGGAGTGACTCTCTATAATGGATACCTGACTATAAAACGGCAGCAAGAAGGATAGCACTGCTAATAGATATCTGACTCTGTATGAAGACCAACTACTAAACAGTAAATGGCAGAGTAACATGAGTCCGAATGTGATGGAACTGCAATAAGACCATTTCTTTTGTGAGGGAAGCTTACTCTAGAAGTAAAAACCTTGAAACAGAACAGCAATTGGATATACAAAAGAAAATACACTATCATAAGGAGTTAAACTACATCAAACTAGTAAGAGGGTAATTGTGTAAGGAGCCAGACTCTTCAACAACTACAAACATGGCTCCATGATGAACAGCAACTGTATCACCTCCAAGAGGGAGGTCAAACTATAATATAAACCGACTCTCTTGGGTAAAATCAGCAAAATAAGCTTCGTGTGGCAACAACAATCCCTCCAAACACAGACCATAAATCTAGAATATCAAAAACAGTTATATGACAGCAGCACTCCATTTCAATAAAATAATTCAACTCTACATAATATAAACACCACACCACAGAATATACCTCTAAGCGATGCCAGCACGCCACTGTATGTAACACAGTCTGGTTCTTATATCTGAGAAGCAGCATTTTTGCGGGAGGGGAGCAGTCTATACCAGAGCCCAGCTATAACCAGAATGGACTTGGCTGTAAAAGCCCTCAGCGACGTGTAAAAGGAGGTCGGCATAATCTCCAAATGGAACTCATAACAAAGACAGACTTTTCATATGCCGCCTGCCCCGCAAGGCTGCATGGCATTACCAATCATTCATTACACGGACGTGGAGAAGGAGGAGGAGTATGAAAGGAAGTGCAAGGATGGAATGGACGATGTACACCTATGTATAAACACGTATGCTAATGTAACAGCTAACTTTGTAAGTTACTCGTTTACCTTTCATAAATATGAAGTATGGCGAATACACCACATCATTTCTAATGTTCAATACTTCGACTAATCTTAACCGCCAAAACAACTGACAATTAATTCAAATACACCGACAAAGAAAACTTTAATGAATATGTAATTAAATTCAGCAACAAAAAACGAATATGCAAAACCCATGCTCGCCCTCTTTCCTAGAATCATGAAAGGTCAAGTGCTTCACGTTAGAGGTACAAGCAATGAAGGGAGAATATACACATCAAGAGTCTCTCTTAATTAAAATACATAAAATCGACATTAATATACTGTGTACCTGAGAGAGAGAGAGAGAGAGAGAGAGAGAGAGAGAGAGAGAGAGAGAGAGAGAGAGAGAGAGAGAGAGAGAGAGCAAAATGCCACTGATTAAAACACATAACAGAAGCCATTATGCATCACCTTTGTGATGCGATTTCCATCACACTTCGTGAGTAAATTATAAGATTGTGTCCAGTCGCATTTCTGTATACCGTCAAATCAATAGTAACTTCAGCTTGCTCAGAAGCTGTTTTGCAAGTTTCATTTCGTTTAGTAATTTATATTTTCATCTTTTTTTTTTTTGTTTCTTTGATTAATGAACATCACATACACAACAATAACGTAACGCCCTGAAAAGAATTCACACGGTATGAATGCAAAACTAACACATAAAAAAACAAGACAGTGACGCATTTTCAGATTACCAAGGCGATTCGCTGAGGCGATATTTTGACCCTTACAAAAAACATACCAGACAATGAAATATAAACAGCGAAGTCAAACGAAAATATAAAACCTCTACCGAAACAACCTACAAAGGTCACCTACTTTTTGCCATCAGGCATTCCTGGTAACTAGCAGACACGCAGTCCTTCCGCAGAAATATTTAATCTCTTGAAACGTTAATCCTAAATTGGATTTAGTTCAAATATGCGGTAACACTTGTTCTTTCTAATTTAACCTCGCTAATCATATTCCTCTTGAAAATATTACTCAAATAAGAAACATGAGCGTGAAAGGTCGTTTCTCCTAACTCTACCAGGCGTCACAGCAAGGACAAAATGAAGTTTTTATCACTTCAGCTTCTCATGAAATAGATTAAAATCATTCGCAATCCTGAAGCGAGACTTTCAAGCGAGCACAAGTTACAGGCGGGTCGTCAAAGGTTCGAAATAAAAATAGTCTAGCGGTAATCATAAACAGGATGTAGTCCAACGATAAAATGCGAGTCGATTCTATCCCAAAATAATATAATGCAAGATGTTTCGAGAGGGATCATGGAAAAAACAATGCCAAGTAATTTTTACGTTAGTGATGTATGACTGCTTTTATAAGGTATCATCCAAGTGCCTATACATATTTAAAGCAAGCAACATGGTGCCTGATCTAAAAAAAAAATAAAAAAAAAAAAGGAGGAGGAGGGGTTGAACATTTAAAACGAATAAAGCAGTGGATTATATAGCAGAGCAATGTTAATTCTCTGAGGAGTACTTTAACGACTTTGCACCGTAATTCAACACACCCATTCAAGTACAATAGAACTTACAATAGCTAGTAAAGTACTCTCTCTCTCTCTCTCTCTTGCCAGAGCACTGAATCCGCAACACAGTTGCATTTAACCTACTGGAAAAACAAGGTACACAAGATTACCTCTACGTAGACGATATTTCATGTAAAAAAAAAGGGCATAAATACGTATGAACCAGTATTCATATTAAAATCCTCACAGTCACATCAAGAATTAAAGCTAATCCAAAGAACACCACCATTAGTACGCAACTGTACACCGGTTAACAAAAACCAAATAGGCCTACCTGATACAGCTTACCATGGAATAAAACAAGTATGATACAAGCCCGATATCAAAAAGCTTCACCAATTTATCCAACCATCCTCAATATATATAAAAAAATACATATAGGCTATGTGCGTGTCTGTGTAAAGTATGAATACAGGAAAATTTGACGTTGAAAAAAAATTCTGTCAGCAAACATTGCCAAGAAATAGCTTGTCTCTGTCAACCTTCCTGCCTTAACATCATTCATTTATCTTCATGTAAAATCTTCATACACAGTCAGACACACATTACATGTGTGTGTGTGTGTGTATGTGTGTATTAGTTTGTGCGCGCCACGAAGGACAATCAGTTCATTCCTACTAGCCTATTTGGATACGTGCTGTTTTCTTAGAACCCTGCGTCCCGACAGGAAGATGGTCATGAGTTGCAACTCATCACCGCGCCAAGGACTCGAAATCACTGGTGACGACAAGTGAACAACAATTACTCATGCTTTCAACATCTGGGGAAACCAAGGAGAAGAGCATCCGGTAGTGTGTGCGATGTAAGAATTGCAGAGATCCTTCCAAAACAGCCTTCTCGCGCTCTAGCATTCTAACATACCAAAATAATATATTTCTTAAATATAGCAAATTTTTTAAATAAATTTTATTTTTTCTAACATACAAACCTGAAGGTCTTTAAATAGGTGTATGTGGTCGCACAAGACCACATTTACCTATGTGAAAAGACCGAAGGTTTGTACTTGTGTAGGAGCAAATGCATGTTCAACTTGTGACCCAACACATAAACGAAGCAAATTTTCAAAAATAACGGTAAACCTAACACTTTAATAAAATGAAATGCAGAAAAGGGGAAAAGGCAAGTAACAATGACACAAAAGCCTTGAAAGAAAATTTCACTAGCTATATGTAAGATTTTTCTGATGCCCATAGATATATCCCTCAAATTCACTTTTCAGGCTGTGTACGTACGAAACACACACACACACACACAAAATATAAATTATTAGATAATATGGTGTTCATTGGAGAGAAGTAACAGAAGGTAATGGGAAATCCAGAAAGCGATCAATTGTAGAAAAACAGATAGATTAAAAAATTAATAAGTAAAAATGTAAGCAAAATATTAATATACAAGTTGAGTTTTATTAGGGTAGTAGGGTAGTAAACCAAGATACATTACAAGAGGGGTGAACATATAAAAAAGGGATCTAAGAGATTCCATTCAATCCAGCTGAACAAATCACACAAACGCACAGAGTAAACCCGAACGACCTTCCTTCCCCGCTCTGCACTTCTCAAAGCTTCCGTCAAAACTTGGCTCAACCTCCGTAAAACTGTTGTTCTTAAAAAAAAAAAAAAACTCGAGAAAGATGTCGGCTTTAAGGAGGACTTTACCCTTCTTTGCTTTTTCACCTGACAACGCCTCATAATGAAAAAAAAAAAGTTAACTCTGCACTTCATAAAGCGTTCAAGTTCAAAAAGTGGAGTCAAAACTTAAAACCACAAAGTTCTATGACGTAATATATATTCCAGGAATTCTCTTTCTGGTGAACCCGATTAGGCTTCAGTTCGGTAATGGGCAAATAAAAATACCTGTAGTCTCTCCGTCAGAGCAAACAAGAATATTTTGTTGCATACCATTAGCATTATAGCAAC
>NC_089761.1:49336772-49349272 GCF_040412425.1 Macrobrachium rosenbergii | reverse complement strand
GAAGGAAACCCACGTTAGTAAAAAATTTTACAAAAAAAAAAAAAAAAAAGAAAAATATAAAGAAACTTAAAATTCATTCGAAAGATGATGGCGACAGTAATCCCTCGCGCCCTTTGCTAATTCACACGCGCGCACAAACATCCGAAGAGTCCTCTCTTTTCAAAGGTTTCCGGGGCTCATTAAAAATGGAGTGTTTAGGGTGGGTTGGGGACGGTGTTAAAATGGGGATCATATTTTGTCGAGTATCTAGTGCTTCTAGTACTTTTAGTCTCTCTCTCTCTCTCTCTCTCTCTCTCTCTCAGACACACACGCACACACACACACACCCCGAGAAAATAAGAAAATTTTTAATGATATAAAAATGAAATTCAGAAGCTCACCACAATTAACAGGCATTAGATATGAAATTTATAAATCAGAAACAATACCCAATAGTTCCACAATCGTCAACCCTTGTGAGCATTGGAAATAACTTTTACTTGTCGTAATCTAAAATAAATTATCACAGGTTAAACGAAGTTCAATTTACCTTAGCCATATTAACTTATAAAATCGCCCCAAAACTCAATCACAACTAATTCAAAGACACAATCTTAGTTTCTGATCAAGACTAAAGCAAGCAATCGCATAATTCAATGGAAATTGTCCTGTTCTCTGGCCCACGTACGTGACAGAACAGCAATTGCGGTGTGCCTTATTAATAGTGTGTGGCAAACACCGAAATGGAACACCACACCTTGAATTAATTCCTGTCATATGGTCCACACCGCCGGAATCACCTCATCCCCGCACAAGAAAGAGAAGCTCAGAGTCTCTGTTTCTGTGGATATTACGGTAAATGGGGGAAGGTAAAAAGATTCAAATATTGAGTTATTACGACATTTAGATCGTGACAACCGTGTGTGTGTGTGTGTGTGTGTGTGAGTGTGTGAGAGAGAGAGAGAGAGAGAGAGAGAGAGAGATTCGTTTCAATGAAACTGAAGAAACATTCTTAAGAAGCACACAAAAATGTCAAAAAAAAAACCATTCATAAACTGATTCTTCAATCTGCAGTTTCACAAAATGTTACAATTTTCAAACATCCCCCAATTTCACGCGAATGACAATTGCTTAAATAATCGCGAAGTTAACATCAAGACAACGCGCTTAGAAGTCACCCTCTCTCTAGAACCTAGTATTCCACAAGCGTCCCCACATTTCTTTACCTTTTTGGAGACTCGAAACACATTTCCCTTACCCCTTTTTGAGCCTCAAAACAAAGAAGTCGAATTTCGGCAAAGGGGCTTTTCAAAAACCCTTTTAGACCCGGTCTGTTGGAATTCACCTCGGTTCCGTGTCCCTGTTTTAGGGCCATTCAGCTTTCAATCACTCTGTACTTTGGATTTTTCGTCCTCAGGGGGAATTGGATGGGATTGTGAGGAATACCTCTCTCTCTCTCTCTCTCTCTCTCTCTCTCTCTCTGTTCGTGTATATGGAGTAATATTGCACACACGCTCACGATAAGATTGAGGGAATGAAAATTACATGCAATAAATATATATATATATATATATATATATATATATATATATATATATATATATATATATATATATATATATATATATATATATATATATACTGTATATATATATATATATATATATATATATATATATATATATATATATATATATATATATATATATATATATATATAGTAATCTGTACTTTTGCTTGCATTAACTGAACACGCCTACGAACATATAAACACTGTGTTGAGCCTGATATATGCTAGCATGAATTTCACATTAGTGAAACCCGTCTGTACATACTACTAAATGTAAGAATAACCTTCGCTTTGCCCTGGAATACCAGCATGGGTTTGCAGCGAGAAGTGGGGAAAAAGGGTTGTTAGAGGAGCGCATGCGTCGCCTTACACAGACCTCGGAGGTCGAGAGAATGGGTACAAGAACGAGGGAGAGAAAAGAAAGGAGTTGAATTTTTCAGCAAGAGAAGGCATGATTGGATAGCGATGGTTCTTTGTTTCCCTACGCCGAAAATCCTACTTTTTCCCTTCTTCCGCTGAGAGAGAGAGAGAGAGAGAGAGAGAGAGAGAGAGAGAGAGAGAGAGAGAGAGAGAGAGAGAGAGAGAGAGAACAAATTCACGTACGCTCAAAAGTTGGAGTGTACAGGCAGAGGAAGATTTCCCCACTGCTAAGACTTCACTTTTTCCTTAAAAAAAAAAAAAAAAAAAAATTGTTCTGGCAACCTAGAGTGATATGATCCCCATTAAGAAATAACCGTGCTCTTGAATCCCGGATTCCACACAAAAAAATAATCCATTAAAAAGAAACCTATCACCAATACAGACAGCACAACCATAATACTTCCATAATTCAATCTACAAAACATTCGAATATTCTAACAGTAAAATTCAAGTCCCGGGACACATCTAAATAGGGCAGGAGGAGGTAGGAGTACAGAGGGGGGGGCGGTGCTCAATTGGAAGTCACAATGCATTAGGAAGCAAATGCATGAGCAGGTAATCAAAGAGCATAAATCCTGCATTGCTGAGTAATGCATGTCCTCACGCAAAGTCATTTTCCAGTGACATACCGAACTGACATATGTGGCGCTATAAAACCAAGGAAGCCAATACAAAGTATAAACTAAATATCACACTTGGAATACTAATAAAAATCAAAGAAAAGGCGTGACAGCCACCAAGACCTTGTATTGCAAGACCTGCAAAGAAAACTGCCCACCATGTGCACGCAAGCGGTACGTCAATATCATTGGAAAAAAAGCTTGGAATAGAAAGGCACTCGGACTAAGACATAAGGACTTTAATCCTGGAAAATAAAAAAAAACAGAAAATATTCCTGACAGACGTAACTTTATCATGGGACACGGGTTAATGACAAAGGGAGTGAGAAGACAAGAAAGAATAGAAAAGGATACAGAATTCAGGCCAAAGGCCAAGTACTGGGACCTATAAGGTCATTTAGCACTGAAACGGAAAATGACGGCAAAAAGGTTGAAAGGTGTGACAGGAGGAAAACCTCGCAGCTGCACTATGAATCAATTGTTAGGAGAGGGTGGAAAGTAAGATGGAAAAAAGAGAATATGAATGGAGGTACAGTGAAAGGATTGAAATGAAAGCGATTGCAGCTTTAGGGGGACGGAGGGATGCTGCAAAGAACCTCAAGTAATGCCTGCAGTTCACCGCATGAAGTGCACTGACTGCCCCCCCCCCAGCCCCCGCCCAAGGAAAAGATAGGAAAGTATCAAGGCAAAGACTGAAATAAGGAGAGACTGTGGCAAGCTGCAGTGGAAGCAGTGTGCATATCGCCCTGGGGGGACAAGGAATACTCCCAGAGGACCTGGAAAGAAACCTGGAGAGGATTGGGTGCACATTTGCTTGTTCTGCAAATGTTCTGCTGACCACATCAAGGTCTATTCGGAGTGTTTGATTCCTGGGAAAATAGGATAGTAAGGTCAGATCCAAATAAGGTAGGTGGCAGCCCGGACCGACTCAAGCGATATCAACGTGGATAATTGTTAATAATAATAATAATAATAATAATAATAATAATAATAATAATAATAATAATAATAATAATAATAATAATAATGTCAGCAAATCTTCACATTCCAATTGATAATGGGAGGAAAATAACCATTAGGTCAAAGTTTGTTTCTGTTTTCTTGTTATATTTACATAAAAATTACATTATTCAGAAGACAGCAGGATCTTTTGTAAGCTAAGAGCAGCATTCAGTAAATTGTTCATCTGTATATATGTGTATATAACGTGATGAAATTATAAACATATTTTCACTTCATGGGACTCTTCCTCCTCCTCCTCCTCCTCCAAATAGCAATTATGCCACTGCCTTTGAAAAACTGACTCGCAAGCTTTCCAAATACATCCAAATGAAATTGGATAAGGCAGAGGTTGGAACTCTCTATAATAAAGCAGTCAATGTCAAAATGACGGACATCAGGGTTTGCAATCTTTACATAATAATGAAGCCGGATCAAGAAGGTCGACGCAAACCTTTCATCAGAAAAATAACAAGGGAAATTTACTGAAGGAAAATAAACTTATTTTCCAGATCAATAATCCATCATTTTATAACTGTTACATACATACAACCTTCAAAAATACCCCCAGAAACAGTTTAACGAACTTGGCTTCGTAACTCTCTACATCCGATAAATATCTAAATATATATCTCCGTCTCCACACAAAATAACAAAGCGGAACTTATTAATCACTAAAAACCGCCGGTACTCGGTAAAGCCCTGACTTACTACATTATCCTAGAAATGATAAAATCACGAGTCTAAATCTGATGAATTTAACATCATTTAGGAATCTAACACAATTTACCCGAACCCTCTCTCATGCTCAGAATGCAGGGGTAATTGAAAACAAAACTCATGAGGGTGTAGGGCCAAACAACAAATAAATAATTTGAAAAAAAAAAAAAAATGAAGCATTCATTAACATACACAAAATACGAGGGGCTCGGACGGACAAATCCCGACAGAAGGGACGCATCCTCAAATGCAAAACAAGAATGTCCCTGGCTTATAATTATAATTGTCCTTAGATCCTTTAATCCATACATGGTGAACAGCACAAAGAAAATAATCTCACGGTGGGAGGGAGGAGAAATTGTGTCTTGATATGAAAAATGTACAGATAGTTGAAAGAATTATTCTATTCGTCTATTCATTAACTTTTTTAAGCACCAACTCCTACACATCCTTACTCCCCTTCACACATTCATCATGACCCCTCAAGCTCTGACCGGTACCTAAACCCCAACTCTCTACGATCACCAGACGAGGCACACCGCCACCGCTACCCCCTTTTTCTTTTTAAATGTGTGTGTGTGTGTGTGTGTGTGTGTGTGTGTGTGTGTGTGTGTGTGTGTGTGTGTGTGTGTGTGTGTGTAGATCATTAGGGCATTTCACTTTAAACACACCGCACAAGAAAGACTTGTGGGTTACGTCACTGACGTGACTTGAATTTCAAGTCAATGGCCCCTGTGGGCTTTTCCGCATGAATACGGTTCATCTTCTGAATAATAATAATAATAATAATAATAATAATAATAATAATAATAATAATAATAATAATACCTGTATATATGCCTATATACATACATACATACATACAACATACACAACGTAAACAGGAAGAAAGCCTTGATGAGAAGTGCATGAACGCAATACTATCCTAGAACAGTAAAAAAATCAATAACATTACTCATTAAACACACGAAGCGGATGGCTCTTTCAAAAAGCCCTGAGCACCTAGGTAAAGGGAATGCAACGGAACATGTGCAGGCTTAAGAGGGGTTCGTCAGAAAGAGGATTCTACAAGAGGGGATAGGAAACAGGAAGAGGAAAAGATTAGAGGGACCGCGGGGAGAGTCATAAAACAGCAAATGAAGAGGAAATGAAAGGGGCTGGAAGAATATAAAATGAGGGAAAAACAAATGGGACTGGATGAAGACACAAAACAGAAATAGGAGAACGGAGGTAAACAAGGACTATGATAAGTAACGTTGGCCAAATGAAGGGCATGGGGCACTGAAAAGGCGATGATTGGCATAATGAAGGTAGGAGACTAAACTGTGACTGGAGGAGGATATAAAAAGGTGATTACAAAAGAGAAGTGACAGGGTCAAGGGATCATAATTAGTAGATGAATGCCAACAAAGACAGTGGGGCTACAAGGGAAATCATACAAAAGGAAGCAGAATGATGATAATAAGGAGTAGTTAAGAGGAAAGAAATTTAGAAAAGCAACTAAAGGAATAAGCACTAAGATCTGAATTGTCGAGGAAAGAGACAAAAATCGACGAGAACACAAACTAAATAAATCGGAAACTAAAAGAAAAAGAAAACGCTACTGCTCTCAGCCTAAGCCCCATGAACACTTCATTCATTATGATTCATACTTCTAGAACCTCCTCCTCTCATCTGTGGGAAACATTAACCAGTGTCAATCGACCTGAACGTTCTCACTGTGACGATGCAGAATTTGGAAACCAGTCTTCTGTACTCCCAGGCGCAAACTACCACCCTCTACTAACAATGGGATGCTTGCCGTAACTAGTACAACTAAAAAGGCAAGAATACAGAGAAGGGAAGACCTAGGAAAGTTCACATTCTTAATTGGTGGAAACTGATACAGTTGCTGCATAACACATTATTAAAGGAAAGCCTACAATGGTTATATAGCCAAGGAGAAGAATGTAAAGTGACTAAATGAAAATTAAGTGATGACACTGAAATTGGAAGGGGGAAAAGCATAGGAATGGGAGACCGCAGAAGCGGAAAAGGATGAATGGAACTGATGGATGGCAATCTGCTCATTAGCCATCTTGCATTCCAGGAAGCACGACCTGAAAGGCAAAACCTTTGAGTATGTCTACATCGCCCAAATTATTAGCATGTACTGTATCAACTCGTATTAAGCATAAATAAAAAGTTAAAAAAACAGTTCAAAATATATTTATCAGGTCAAATTCAATAACAATCAATTCAAATACACATGTTTATCTAAGCCCCTCTCTATTAGATTCCTTCATTCAAAAAAAAAAAAAACAAATTACTTAAATCTTCTCATTATGAAATCGCTCTCTCTCTCTCTCTCTCTCTCTCTCTCTCTCTCTCTCTCTCTCTCTCTCTCTCTCTCTCTCTATATATATATATATATATATATATATATATATATATATATATATATATATATATATATATATATATATATATATATATATATATATATATATATATTTATATATATATATATAGATATTATATATATATATATATATATATATATATATATATATATATATATATATATATATATATATATATATATATATATATATATATATATATATATACATATACATGAGAGATTTGGAAATGAAGTAAGACTTAAATTGCACACGAAAGTAATAATTTTATTTACATTCATTACACACAAACAAACAAACAAACAAACACACACACACACACACACACACACACACACACACACACACACACACATATATATATATATATATATATATATATATATATATATATATATATATATATATATATATATATATAACAACCTCCTACATAACCTTAACCTTTGGAGAATGAAGGTAGATTGGTCAGAGCTTCGAGATAAACATAACATCTCTACAGTGAGGAGGCCTTGCTGTCTCGAACCTCTCTTAAATTACCATCACTTTAGAGAGAGAGAGAGAGAGAGAGAGAGAGAGAGAGAGAGAGAGAGAGAAATCCTTCACAAGGGGGTTAAATATAAATAATGTGGTGTCGCAGCAGCAGCATCACCCGTACACTACATACATGAAAAGAGACGCCTCGCCGTAATTTTCTAATTGAGAGATACTTCTGGCGCATCAAAGCCTTCTTACCACTCTGCCATGAAGACTGACTTGGGGAAACGGTACAAGGAGCACCGACGTCGTTTTTGGATAAAAAAAAAAAAAAAAAAAAAAAAAATTATCAGCTGGGAAAATAAACTTCTAAGTAAGTGAAAGATTAATGAAAGAAAATACCAATCGAGAACCTAGTTCTGAAAGAACTAGGTTCTCGATTGGACCACATACGTTGAATAAATCTGGTTTTGCTGAATAGTCAGAAATTTATTCGTAGATAGAAACAAAAACATTCAGTTGTAACTTATAAGAGCCGCCACAGTTATTAAGCTAAGGTTCTGTGAAGTTAACCCCCACCGACCTTTGCCTCAGAAATGCTATTTCCGGACATACAAACATTTTTCAATGCTCACGTCTTTTCTTCGCTTGGCAGATTCTTTTCTTCTAAACTTGAAAACTACCATTATCTTCAGCCCTACTTTTACGATTTCTTTAATAATGATGAACGCAAACTGCCTGCAAACAGTACCACCACTGTCTAACGGCCAAGGCAGAAATACACTGGCTCAAAGAAGATTAATTCTATTTAAACAGAGCCATCAAGAAAGAACGTGCACATTCACGTCCTCGCACCCACGTGAAGCTTTCATAACCGTATCTGAACTCATCCGGTGTTCAGCAAACAGGGTGTTCTCTGGTGGCAGATGCGAATTACGGCAAAATCACGTAATGCTGCCCACGGGCGTGAGATCTTGGAGGCTGATGGCGGCGGTTACGAAACATACATGTCAACACTTGACGCTCAATGGATCTTCACATTCACGAGTTTAAACACGATTCGCATAATACATACTGAGATCAAAAGAAAAAGTCCTCATCAGAATCACCGTCCATAATGAAAAGAGGTACGTGTATTTTGATACTGTCTTTTTCTGTGTCGTAAACCCTTTTCACTTATTTCTTAAACGAAATTAAACAGGGCACCACTGGTTGAACTTTACTCGGTTAGCACAAAGAGAAAAACTATCTTCCCAAAAGACAAAGACATGAATGGCAAAATACAGTCAAGTGTATTGCAGAGAAATGTATACATGTACACAACAATACACATACACACATTATATATATATATATATATATATATATATATATATATATATATATAATATGTATATATATATATATATATAATATATATATATATATATATATATATATATATATATATATATATATATAATATATATATATATATATATATATATATATATAATCAAAAAACTACAAACGTATATTCACTCTATATATATAATATATATATATATACCGAAGGATATAATAAGTCCACCGTCCCGTGGGGATCAGACCAGCGAACGAGGAATCAGGACTACAGTGACGCACTAGCGAAATCGGCCTCTCTTGTGGCCGATTTCGCTATATCCGTCGCTGGTTGATCCACGGGACGGTGGACTTATTCGGTAACATATATGAAAAAATATATTATTTCGAGGTAGAGTGAATTGGATATTAAAGGACGTTTGTAGCTTTCTGATTGTATATGAATCACGGTGATGTGATAAATAGTCATATATATATATATACACACAGATTGCCTATATACATATACATATAGCCTATACATATATACATGTACATACATACATATATATATATATATATATATATATATATATATATATATATATATATATATATATATATATATATATATATATATATTATATATATATATATATATATATATATATATATATATATATATATATATATATATATATATATATATATATATATATATAAAAGAGTAATTGAGTAACCTATGTTATCAAATTTGTTAGAAATACTTCTATGTTATTCTCTCTCTCTCTCTCTCTCTCTCTCTCTCTCTCTCTCTCTCTCTCTCTCTCTCTCTCTCATACAAACACATACACACTGCTAATGAAATATGCAGTGCGTCGTGACTACGAACCAAACAGCCAAAGTTCAAAGGAATTACGTTCAAAGGAGACAGTAACATGCAAAATAACGAAGGTGGACATAGCATTCACTGAAGTTGATATGCTGCATGGCAGGTGAAATTGGAGACTCAAGTCATGAAGAGGGAGCTCCCAATAGGATGAGGGGTGGGGAGGGGGTGCTGAGGACTACGACACATGCATATCATGAAATACACTTCATCCAGCCAGGTTTTCCCTCAAGCAGTTCGATCGATCGATCACAACCCGAGACTTTAAATATAACCACGGAGAGACCATCTGGTGTGGCCTCATCCAAAACTCGAGACTATTCATTTCTTGTGCCTACCCACACCCCCTTTCCTCTCCCGTCGCCCTTCAGAGTACCCCTGCACCAACCCTCTTTTTGTTCGTCCCCATTTCTTTCCACTGCCAAGCAGACCATTCATCTCGAAGGTCATCAATTAACAACGACCCGTATTTTTTCTTCGATGAAATGTTATTTGTGTAGGGGGCGATGACTCATTTGTGTCTCCCTCGGGCACAATTATCTTACCCGCGCAACACTCCTTTGAATTCGAGCAAGAAACGCACAACAAACAGGGAAAGGCCTCTTTGCTACACGCTTCCATGACCTTTTCTAAATGTCGTGAGGGGCAAGGTTAAGTAGGTCACTTGTGTGGCACCCCTTTAGGCGCCCTCCAAAAATAGGCATATGTAATGATTAACTGACTATGCTAAAGGTCTGTTTACAAGATAAACCAGCTGTGACTCTCACTCATCATAAGGAAAACTTCTTAGGAATATACTAGCAATTTTCTGTTGATTGTAATCACTCTACATATTGACATATTTTACTATAACGTTTTATGTATCTGCAAAACACTGAATATGGGTTTGAAAGATTAATTTTCTCTAAGTTTCTCTGATAACGCCTGACTTGCCAGTGACTAAATAATGCACACAGCGCAAGGTTGGGATCTAAAAGTCTAAACAGCAATGCATAAATAAACATCAGTATAAAAGCAAACACAAGCAAGTGAAAACGGACATCAGACGATTACTAATTGCAGGTTTCATCAACCTCAAAACCGAGATAAAAGAAAAGTCCGGCATATTATTTCGTTCTTCAGAAAGGAAAGGACTTCATCATGAATAACTCTGCAGAAAACTATATGATTAGAAAGGCGGACAGGATTGCCTCAAATGACTTCATAGGAATAGACACGTATGGTGAACAGACTGCGTACGACTACATACACGTACTATACGAAACAGAGCCTCTAAAACAATACAGACTTTAGGTAGGAACCCTGTTATATAGGTGCTTTCGGATAATGAAGAACGCACATTTATGAAAATATGGATCGGAGAGAGAGAGAGAGAGAGAGAGAGAGAGAGAGAGAGAGAGAGAGAGAGAGAGCAATATGCGAGAGAGTCCACCTTGAACAAAACGTCTGTAAAAAAAGAATTCCCAACTGAAAAGCAGAATTAGTCCGAGGCTTCTTAATCATCAGCCCTGTCTGAAGGAAGAAAGCAAACTCACTCTGAATCCGCACGCGCACCTACCTGCTCGCAAATCGATTCGAGAAGATTGCATGGCACCTTGAAAGGACGAAGAACGAGGGAGGGGGGAAAGAGGACAAAGGAAAAAAGATGAGAGAAGTTAAAAGGACAAGAGAAATTTTAATAAAAATACCGAGGATTAAAATGATTTAGCTGACGCATTGTAATCCATCATTATTCGGGTATTGTGATTGAACGGCATGGCCCGAAGCGCATTGCTTAATACTGTTTACACATTTTTCATCGAACGCTGAAAGCGGATTCAGTGAAAATGATTCCAAATACGGGAGGTTTCTGAAAAAAAATTCGAATTAAATATTCAGAAATCAAAGGCAAAAACAGAAAAACGGGACAATTTGAAGTGACAAGAAACGCACTACGAATATATATAAACATCCTGTCCATAACTTACAAAACATTGGTATTAATTTTCTGATCTATGATCCTACTTCTAATCTGTTTTACAAGAGAATTAGCTTTGCTGCCTAGGGTTATATGTAATCCTTAGGGAACTTATGTAACTCATTACAGAATACCAAAAAATTACTTTCTTTGCATGATTCAAGTTGTCAGCAGTGAAATGGCTGGTGCAACAACAGCAGATGTGAAACATAATGAACTTTGAATACTAGTTATGTGAAAGCACTTCTTGAACACTAACAAAAATGTTTTAGTAAAAAACGGCCCTGGTAAAGCATATATTTTCAAACGGAACAGGACGCTAAAAGTTGCCACAACAATATCTTTAATGTTACCGCGTTTACTTCCAGGCGGACATGAAAGAGCACTATGGTACAGAACAGTAATAAAACCAAAGTCAACAATTCAGGTCACCGCAAGACTTGGAAAACTATGCATCAAACGACTGCAATCATCATTAAGCCTCTTCGACGAATACATCGGTTAACACGCACGGGCAGTATAGGCACGGGAGCAGTGCCATACGTACACGGCTCAAGCTCACTCAACTTTCCAACCCCGCCCCCTCCCCCGGGACCCACCACACATGACCGAGCTCCGAACGACAGTTTTCCAATACACTGGAAAAATAAAGAAGAAAAAGTCTCTCTCCCGATACGACAGAAATGGAGTTTTGGAAGCATGCTGGGTCCTGGACGCTGCTGCCAATTTACCTTAAATTCTTTGTGTATTGGGAGGTAGATAACCTTGATGAAAGGATAAACGCTTAACTACTCTAAGATAAAGTTGAATCAAAGAAAGTAATCGTGACATAATAATACACATTCTTGGTGGTTTAACCAGAATTTTACCTCATACACTGGCTATATTGAAAATAGTAATACTTTAGGATTTCCCTTCATGCATTTTATAACAGAATATTAAGCCTGATTTTAAGCCTCTTTGCCTCATATGAATAAAAGAGAGTTTTCAACTAGTTTAACAATACTCACTAGCAAACGCTTTAGTCTTAAATCTTAGGCTGGTCCTTAAGAATATGCCCTTGTGCGTTCTAGTAGTATTCTATAAATACAGATGCCCCAGGTGTAATGATGGGTCTTATCTCGGTTACACCAAGAAGAATGCTGAA
>NC_089761.1:49279272-49334272 GCF_040412425.1 Macrobrachium rosenbergii | reverse complement strand
AAATATTAGCCTAACTCTACGCAAAGAAAGTCCAAACTACAATTTAAACTAAGAGAAAGAATTGACAAGCGAAATACAAGATACAATGAACCCGATCACTTGATATAGCCTCCTAAGGACCCTTGTGTCAATCTTTGTTAGCCTCTCTCTCTCCCTCTCTCTCTCTCTGGAAAAAAAATACTGCTAAATAATCTCTCTCCTGAACAACTACAGCTTACCAGGATATGAACAGGAAGGACAGAGAGAGAGAGAGAGAGAGAGAGAGAGAGAGAGAGAGAGAGAGAGAGAGAGAGAGAGAGAGAGAGAGAGAGAATATGCAAACTCAGAATGAATCATGAGGTGATAATTTCAACCAAACGTAATACCACCAGTTTCCAGTTTCCTCTTCTTTTCCCAGTCCCACATCTCCTCCACCCCCTCCCCCCCGAATCTTAAAACATCTCTGGTCCCAACCTCCCGTCCGCCTCGTCTTGCAACAGCATCCTCCGAGAGGCACTTTTACTGGAGCACAGTGATGCGCTGCCCCTTCCCTCTTCTTCTTCTTCCTCCTCCTCCTCCTCTTCTTCTTCCCTTTGCGATTTTCTTTCCCACGGTCCACAGACACACTGATGATGACCGCTTGCGTGCGAGATGAATCACGCGAAAATGGAGTCGTCTCTCTGAAGCGCATAACTCCAGCCCCTCAAGAAAACCACAGACCCGAGTTGTTACAACATGGCTGCAACGCGAACAGTTACCAGGCTACGAACCGGTCAGTTGGAATTGGTCACTGAGAATGTTTTTTTTTTCATCGAATGCGTCTTCTTTTCGGTTCTGAAGTTCAGTTAACTGCTCTTTCTTATGCTTGATCATTTTTCCGTTTATGGACACCCCAGTCCTCTTGAATTTGCTGGTATAGTTCACAGTCTTATGCAATATTTCATACAACACAATCGTATGATTGCTATCCAAAAAAAATAATAATAATAATCATAATAATAATAATCTGCCTCCATTGTGAATAATTCAATTGTATTCACCTTGAAAAAAAACTAGCGTAACAACAGATTTTAACAATAATAAAAAACGCACACAAGAACATAAAAAACTAATATATTTACATAACGACGTAACCAACATTACAGCCAAATTAACTTACACAGACAGAGGTGTTCTGATCGATAGAAACAACTGATATTAAGAAAAGGCAAAATACATCCACTACAATGCATCATGAACCAACCACCGTAATAAAAAAAAAAAAAAAGCCCATCAAAATTATCTTCATTAATTTTTCTCGAGAGACCACAAGCAGCATATGTGCCATCCCACGCACACAGGCGGAACGATGCGTCATGTGAGGTCCAGAACTGGCGGTGCAGATGGAGGCAGTAACTTTCCCCTTTTCTGCCCAAAACAAAACCATTAAGGGATTACATCATCGCCGACGTTATAATGTCGAACATTACGAACGACGCTCGCTACAAATCCACGCCGAGTAGGACATCCCTCCTTGCAGCTCGAAGCGAAATGTGTGGTTACTCTCATACGATTCACTTGAGAATTGCTCGTAATTACAGGAAATAACGTGTGCTGGCATTTAAATAAATACATTCGGTGACAAATGCAACTTTCACTTCCTAAACCACGGAATAGTTCGGCATATGTTCTCTTCAGGACGTATAATTAATGCCACTCCCGAAAACTCTGCGTATATAAGAAGTCTAGGAAAGTTAAATGAGACTTGAAAGCTTTACACTGTCAAAACTGGGCTAAACTGAGAGAGAGAGAGAGAGAGAGAGAGAGAGAGAGAGAGAGAGAGAGAGAGAGAGAGAGAGAGAGAGAGATTGATTAATTGTGGGTTATCTGGGAGAGAGGTTGGGGGGGGGGAGTTTGATCGAGTGTCTTTACAGCAATAACTTGTATTAAGAAATAAGCATTCATATTAATCAGGCGAGCTTAGAATTTTTTTACCAGCTTTCAAAAGAAGCAATTTCGAAATCTGAACTGCACAGTCTCCTAATAAAATACTTAAATGCAACATTGCACAACCAAGACTCGACCTTTTTTCTTGGAAGTGTTTCAACTACTTAAAACTGTGTATCGCCAGTGTACTTCAATTCTTAAACACTTGGCTCTTATTACCTTGTAATGTTATTACAACTCACTAACAAGCATTGTTAGACTTCGTTTTCATTGTGCAATAATGTGGTCGTACACACACACACACACATATTTGTGTGTGTGTTACACGGTATTATTTGAACCTTGTTTTTCGAGTATTTCACCTTGCAATGACGTATGATTAATTATGACAGTTGTGGCTGATAATGGTTTGGTTAAGTGTACAAATCTAAAAGCTATGGAGACATGAATATTTTTGCTGGACATATATTTGGTAAAAAGATAATTGTAAAAAAAAAAAAAAAAAAACTGGAACAATAGAATGTAAAGGCGGACCCATTTCTCGCGTCCGGGGAACTACCTCCTTTGGGGGAGGCGGGGAGGGAGGAGGGGGGGTTGCAAACATGTACAGAATTACTTTTTCAAAATCCGAAAAGACACTACAAGCTCTGGTTCCATGTTACTGGTCACAAAGGAGGGAAGATATTCCTACTACATCAAAATAGATATTCTCTCTCTCTCTCTCTCTCTCTCTCTCTCTCTCTCTCTCTCTCTCTCTGTCTCGACTAAAAACTTAATAACTAAATAAACAAATAAATAATAGACACGCAAGAAGCATTATCATGTTGCATATAAACCATACACTCCATACGTTCATGCACTGCTCCTTTAATGTTAAATTTCCTATCCGCTGCATTTGGTTGCATACCAAAAAATATCCGGCCAATCAACAACCCGGAGGTATATTGTGAAAGTCGACCTTCCAAAAAATCGAAGGAATATTTTCATCCTGACTGAACAGGAACACAATGTCTTTTTCAACGGGTAAAAGTTGAACAAGACAACTATCACAGGACATAAACCAAGAACAGCACAGGATCCAGATGCAAATCTTTGATAGCTTCAGTTCGCAGTGGGAAATGACGTCATTTTTAAAGGGTATGTTTCCTAAATACCAGGAGAGAAAGACGCAAGCACCGATATATTCATTAAATTTAAAGATAGACAAAACGACTGTATGGGCTTCCAAGAAGAAAACCTAGCGACAAAAATACCTCCACAGAACATTATCATGTATGAGAACCAAGCAATATGAACGAAAAGAAGAAAGACGGATAGTTAAATTGTCCTCGTGAGTATAACACACAGATCCCTGACAGTAAGACGCAATAGATGATAAACCTGCCTTCTTCCCTGTAAACTAAGACAAAGGTCAAAAGGAATTTTTGCGAAAAATTTGAAGAGGACGAAGGAGATGGAGGCAGATTTCTCAAAACCGACTCCAAGAGGCATTTCATGGGGATGTAACAGAATCTTACCCCCAAACAACCAAAGAGACCCGTCGTGTTCACCGGCATGATAAAGAATTGAGGAGACATGCAAGGATACTCTGAGGTCAGGAAATATATCTTAATTCTCAAGGACAATGATGACTTTCAAATTATACTGAATTTTTAGAGAAGGAAAATGCAGATGGATATCCTTAACAGAATAAGAATACAAAAGCAGCGTAAGTCTGCGCTTTTTTCCTATTCCATTACAATATACTGCCGTTATTTTTTCACTCTCCATGAAAACTTTTCACTCGTTTCAAGATTACAACTTTGATAACACGTTCACTTCCTTGCAGTCCAGACTGAAGCTATTCCTTTCAACTTTCTCTTAAACACCAAAAAGACCACTTGCCATTTTCTAAAGGCTTAAATGACTGTGATATACGTAGAGACACTTACCCCACACACAAAAATAAAAACCTTAAAGGACCAACCGAGGTTGTAATGATAAGATAAATTTATGTACGTAAGAAGATTATCACAGAAACCATTCAAACAACAAGTCTTCGGCGGAACGTTATATTTCAATTATAAACTGATACTTATACTTGAAAAAAGTAGTACACGAGATAAAAAGCAACGAAGTTACAAGTGACAACCCCGTGCGGAGAGTACGTACTGCTTCTGGCCCCAGGGGCACGGCTTCCAGTCTTTCATTTTTTATCTGTTCCCCTCTGGTCTCTTTCCACTTAGCTTTCCAGCATTTTAAGATTTACACTGTTCCAATTTTTGATTCTCAATTAACAGTAAATCCTTCTAGCAAGCCCTATGAAAGTCTAGAAGTCATTGGTCTCCTTTCGCTAATTCATAATAAAAAATTGTGAAAACAAGTGAACTAGGTCACACGGTATCTTGACTAAACTTTGTCGTAATGAATTCACGATAAGGAATCCGCCATATAAACAACGAGTAAACTTCTGTCCTTAAACGTATACCGTTGAAAACACGTTACACTTTTCTTGGCACGGTAGGTGAAAAATAACACCCGACCCCATCCCCCACGTCCCCGACCCCGTTCAACACCCTCAACCTTCTCTTGCCTTGTGAGAGTCCTTTCCTGAAGCAGATCACGTCTCTAGCCTCAAACTTACCATTTTCCACGGCCTCTTGAGAGAGAGAAAGAGAGATTTTCCGCTGGAGAACGTACAGCAAAACGCCAGTTTTCCTGAGAGAGAGAGAGAGAGAGAGAGAGAGAGAGAGAGAGAGAGAGAGAGAGAGAGAGAGAGAGAGGCTTTTCTCCGGAAAAGCTGACCCACTGCGACAGGGCGCGAGCTAAGCGGTGCAATGGCATCTAAATTCCTTTCAATCGCGGACAAAATGCTGGAATAGGAAGATTATTCGAAAATGAATGGAACATCTCAATGAAATAAATAAAATAATTTAACATGATGTACTTGATAAAACTATAAGTAATCTACACGGGAAAATGGAATACGATTGGAGAGCAAAGGATAAATTAAACGTAAAAAAAAAAACTTTTTAGATTATCGTAAAATTTTCCAGTATTTCCCAATATTCACATCCACGACATACGTAAAGGCAAGTGGGCATGACATGGTCATTCATACTTAGAAATATAAATAAGAAATAAGATCGCTATCCAGCGTGGAGCCCGCACCAATTTCGTGGGGGCTCTTCCATTGCGGCACTGGAGGCATCCAGAATCCCACATCTGGGAGCTACATCACTTTAAGAAACGACTTTACTAACCTACTTTCGTGGCTCCACCCGTGAGAATGGGCTGTGAATACTTGCAGAGATGGGTTACAGCAGCTATATATTTATACATGTTCCTTCATAGCGCAGATTATGCTACTGCGGAAGCGGGGTTATGATGATATAAAAACTGAAAGCAAGACAAGCGGATGGACACAGAAATGGATAATATTATGCTGCGAATACATTAGTCGTCACACAGTAGTAGTTCGGTCACAAAATAAAGCAAGTAAAAAATGCGCCGAAGATTCTTCGGCGCAATCGAGTTTTTTGTACAGCGTACAATCAAGGCCACCGAAAACAGATCTATCTTTCGGTTGTCTCGGTATAATGCTGTATGAACAGAGGCCCATGAAGCTCTAACCACGGCCCGGTGGTGGCCTGTCGTATATCGTTGCCAGACGCACGATTATGGCTAACTTTAACCTTCAATAAAATAAAAACTAATGAGGCTAGAGGGCTGCAATTTGGTATTTTTGATGATTGGAGGGTGGATGATCAACCTTATCATTTTGCAGCCCTCTAGCCTCAGTAGTTTTTAAGATCTGTCGGCGGACTGAAAAGTGAGGACGGATAGACAGACAACGCCATCTAAATAGTTTTCTTTTACATGTAACGCTGACATGTATGTAATTACAGACTATTTCAAACATGAACACATCGCAATCACTGAAATGGTAAAATAGTTTTGTAGAAAACTACATAAGTAGGAATAACTCACATCACTACCAACCACATTAGTTTTAAATTTCTAAATAATGGAAACGATGGTTGTATACAAAACTACATATGTAGGAAAAAATCCTTAAATCTGTACTAAATCAAACAAAAATCCTGACCATATACTACTATAAAAAGTTATAACAATCAATAATATACGAAATATCTCAGAGGGGACTGAAATAAATACAGGAAAACCGTCACACCCTTATATCTTAAACAAGAAACTATTTGTACTGAACACACGGCCACAACTAAATAAAAATTTCTTAAATATATTTGAAAATCAAAGTTTAAAATTTTACACACCAACACACACACAAATGATACAAAGAGTATATTTCATTTCAGGCAAGAATCTCTCATTTCACAAAATGAAAAACCCCCAGCCCTTTGATACAGGACATCCGACCGAGAGAAGGCTCGTAAAATCTTAATTGGCCCAAGAGAAACACTGTAAAACATGCTATAGGCAAGCTCATAAAGGGACGGCCGACGGAGCCCATATGCTAATGAGGTGAAGAATAGCCCCCCCGCCCCCTTAAGGGTATGCATTATAAAGGCTGGAGAGAGAGAGAGAGAGAGAGAAGCTACATTTCTATTTCAAAATCCCTGTACGAAAGGTCTGTGATCGCTCCATATTCGATTATGTATGAAGTGTTCTTTACCACGATATTAATAGGGGCTCTTCAACCGCTTATTAATGGTTAATCACGTCATTCATTCACCATCATGGAATTACCGGGAAAATCATTTGGAAGGTTATAATGTCCAATCCTTTTATCGACACGACCGAGGCTTATAATACCTCAGGCTTTATAGTACCTGATGCCAGCCGGCATGTGACACAGAATGTGAATGGCGGATTGCGAAACGCTAAAACCCGACCTTCGTTTAATATGAGAGAGAGGGGGGCGGGGGGAGAGCAGCAGCAGACATTTACCGCAAGTGTTGAATCAACAGAGGCGTTCTCTGTTCATATTAGTCGACAACATTCAATCCCATACCAAATCATACCCACATTAAAATAAGCCAAACACTCAACTTCATCTTACCCTTTAAAACAACTTCTGGTGCTAAACAAGCCTACCATCACTTGACAGTGAAGTATCCATGCAAATACGCATGCTATAGGCAGTGTCACTTCGTAAGAGACAACGGGGTTTTTACTATTTGAATATTCCCTTTCAATATTTACGAATAACCTTGTTTTCATTATAACAGACTTTATGGTAGAGTACCACAGACTAAAAACGTGTACATGACTTATTTGCATGAATGATTTATGATGGCCATTTTTATGAAATGTGGTATGTACTTTTTTACAAGCATCAACCACCTTTTTTATTTTTGTGACACCACGTAAATCTAAACCAAACTCTCACTTCCCCCATTCATTCAAATCTAAAGTTACCTTTTGTATGACCGGTAAAATATTCTACTCTACTCAATCAAAAGCTAAAGCTAAGACCGAAACGGCAACTGCAGGAAAGCACAGCGTCAACGAACCAGTTACAATTAACAAAAAAATAAAAATTAAGTAAAAATAAATAATAGCAAATAAACAAAAATCACATCCTAACAGGGTCTTCTTGGTTACTGTCAAGCGATAATAAGCTAAGAAAATCTTTATTAATCACAAAGCCATCTAACAAAACTTCCGAAGTAACACCATTTCAAAGTAATTAGCCTATATGGAAAGAACCCTGTCCCTCCCCCGAAAAAATATGGAAGCATGGGGGAAAATGTTTAACTTCAGAATATAGACTTATTTCTTACAAACTTTCCCGCCTCAGTGACATCTCATTCCCCTACATTTTCATTTAAAGGTCTAGTGAGATTTATGGCCCGTAAGCATAGCCTTAGTTTGGGCCCCGCCGGATATTACATCATCTGATTTATGGGGACTTAGGCTTTAAAGCTATAACCAAAGTGATGTATGGGGTTTAGACACTGGGGCTCCTAACACCGCCACAGCGTCAAAGATGCCTTTTGTCCCAACGCATAGATGAGTTTTGGTGGTTATGGTGATAATACTTATTTACATGGCGATGGGGAAAAAAATCCCCAGAAACTTAGTGTTATTTTGCACCTTGAGAAAACCGTATTAATCAGCTACTACATTTAAAATCAGCATATAGGATTCACATAATATAACAACGATTCAATTTAAATTATATGAAACAACATTCGGAGAAGAGGACAAAGGAAATTAAGGCACTGCAAAGAGCAGGAGGTATCAAAGGAAAACAATCACTACGAATACAGATTTACACTGAGAAGGCCTGTTATGACATTTGTTAATAGTACAGCACATAAACTCTTCAACAGCAGCAATCAATTTCCATTATGGACAACTTGGGGAGTTAGAGCAAAGATTTGGGGATTTTTGTAACTTCCAATGCCGGAAGTGAATGTAAGAGACGCCGAAAATAATCGAGGTAATGATAGTGATCGGACTGAAAGAAAAAAATCCGCCGTCTTCACTTCCAAGGAAAATAAAATGTCATCAGCTGTCTTCATTTCCAAGGAAAATAAAATGTCAGAGGTTAGAATGAAAGTATTTCGTGACGCAGGAGAAAACGAAAAGCGCTACGTAACGCGGAACAAAATTATACGCTGAAACACGAAATTAAAAATTGAAACGTGCCAATGACAAACTTGTGAAATAGGAGTCGCTAACCTACAGAAGCCAGAGATCAACGTGGATCCCAGCCACCTCCCATTCAAAAGGGATAAGAAAATTCAGACAATACCACCATCCATCTATCGCAGAGTCAGAAATCAAACCAAAACGACGATAGACAGTTAGTACAGGACTTACCAGAACTTTAAAAATGACTCGACAGAAGTTCAGAAGAGTAAATCCTATAGACTTCGACGACGGCAGTCCCAGCTGTCAAGCTGTGATATCACACATCTAAGAACTAAAGGAGAGTTTTAAGGTCATGTGGAGGTTACAATGGAGACAACTCAAAATTTACGTACGGTATAACCAACAAATAACGAAGAGGGGTGCAAAAGATTGTGTACCGTATCTACCGTCATCCAGTAGCAATTTATTTTATATAATCCTTCAAATGTGCAAAGGTTAGAAGCCCGTAAGGTGGTAAAAGGGTTTAAAATTTGGCGTTAAGAAGGATGATGGGGAGACGACTTAGAAAGGGATGGGTGGATGACGTGAGAGGTATTAGAAAGAAGGGCTTTAATACACAGGAAGCGAGAGAGTACGTAGGCTACAAGATAGAAGTCAATGGTGCTTACATGCAGGGGTGTCCGACACACTGCTGACGACCATTCTAAGGAAGTATATACTGTAAATGGCCATGCTGTGGAAGTTTTACGAGCATAAAATTCATTCGCGATTCAATATGTAAAGAACGAGTTGGGCAGTTACCATTGTGTGGCTTTTCTTCAGAACCACGCCATTACATTATATATATATATATATATATATATATATATATATATATATATATATATATATATATATATATATACACACACATAGGCTACATATACATAAATAAATGAATGAGAGAGAGAGAGAGAGAGAGAGAGAGAATAGAGAGAAAAGAGAGAGAAGATATGAGACATGACTAAAAAATCATACGCCCGATTTCAAAAAAATGGAAAGGATATGAGGAGGAGGACATGAGGAAGAGGAGGAATCAGGAATCGGAGGAGGAGGAGGAGGAGGAAGGGAGGAATGGAGGAGGAGGAGGAGGAGGAGGAGGAGGAGGAGGAGGAAGTTACATCTCGGGTGCTGGACTGTTCTTGGTTTTTTAAAATATGAGGTCGTGGACATAGGCGCATGGCCTGTTGAAGGAGCGTGGCGGTGAATATCTTTTCGTGAGAAAATAGTGGATGGAGAGAGAGAGAGAGAGAGAGAGAGAGAGAGAGAGAGAGAGAGAGAGAGAGAGAGAGAGAGAGAGAGAGAGAGAGAGAGACTTTACGTTATCTTTAGTTGCAAATAATAACCAGTACTTATAAAGAAAACAGGATTTCCACAAATTATCTAACCCAGTAAAACCACATGAGCTGTGCCTGAAAACACACTGAAAAAATTAAATAAGAATAACTCAGAATATTCAGAATTGTTTTTATAACTACATTAATATACACTTCTTGGCTTCCGGTTACATGAAACTTGTTCAGTAACATACAAAAATAATAAAATTACACAATAAATCTATACCTTCACACGTATTTCAAATTCTAAATCCACACTTCTTAAACAGCAGTACATCCTTTGAATAAGACATCAAAGTTGAAATACATAATAAAAAAGGTCAAATGTAAATCTTCTTTCAAGGATCATGACAATTTTGTATTATTCTTATTACTTATTTTATTATTCTTATTTCTTATTTTATTATTCTTATTTCTCATTTTTCAAAAAACGTTAGCTACAAATGTCTATTTTCAGGCAACGTCAGAGTGTCAGCACCTTCGTTTTTTAAAAAAAATTAATATCAAATAATTAAATAAATCACCTTATCCCCAACTCCGCCAGTTCTACCTGATCTTCACGATCCCTTACAATCCAATCTGAGCAAAAACACTGATAGACGAATCAATCCTTCAAGATGACAAGACAATCCCGAACCCTTCAAGCTATGTGATCGAAAGGAAGACATGACAAATGCAATGATCAAACTGACACCTAATGCACATCCTTCATGTGTGTCTTGTACCAAGAGAGTGACATGTAACTTATTCTTAATGTTTATTTATTTTGAAGTTGGTTTACGGACCTTCTTTTGTTTTCTACATTATAATTTTCTCAGTGTTTCGGCATCTCGCGCTCTTTAAACAAGCTGTCTGTGGCTACGCGTAAAAGGGGAAATTTTGTTGCGGTTATATTATCCAAAAATATGGTACAACATTCCATCCTCAGTACTTTGTAATGGAAACTCCCCTCCCCACTGTTTCTCATTGGAGGGGAGGGTACCGTTCCCAGCTAGCACTCTGCTGGCCGCGCGTTCGATTCTCCGACCGGCCAATGAAGAATTAGAGGAATTTATTTCTGGTCATAAAAATTAATTTCTCGCTATATTGGGGTTCGGACTCCACAATAAGCTGTAGGTCCCGTTGCTAGGTAACCAACTGGTTCTTAGCCACGTAAAATAAGTCTAATCCTTCTGGCCAGCCCTAGGAGCGCTGTTAATCAGCTCAGTGGTCTGGTTAAACTAAGGTATACTTTTTTCCCCTCCCCACTTACATATTGATTAATGCTATGTGAAATTACGGGGGAAGAGAAACAACCCTTGCCAACTATAGATTAAATTAATACGAGAGAGAGAGAGAGAGAGAGAGAGAGAGAGAGAGAGAGAGAGAGAGAGAGAGAGAGAATTTTTTTGTGTATTACACTATCAAGTAATAAGCCCGCTTTTGCCGCTGAAACGAAGGCTCAATGGGCTTTAATATTGCATTCAATGACAGTAGGCCTTCAAGGCATGCCCGAAAATGGAACAACACCATATACCTGTCAACGTTTTCCAACTGCAACCAAAGTAAATACTAAAGTACGTAACAACAAACAACCCACCACGATTATCAAAACAACCAGTAGCTTTGTTAAAATAAACATTCACTGAACGCTAAAAGCACTTCTCTTTAAAGAATAAAGTATCCTTCTGTTGCACAGTCGCTGCAACTTCGAATAACAAACCTCTTTTCCTGTACGGGGTAACTTTTTCTCACCATTAAGTGCCCTTCATTTCAGCTGGGTGGTAGTGGTAGAGGTAGTGGTAATGGTAGCTCAACTGGAACTGCTTCACACATCCCTGTGGAAATTCTGAGATATCGGAAAGACGGTCGAAGGGCACGTCTGCTTTACGCAGCTAGAACCCCTCCTTTCCATTCTAGCGGTCAGGCCGTGGTAATCCTTTGCAAACATCAGTTCCCGGCATAATCTCCTTGACTGAAGTCCCAGCTAAGACTCTCCCTAATCGTCATCCGGACTTTGCACAGGGGAGGACGACAACTCGGGGAAAGGTCTAGGAGGCGAAGGGAGGGGGTGCTACGTATCTGATCAGTACGTTACATAAGTTTTCCTCTGCAGAGTTTGCAAAGTAAGATTAAATCATCCCGGGGCTGCTTTCCCCCAACTTCCGGATATCTCGGGTCAATACCTTCTTTCCCACTTGGGATCTTTGATTTGGAATTCTCTTCCTGCTTTGGCATTCCTACAAAAAATATAAAACAAATAATACCCACTGACCTGGGTGAAATTCAATTAATTCTGGTTTTAAAAATCGCGTACACTAAATTCTAGGTATCTTCAAAAAAAAAAAAAAAAAAAAATAGAAAAAAAAACTTGAAAACCATGTAAATTTTGTAACTTATCATACATCTTGCTTAGTTTTTCATTGGAAGGGTGGGTAAAGCTCTCGGCTAGCACGCTGTTGGCCCAGTGTTCGACTCTCCGACCGGCCAATGAAGAATTAGAGGAATTTATTTCTGGTGACAGAAATTCATTTCTCGTCATAATGTGGTTCAGATTCCACAATAAGCTGTAGGTCCCGTTGCCAGGTAATTAGCCTAGTTGGTTCTTAGCCACGTAAAATAAATCTAATCCTTCGGGCCAGCCCTAGGAGAGCTGTTAATCGGCTCAGTGGTCTGGTTAAACTAAGATTTACTTAACTTTACAACTACCACTCTTTTTATACCTTCCTCAAAATCTGACGTTTTTCATCAATTCCGTCAACGTTAAATGATTTTTAAAAAATTAACAACTATACACAGCCCCTACACCAAACATTTCACAAAATATTACCTCATCAAAAATCCCCAAAACTGGTCCAGCTTAGCTCTGAAATAAAAATCAAACTGGAAGCCTTTTCCTTCTCTTGCAAACCAACCAATGAAAATAAAAGTCTTGTGTGTAGAACTCTCAGTGCCGAGAACAGGAGTAATTTTGTATAACCCTTCAATAATATAGCCTATCAATGGTAGAATGTAACAGTTTATAAAGTATTACAGTCTACCATCGATATATTATTGTGGACCTTATAAAAAAAGTCTTATTAGAGTTACAAGGCACCATCTTGCAACTTCACGGAAAGCTGTTACAAACACCGACCAACCACAACAAGCAAAGTTGCCATCGGTAAAGAGCGTTTTGAGCCCTATAAATAAAAAACCTGAACCCATTATGTACATAGTCACATAGTCTGTTACATCATCCCTCATGGCCTGAGCAGCAAGGGTTCCCTTCACGAGAGGCCGACCGACGTCCCGAGGGGACGGTCATCAGCCAAGCATTCCAGAGTCGGGGAAGAGATGACTCAGTGAGAAGTTCACTTCCCTATCGATTTCTCTCTGGCAAGAGGGATGGCAGGGAAATCCTCAAACCCCTACATAACCCCCACCCTCCCACCACAAACATGGTCCCTACCTGGCAACAGCTGATATCGAACGAGGCAAATGGCCAAAAACGTTTCTTTGGAGCTTCTTCCCCATTGCAAATGGACGAGGGAGGAACAGGATAGTAAAATATGGTGTTCGAAATAACGTATCTTCCTGGTCTTATGCAACAAACTAGTAATACTAACAGACTGGTCTATTGAACTTAGCTGAATATAAAATTTAGGCCAAAGGCCAAGCACTGGGACCTATGAGGTCATTCAGCGCTGAAACGGAAATTGAGAGTAGAAAGGTTTAACAGGAGGAAAACCTCGCAGTTGCACTATGAATCCACTGTTAGGAGAGGGTGGAAAGACGGAAGAAAGAGAATATGAAAGGAGGGACAGTAATAGGAACGAAAGAGGTTGCAGCCAGGGGCAGAGGGCACGATGCAAAGAACCTTAAGTAATGCCTACAGTGCACCGCATGAGGTGCACTGTGACGGCACTACCTCCCTACGAGGACTAGTCTACTCTTGGAGTTATTAATCTTCCAAGGGTCTACTGAAGAATAAAAGCACGCAAGCAAGGAGGAAAATTGCTAACAACATCCCAAAACACACACACACACAATAAGGCAGATCACTCACTCCTTCCTGTCACTCATTCTGACTCAATCGGACCCTATTCGGACGAGTGTATTTTCCAAAACATCAAAAACCCGACGGTATTGAATGTATACCGTGTACCGGCAGGGTGTATCAAAAGATACATCAAACCAAACCGAAAACTAATATAGATGGGTCGAATTACCTCATTTATCCATCCATTAAGGCTAATGACTCCACCGAACGAAAATGAAAAGTACAAGCGGCATATAAAAAACAAGGCCCATTTGAATGTACCACGCTTTGAATTCGTCCCATTTTTATGTCTAGTTTTATTCCAAAAATTAATTTGTTTCTACGCTTGGTTATGACAGCTTGGGCAAGAAATGTGGCGTTGTAATGACGACCGCCCTCCCCCCCAAAAAGAGATAATGATAAAGGAAAGGGTAGGGACAAAACATGGAGACTAGAGAGGACAAAGGGAAGGGTAAGAACTGGGAAAGGGGTAAGAGGAAGGAAGGGGAAGGAAGAGAGATAAAAAGGGGGTACCATGGAGTGAAGGAAAAGAAATGTTGTTCACACGAACGCAAGCGCGCGCACACAGACTGCATAAACATGAGGGAAGAAGCTGCCTTTAAAACACGTTTCAATGGAGGGTGAGGGAGCAAAAATAGAGAACGATAAATTCAATACCAGAGTGAGATGGAATAAACGGGGGAGAGAGAGAAAAGGCGAACTAAATGGATGCCGACATTGGGAAACAGAAGCCCGGCCACCTACGACACTGCACGATGATGTATTCATTCAAATCCTATACTCGTACACCGATACGTCTAATATGTCCTTCCCTTTATCCAAGTGTGACACCGCACTCATGTTTTAGATAAATACCGTATTTCATATGAAAGGTTCACTTGAAGGGTTCACATCCCGTATTGCGTTATCTATTAATTTTTTTTTAACTAAAATGACTAGTCTACCCTACCCTACTTTTTTGGCGTTGCAGAGTGAAGAGGAAAGGATTATTCTAATGATAAAGTTGTTGTAACTCCGAGCTTAATCAAACCCCTCCAACCTCGCCATTTTTTCTCTCCCTTTTAATCAGCCAGTAGCACTTTTTTTCCTCATAATTTTCGCTCATCATCTGAGTACACTAATTAGCCCAGGACCGTCTGATGACCGTAAATGAGCACCTCCTCCTTCAGCCATCAGGCGGGGGTGTGTCCATCAAGAGTTACGGACGCCCCCTCTCTTTTAAAAGCTTTACTTTAAAAATTCCCCCTTCTGGTTTATGGCCCATCTCCATCATAATTCCCTGGAAGCTAATCATATACGCTGCTCGTTTAGTAAATACGAGACGCCTCAAACCACTACACGCACACGTGATAAAAATTTAAAATTCAAGTATATACAAAAGTGAAGGGATTTTGCCTTCACTGAGGTACAACAGTTACATTACAACACACTAATTGGTCAATAAAGAGGAAAAAAGCAAGCAAATGTTTAACCCGTAACCAATATGGTTAATTAGAACTAATTCCACATCCTGCAATTACGACCAGGAAGTGTATTTTTTTAGAAATACCAACCCGTCTTCAAGAGCATTTATTGCCGTAACATAAAATGCTCCGCTTAAAGTATTTTTGGTCGTAATCACGTTAGGAGTCAGCCGGCAGGTTAGAGTGAGGAATGATACCACAAGGGAAATTACGGAGGTTCCATATGTAGATGAGATAATGAAAGGGAGATGGAGATGGTATGGAGATGGCTTGGACATGTCCTCCGCACAACCCCTTGAGAGAACATTATAAATGTGATAAGTGTTAGCTGGGCTCCTGTGGGAAACAGAAGACTTGAAAGGCCCAGACCGTGTTAAATGGAAACTTAAAAGAGAGGGTGAAGATGAGGGGATATTTGATGAAGACAAAGAACAGGAAAAACATGAGTGGTGGGATTTCATAAAGTTCTTTTACGTCACGCTGAGTTCAAGAAAATGATGATGAAAATGATGAATGACTAATATATAACCAATGAACACAATGAAGAATGAGGGATAAAACCAGCACACAACAAGTTGTTAGCGCACTGATTATATTAAAACCAAAGGACTAGCTTGTTCAAAATGAAGAACTAAGTAAATCAAACATGAGTGACGTAGTCTTTCCTTCAACAACAATATTAACATAACAAAAACACATATTAAAAATAAATCAATGATAGACACTCGCAAAGTCAAAAGCGAGCAGTGAGTAACTGGGAAAACCCCATGACTAACCTAGACGTTCCTAAACTTCTATATACGTGAGAGATGAGAACTAATTTACTGCTCCATAGTTCTTGAGGCGGTGCCACGCAGACAATTTCGTGCGATGTCATGCCACCAATATGTAAATCAAAGGTGCGTATGTTGTCATGCGGCACGAACAGTTTGCTACCGTAAACACAAATTCTTCTTACTTTTATGGAGCATTCCATTTTGCTTTTAGACCAATGGTCAGCTTCCCGTAGCTCTGGCTAATACAAAACTGCAGCCCCCATGATACAGATCTACCCTACTGTTAATTAACTATGGTCGTTGAAGAAATTATTCTTTCTAGAATAGATTAAACATTGTAACTCAATCAGTACTAGTTAATCATGCTTCTCTTCTGCCGATCTGAAACGGGGATAGTAAAGATGCCGAATAATTGCTGCAAGATGACGAATATGAGCCACTCAAGTTTTGCCACCACTGCTTGCTACTTTGTAACATCTCTGGCGAAAAGACCCAAAAGCATTCGGATGCATTCCGATCTCTTCTTAACCCCATGAACTTTCGATTTTCACTGTAAATCAAGTTTGACAGCACAGAAATATAAATAATATATATATATATATATATATATATATATATATATATATATATATATATATACATATATATGAATGTCTTTTTCTGTACATATACATATACATATATATATAATTTATGTATATATATATATATATATATATATTGTATATATAAAACAGTGTGTGTGTTACATGAAAAGAATTTAACCTAAAACACTCTCCCATAACTCCTTGTTTTTATATTAAATAGTCGTGTGCATTCACAAATACTTTTCCAAAGCACAGAGTCATAAAGAACAAATACATCTCACCCCGCCATCAGAACCCAGATCACAGATCACATGGAGAGCGCCACCCGAAACTACAACTTCTAACGACAGCAGTAACCGCAGAACAGTTATCGCGTATTGCAACACACCGCAAAATACTTCAAAACACAAGTCTTTTTAATGAAGGCGGATTGGCGATAGCTAGTTAACGCATTCAAGAACAAAAATAGCATATTTATAAGTAAAGGCGAAGGGGAACTAAATGAATATTGTAGCACCTAAGACTCAAAAACTCTTGTTCGAAAAAATTGCAAAACCAGGAACCTACAAGCTAAAATGTAGCAGTAGCAGTCTTCAACCAGCAGAAGGGGAATTTAAAAAAAAATAAAATACAGACTACTCGGCGAATATGAGGTTGCATGACGAAGTTGGGGGAGAAAATAACCCCAAAAGAGGGGTAAACAATAAAACAACAGAGGAACAATAACGATTAGACTAAACCGCCCCCCCCTCTCTCTCTCTTGTTTATCAATCAAACAATCAAAGCCCCTGGCATGGTGACAGGAGGGAAGGGAGGTGGTAGAGAGGCTTCCTTCATACACCAATTCTTACATAGGATATTTCTTGTATATTACCTAATAAACTTTGAATATTCCTACTGCACTAATCAGTGTCATAGCAAAAGAGTTGTGTTTCAAGTTAAAAAAAAAAAATTACGAGGGTGAGGGAGTCTACATTCAACACATGTCACACTTAGACCAAAGGTTCAGAGAGAGAGAGAGAGAGAGAGAGAGAGAGAGAGAGAATGTTTAATAAAATGACCATTTAAAGATATAGAAAAAAAGGTATGCAACACTTCATCAAACAAATTTCCATAATTAACACTGACGGGCAACAATTGTTAAAAAAATCTTATCTATTAGCAGTAAGAATAATGGCAAATACTGCTTCAGATATATATATATATATATATATATATATATATATATATATATATATATATATATATATATATATATATATATATATATATATATATATATATATATTATATATATATATATTTCACAACAAAGGTAAAAAAAGTTTAAAAGTTTTCAGACTTCTGAGTGCGAAAGAAAACACTGCACATGAACTTATTACTATCAAAGGCCCCATCGGTCATGAACGACTGGCATGAGCAATGACATGCCCGACAGATTGTTGGGGAGAGAGAGAGAGAGAGAGAGAGAGAGAGAGAGAGAGAGAGAGAGAGAGAGAGAGAGAATACTCTTGGCCCGGTGTTAAGGATTACCTCGTTGAGGCCCAACCGTTTTAAATTATGGTAAAATGACATATTCTGACGGAGTATGGCTACTGAGAACCTACATCTCTCTCTCTCTCTCTCTCTCTGCGACCACCAACAGTTAACTAACATCAAGTACATATTTCTCTGTTTTAGGACATCTCGATACACACACGATTTTCAAGAAAACTACGCCGTTCCTTTCCTCTCCCAGAATGGCGATCTAACGAGAGAGAGAGAGAGAGAGAGAGAGAGAGAGAGAGAGAGAGAGAGAGAGAGAGAGAGAAACGTGCCACTTATGATACGCTGTCAATTAACATCACTTCCTAATTACGAAGAAGCCTTTCAATGAAATCAATACGAGAAATGCTCAAATCAACAGATAAGTCAGGAACGAATTGGCACTTGGCTCAGAAAATAGGACTTTTAATACACGTGACCCTTTCCTCATAAGATTTTTTTAATACAAACCCCATAATCACTGCTGTGTATAAAAATTACCTGAAAAGACCTATTAAATGTGCATTCACAATTAAAAATTAAAATATCAGTACAGAGGGAAAATTACACGTTACTGTATTCTTAAACATTAAGCAGCATTCCGCATAGACGGTAGCTGCCTTTATCTATATTAAAATTTAATTTAATATCTACAAAAACAAGGGGAAAATTACATGGTATGGTGTTCTTTAACAATAAGCAGCATTGTCTCACTGACGATGGCAGCCCCATCTATATCAATATATATACCTACACACACAATATACTGTATAGCCTATACATAGCATATAATATATATATATATATATATATATATATATATATATATATGTATGTATGTATGTATGTATGTATGTATGTGTATATATATATACGTACGTATGTATGTATATAAATTGGCTACCTCTATCTATATTATTTATATCTAATATCTACGCAAATATAGGGAAAATTAAATTACTTGGTATGGTATTCTTTAACAACAAGCGGCATTGTCTCATAGACGGTGGCTTCCTCTATCTATATAAATATCTATATCTACGTACGCACAATCTATACACAAACACATATCCTATATATATAAAGACAATTCCAATTATCCCAAGCATCCTTCCATTCCTTTTGGCGTTCCCGTTTCAGCAGCTCCCATCCCTCCCAGTCTCACACAAGGCTCCAAATGGAATCTTCGGTATTCTGACGAAAGAAGGAAATTCTAATCACATCCCTCTGGCAGTTAACAGACGCAATATCGGCGTCTGGTGACAAACATGTTTTTCGCTGTAACTAACACGACCAAGACTAGAAAATGTTATTCCAAAACATTCGCTGGTGCTTCCAAAACAAGAGAGGAAAAACAAGAGCACAGCCACAGAAAAATGGGGTGGGCTGGGGCAAGGATTTGATTCAAAACTTGCGCCCTCGCCAAAATCGAAATTCTGCTTAGCCCACACCAAAAACTGAATCACTACATATGTCTGTTGCTATCTTTTCTGCGCTACTTTTAATTCTCGTTCTCAATGACTCTCTTTCTAGCCTAATCTATTACCAAACAGCGCCCAAGGGACGCACTTTCTCTCCCATCGAAGTCATCCCATTTCTCAGTCCTGCAAAGAAACCGCACCAACCGTCAAGACTTTCACTCTCCTAACCGCACAAATTAACAGAACTACGCTCTCTGAATAAGACTGTGCGAAAGGAATATTCTTGGGGCTATCCTTGACATTTCCCTTCGAAGAAACTGTGTAAAGCAAATCCATTTGGTTTACATACAGTGAAAGGAAGTCAACTAGAAATTCGCCATGAATATTAACTTTCCCTAAAATAACGAGAGAGAGAGAGAGAGAGAGAGAGAGAGAGAGAGAGAGAGAGAGAGAGAGAGAGAGAGAGAGAGAGAGAAATAAAGGGATAGGGAGAGAAATTCAGCATGTGCCATACATGCACCATGCACACTTGGCAAAATATAAAGCTGCGGAACTGCATTTTTTACCACCCATGGGTGTCAATTACTATAACATGCTGTAATCCATGTAAATGTCCTTTTTGCTATTCTTAATATGAATGTCCGCATATTTTGCATAACGATGACTCAAAAACCTATTACAAGCTCAACCCTGTTAATCAGAGTAGCAAGAAGTATGTAAAAGAACACTTTTCTTCCAAGGATCCGTAATCTGAAAAGAAAAACGTAAGAAGTGTCACGTCACGCGTCAAATACCTCAAAAGGCGGACAAACAACAATTGCTGTTGAATAAACAGGAAATCAGCGCCTTTACCGCTTTACGACCAATTATTCTGCGAGGACTCCCAAAGACTTATCTTGCGCAACCACTGTTAGCCTAACCATGCTTTTAAAAAGACCACTTAAACCCCAGAACAAAGCAGGGTTTTTATACTTGTTCTGTGCTATGGAAAAGTGAACAGATGTTTAAACGGAAGTGTATTGTACAACTTGGAATGAGCTAGTATAAACATTTACTTCGTTTACATCAAAGGAACTTGATATTTACATTACGTAAATACAAATATATGTTAATGTGACCATATAATGAAATGGAAATACATCATCTCTAAGCACATTCCATATTCTTAAAAGTACTTCATTTCTGTACCACCAGTGTGTCTGAAAGCTTATCTTATATCTAGGCTATCCGCTTACTAACTTTTTTATACTGTACACCTCATCTCGTCTTTCTGCGAGAAAGCACAGCAACAACTTAATGCAATCCTGTTATTTAAGGGTCAAGATATGCACATAAAAATAAAAAAACCGCTTCCCAGAGGACTTGCGAGCCAACTTTTCTTTCTGAGCTGGGAAAAGCTAGCTTGCCATCCCGATGGCCTCGGCATAAAAACTTCCAAATAAAGACACAGTACTTTCCACAATCACAAACAACAAAACAAGTAATAAATGCACCCAAGTTTCTTCGGAGCAATCGAGTTTTCTGTACAGCGTACAGCACGATCATGGCTAACTTTAACCTTAAAATAAAACCTACCAAGGCAAGGGGGCTGTAATTTGTTATGTTTGATGATTGGAGGGTGGATGATCAAGTTATTAACATAACAATTTGCAGCCCTCTAGCCTCAGTAGTTTTTAAGAACTGAGGGCTGACAGAAAAAGTGTGGACGAGCAGACGAATAGCCATCTCAATAGTTTCCATTTACAGAGAACTAAAAATCACACCGAGGCGAGGGAAATTCCCAAATTAAGTTTAAAGAGGGCAAGAATATGCGAAGGTCAGCATTTCATTTGTGTTGCACGTAGCAGAGCACAAAAACCGCCAAACGAAGAGGGTAAATAATGGAAGTTTTTCATTCAAGCGTATCAAAATAAAACAACGGAAATCGGTGATTACAAAAATAAGCCAAATAAAAACTGCAAAACACAAAACTGGGGATAGACGAATCAAACAAAATACGAAAAGTTAAAAAAAAGACGTTGAACAAACCAAACACAAACATAAATACGAAACAACACTAACCAAAGCAAACTTAACGTAATTACGCACACTTACTGAACTATCAAGGCAGAATGCAACCTCACTAAATTAATCGCCAGTTCAACAATTTTGGTATTCAAGAAACAAACATTCCCATGCAAAACTATTCAAGAAGAACATAAAAAAAAACATATTATAATTCCCGTGTTCAAGCTAACCTAACGAAAGCTCTCAATGGGATAACAGGAAAAATGGTTCCCCATTATAATTATTAGCTTAGGCTATATATAATGCAATTGCTGGGAAAATTAAACAATAACGTGTTGTCATACTAGGAATGTAAAAATATCATCAACATCCACTTCGATAATAATACCTAATAATAAACGCACTTGTGTCTCTGTAATAAAAAGATACATAAAGTTTCCTGCCCTTCCCGGAAAGGCCTTGTAAACTACATCGTTTATGAATTCGAAGAGTACAGATCTAAAAACGTCATATTCACCGTCAATTTTATCGGAAAATTAAAATTCCCAAAACTCTAATCTATTTCCTGTGACAATGCAGCAGCCCAACAAACAAGTTGCTACACAGTTTTCCTATTCCATAATACGAGGCCCCGTCAGGGGGTAGTGCCGTCAGTGTACCTCATGCGGTGCACTGTAGGCATTACTTAAGGTTCTTTGCAGCGTGCCTTCGGCCCCTAGCTGCAACCCCCTTCGTTCTTTACTGTACCACCTTCCATATTCTCTTTCATCCATCCATCTTACTTTCCAACCTCTGCTAACAATTAATTTATAGTGCAACTGCGAGGTTTTCCTCCTGTTACACCTTTCAAACCTTTTACTCTCAATTCCCGTTTCAGCGCTGAATGACCTCATAGGCCCCAGCGCTTGGCCTTTGGCCTAAATTCTATATTAATTCAACTCATAACATCAGCACACAAGAAAAGTGCCTCGGTAAGAAAAACGGGGCTACGCCACTTCCATCATTCAAATAAATAACGGATGTTCCTCCTCCGCAAAAAACTCAAGGCATCGATTTTTTTTATTGTGTTTGTGTTGCACCTCCCTCTTGGTATACAATTATCATGATGTATTCACAAGCAAACGTAAATCTACAAAATCTACGTAGTGTCTCATGTTGACATGGATCAAGACATCAAATAAAAGGAAGTTGTCAAATGACTGGCGGATATCCGAAAAGATCACCAGTTTAAACCTCCCTTCCCCTAGACGTCCCTTGACACCACCAGAAAAAGCAATCATGAAGGGGACTCTTCCAATAAACAAAATAACAGAAAACAACAAAATCTCATTTTCTGATTAACCGAAAGAGGGGAAGATGGGGGGAAGAATCCGAAAAAAAGAGGGACATACGTTCACTCTTCCTATTTTCAGTGAGAGACATCTGATTATTTTTCACCTTGGATGATAGAACAAACAAAAAACAAACCTCTTTCATGTTTCACAGATCCGTGCTATGGTGTATGGAGGAGGAGGAGGAGGAGGAGGAGGGCGTGGGGATTGGGGGGAGGGGGTTGTGGGATGGGAAAGGTCACTAAGAGAGGGTAGGGACTCGATTAAGGACACCGCTCCATTACCCCCGTCCCCAAGAAGCAAATTATCAGCAATGCCTCCAAAGCCGCCACCATATTAAGGAGCAATATTGCCCACCATTGGATTACGCACCCAATCAAGAAACCCACCGGGGGACAAAAGGAGGAAGAAAGGAAGAAGACAATCTTGAAATCCCTTTCCCCCAACCTCAATTTCGTCGATCATCCTTTTTTTTTTTTTATCATAGCTTGGTGACTCTTGCCTTTTCCGTTCTTTCTTTGTTTCCTGATTTTTTTTAATGCACTCAGTACCTGATTTTTAAAATAAACACTCAGAAAAATTAACCCTTATTAACCAAAAGCTAACTGGAAATATTAATAAAAATCAAACCTTTAATATATAAAATATGAAAACTGAAGAGGAACATCACACTGAAAAGACTCAAAATAAAACAATGTTGACTCGAATTCTCCTGTCTATGAAAACAACTTTTAATTAAAGAAAAAAGAAAGAAAGAGATAGATCAGCGATAAGCCAAGCCAGAGGGGAAATCAGTTTATGGACTAACAGTTGTAACATAACCTCAACATCAAACATCCCAAGGTTAACAGAAAAGAGTAATTGGACGAAGTGAAGGGTGGCTAAGGATCACGCCTCCTAAACCCAACAATCAAACTCTTTTACACGGCAGAGAGAGAGAGAGAGAGAGAGAGAGAGAGAGAGAGAGAGAGAGAGAGAGAGAGAGAGAGAGAGAGAGAACGTTTTGATTACAAGGATACCAGCAACAATTAACAAAATTACACCCTAGTTGAGAGTATTTAGGAATTAATGGTGTGAAAAGCACGACTCAAAGTAATGCGATGCTCATGAGTAACTTGGCTTTCAGTACTATTAGTTTGGGAACATGGAATTTCGGGGAGAGCAAAAGGCATGGATCTGTTCATTTATGTTTTATTTAAAAAAAAAATAAACAAATGACTTGTAAAGATTTACAATTCTGTCCAAGCCATTAAAACGATGTTTGCTCTGGAAAGTGCTTTGTCATCCCCTCAAATACATACACGTAATAAACAATATTAAGGTAGCGTGTGGCAGAGAGAGAGAGAGAGAGAGAGAGAGAGAGAGAGAGAGAGAGAGAGAGAGAGAGAGAGAGAATATAATTCTTCAAAGTGACGTCGACACACCTGCTGAAAACAAGTGTCACCACTACAGGTGTGCCCCAAAAACATACTGCCTTTACACAACTCGCAGACATTATGACGTAACATCGCTCCTGTGATAACCATACTAGGTCTCAACCAACCATTCCAGAAGATTCAGCCGAACCAGAAAATACACTTAAAACACAAGTAACCTGCCCCTTTAGCTCCAATGCTTCTTCGTTGAAATGCTCATGAAATTTTATTCACAAGGATAATCAACTCCGTGAGGACCTATTTCAAGGTAAATAACCTACACCACTTATAATTCATGGACATACATCAATAATTCTCATGTCTTGTGGACAGCCAGAGAAAAGCAAATGTAAGCGAGTGAGGTTACGAACTCCCCCCAACATCTATCGTTACGATAAAACAGCAAAATTTACGTTTTTTCTTCTACCAACTGGAGTTCCATGCAGGAAAAAATGGCTTAGCTAGAAACAACAAATTCCGATTCAGTATGTATAAGCACATTTATATACAGAAACCTTCACGGAGAGGAGTCCTTTTGCATGGCTCATTTGACGGTGAAGGGTCCGTTCTATCATATACGCAAATTCCTTCACTAAAGGATGCAATCCTTCCCTTATATTAACATGAACTACTTACATAAGCATAGCAGATGTACGTAATTTATCTCGACTCAGTTCTTCCAGAGAGAGAGAGAGAGAGAGAGAGAGAGAGAGAGAGAGAGAGAGAGAGAGAATCTTTTTCATGGTTGCGCCCCAGCGGATTTTGGATTACCTCATCGAGGCCCTCCCTTCTGATGTTATATGCATCTTGACGAACCATTACTCGCCTGGTGTTTTATCTTTTCTTCCGCCCCATACCTGCAACCCACAACAGTTGATTAACAATTGAGTACATAAATCATTGCTTGAATCAACTGAGGCATAATGAATTCCTTAAAATCGCGTCCATTCGACCCTCTTCGCCCGATTTCAGATTGGAACATGGTCGTCCAATTTGAGCTACACGGTACTACTATTAGCTATGGACAGAGAGAGAGAGAGAGAGAGAGAGAGAGAGAGAGAGAGAGATGCCACATTATCCAATATACCAACTAACGATATCTTATCCAGTCCTAGTTCAATAGTACCTCTACTCATCTCAACTGTCATGAGAGTATGAGCAAGCTTAAGTGGAGCAGTCTCATCAAAGCAACAATAAACAGTATCTTATTATCATGCAGCCCTTATTTGTTTTATATACATCTACAGTACTACCGTCACATTTAAATAATTCTCTCTCTATAGAACACCGCTAGCGTTATCCACGACTGCAGCTGTGGCTCATGTACCGTCAGCAGGAGACGAAGTCAGTATATATGGTGCCACGTACATGAGTCAAGTACAAACATCATTTTCACGTCCAAATCATTCCTATATTTTGTTAGTACCAATCACTGGCGAATAATATATATTTACTAAGAAAAAAACCTACGTTAACACTCAGCGCGCTCTCTCTCTCCTTGACGGGCCAAGCACCTTCTATTCAATTCCAAAGTCAGACCAACATCGCCTTGTTCAATAACCAATAAGTAATACCGAAGTCCATACAAGGGACGACCTCGACGAAGTAATCTCTAACCCTCACAATGGAAGCGATCATCAAACAATCTCTCTCTCTCTCTCTCATCTTGGTGGTGCAATAAAAGTTAAATTTCTAACGGAATCAAACGTACGTAGGAGTCAGTACCTCAGCGTACCAGGATGATTACTAATGGCGCTTGGGCAAGAATGGACGTCACAACCGGACATAACACAGGATTCCCCGGTTTATTCAAGTTTTCAGGTCAATGACAAAACGTTAACGCGTAGGCTATACGAAGTTTCATTAACCCCACGTCTCCCTCCCCCTCCCACCCCCACACAAACACGTCAAGCATTTTTGAAACATATTAGTTAATAAGACTCAATTGTTGCCGAATCTCTCACTCATTAATAACTCCAGCGCTCGACTGTGTGGTGTAAATCGATCTTACAGACACTTTATCTTGATCCACGCAATTACGCTTGAAATATGCAATCAGAAATTCAAAAAATGCGATAAAATCCAACATCTTTAACAAATAAGGAGCATATAACAAAATCATGCTGAATTTTCATGCACAAGAAACAGACCAATCGGAATACCTATCATGACTCTAATCGGGCACAGTCAATCGGAAGCAACTGTTAAAGTAAGATATGACCCGTCGACAATACTTAATAGTTTTCTGAAAAGAAAACTATATTGCCGGCTTTGCCTATCCGTCCGCAATTTTTTCTGTCCGCCCTTAGATCTTAAAAACTACTGAGGCTAGAGGGCTGCATATTGGTGTGTTGATCATCCACCCTCTAATCATCAAAAAACATACCATATTGCAGCCCTCTAGCCTCAGTAGTTTTTATTTTATTTAAGGTTAAATTTAGCCTTAATCGTGCATCTGGCAACGATACAGGACAAGCCACTACGGGGCTATGGTTAAAGTTTCACGGGGCGCGGCTCATACAGCATTGTACCGAGACCACCGAAAGATAGATCTATTTTCGGTGACCTTGATTATACGCTGTACAGAAAACTCGACGGCGCCGAAGAAACTTCGGCCCATTTTTTACTTTTATTTTTATTCCGATTTCGTACTTTACCTTGCGAAAAAAATCGTTAAGTTTTCTTAATGACATTTATGAATATACTGCAATTTCAGAATGATTCGTATTTAGCAATTTTGAATCGTCGAAACATCTAACCATAAAATCGGTTAAAAAAAAGACGAAAAGGCTTCAAATACATTTATTATACGTTTCCGATATGCATTAGCCTATATGTGTACATAATTCAATCCTCTACATACATCGAACTAAGAGTGCCTGCTTTCCGCGTGGACAACCCTCCAGAAAAGCATTTTTATTGGAAGGGCGCACGAACAACTACAATAAATATAGACAAGAAATGGTCCTTAATCAATATTCCACAGATACCAAAAAATTCATTTTTAAGATTAAATCTCTTTGTTATTCTCGAGGTGCGTCCTCACTACAATAAACATGTCATAAACTCATGTCTGCAACCGATCGCATGCATACTACAAACTGCTGAAAACAAGCGAAAGAACGTATGCTGACAACGAACCTTTGGCAAAGGCTAAATAATTGTATGAAGAATGGCAGAAATGCCAGTAAGTTGTTGACTTTTATTTAACTTGTCTGTGATATACGTGCGATGGAGTTTGCACATATGTGTTTATGACATGTGTTACAGTATTGTGGACGGACCCTAATTACCATTAAAAGTGGCAGAGCTAAACAGACGTTTACATTACTGCAAACAAAGCGGAACCTGATCAACTGCTGTAAGAATCCTCACCGTGACTGCGTGGTCTTCAATGGCCACAAGTTTCACTCCCAGAGGCGTTATGGCTTCCTTCAGTAATAGACCCATTCACTCTTCCTTTCTTGCTTTGCTTAAAGGCACGGGCAAGCTAGGGACATAAAATTAACCGTCCTGTCGGCTCCTTTGCCCAAGTAATCACATAATAAATTCGCGAACATTGATGTATTTGAATCTGCGTAATGACTGACAAGTCAAGGCGAAAACACAAAGCCCGGTGAGATACGCTGACTGACTGCCAGCACCACCTGTTCCATTAGTGAACCGTTAACATTAATCCTTCCTTGATAATGAAGACTCGACTAATAGCATTCTTGTATCAAATTTTAATTTAAAGCCAATTACAAGTTCGTTGCACCTAAACGATTTCAATGCTTCTCATCTCAGACGTTACACTGAAAAGGCAGCTCAAAGCTTTACGATTTGAATCATAAATGACGTTGCAGTTTATCTATGCATGCATTTATTGGTAATACATTCGTCTCCCTTTATTATGTGCCCCTCTCCTCTCTCTATTTTCCCGTTTTCTCGCATACGGGTATTCTATTCTACGATTTTTTTTTCGGAAGGTTACTGATCTGTTTGGTTGTTACCTCTGCAAAAGCAGTTGGGATATAGTGACGTTTTGGATCTATCGTTAACAATGCAATGAAAATCTTATAGCTTTTAAACTGTTTATCCTTATCGGATTGATAATCTTACAGATTTACGGCTGTTCAACCCTATCATATTCATAATAACGAAATTTCATCTATAAGTTTCTCAAGACGGGTTTTTACTATCGAAAGGTACACGTCACAAAAGTTCATAATTTTCATTTAGATTTTTCTTTATTTCATAGTTGAGTAAGCTTAACTAAAGGATACTCTCTAGTCATTACTTTTGCTCTAGAGCTCTTTGTAAAGCATTTGTTAAATGCTTTACAGTTTCCTCGGAATTACTGTAATATTTCCTTGTTACAAATTACAAAGTATATCATGATATAATAAAAAAAAAACTAGTGAGAACTGTCATCACCGCCTTTAAAAACCGGTTGTGCTCAGCGATGCATCTTTACAACAAAAAATTATTAAAGAAAACGGCGAATAAAATGGTGAAAAATATAACAGATGTAGCTTTTGTGCAGGTAGGACGTTTCTGAGAAGTGCTCTGTGAAAAGTGCCTGACTTGCGCGACGTTCATCAAAGGGAATACGAACGCGCGATGTTCAAAGTGAATACGAAGAAGAGGAAGGAAAAGGAAAAATAAATACCGTAGAAATTAAATTAAGTAAAGGGATGATCAACCTATTATACGAACATTATCTCATAATTATCGAAGCAGCACGTAAAGATGGAACACCAAATAAAATACTGGAGAAGGATGAGTCAACCAAAATCGACAGAATCAGCAACCCGCGGACATTGCTCTGGGGAAGCTGATGATGAAGGAACTTGCTGTGAAATGTGTGACGCATGGTTCCACTATGAATGCTCAAGTATCGAGGTCAGATACACACCCATACTTCGCAGTGATAACATATTGTACATCTGTAATAATTGCAAGAGGCCTGAACAAAGAACACACAAAATGCTCATTGAAGATGAACCTGAAGAAATAAAAGAAAGATATTAACAAAGTTGATTCAGGATTCGGCTCAGAAAACAAGTGACGTAATGATCAACATAGATGAAGTCCGAAACAAAATTGACAATGTTAATAAAGTTGTAAGGACCATGACAAACATGGACAAAACTTATGCTGGATCACTAAAGAAAAAAAAAAGTGCTACTGATCAAATCTACAAACGACGAGAGCACAGCTGCAAATGAAAAGAGACAAATTATGAGTAAAATACCGGCGCCAGTTGAACAGGTTAAAACAACAAGAGATGGACACTTATTTGTAAGGTTTCCAGACAGGAAAAACTTAGAAAAGGCAAAAATGGAGATTCAGGAAATCAGCAATATATCAGTAAATGAGAAGGGTAACCTTAAACCAAAAACAAAAATAGTCTATGTCCCGAAGGATAAAGATGACATTGTCAATAACATTGTAAAGAACAGTCCATGGATAGGTAGCCTCATTTCTGAAAATGACGACCTGAAAATTGTAAAGGAAATGATAGCCAAAGACGACAAATATAAACACTATATCATCAAAATGCACACCACAAATACGAAAGGCTATTACGATAGAGGTGACAAATTCTGTACACTGTATCGCCGTAGCAAAGTATACGACTGTTACATGCCCTATCAATGCTATAAATGAGTAATAAAAATCCACAATTATATAGTAAATATATTACTATGGTTCTTTCTTTTTACATAGTAACATAATATATTTACTATATAATTGTGGATTTTTATTTCTCAGATTGTTTTTCACGAAATTGTGAATCTATCAGCAATGCTATAAATGTCAAGAATTTAGTCACAGCGCAACATATTGTAGAAATGACCAAGCTTGCCCTAGATGTGGTAAAAATCACAAATCAAATGAATGTGCTAGCAACATCTCCAAGTGTAAAAATTGTGTAAAGAAAAGCCATAGTGATACTAAACATAAAACATATGGTGGCAATAAGTGCACAGTATGTAAAGAATATGTCAAAGGTGAAAAATAATAGGGATCATGGCTTTGACTAATAATCTATGCAATTTTATAAAAGAAGAAAGCAAATTAAAAAAAAAGAACTATAAACTCTCCTATTCTGCAGGAGCTATGATACTGACGAGAAAACACTGAAAGACAATTATAAAATATAAGAAGCACCTTATTTGGAAAACGTACAAGGGCCTGCCAGAGAGGGAATTATCCCTGTGGAGGGCTGTACATAAAACCAAACAAAGTAAAACGTGCCAGTGAAGAAAAACATACATAAAATGACTAAGACACCTTTCAAACATTTTTGAAAAAAAAAAAAAAAAAAAAAAAAAAAAAAACTACTCGTGTTATCTTTAAACAAGAAAATACAATGCATTACCTATAAGACTTACTAAAAAGAGACTTGCTTCCGAAAAACATCAGGTCTTAACAGACGCGACGCACTGATGTTTTTGCCTGAGAAAAAGAATTCGCCCCAACCAATAGCATGACTTATAAGATGAATATATATATGGGAATGTATAACCTGTTATCATACACCTACAATGCTACAGGGGGCATACGAAGCCATCTAATTCACAATGAGAACCGATAAGAACCATTTACCGTCTGTCCACAAGATAGAAAGAGATCACTGGTGGCTTGCTTCATGTTCCTATACTGATAAAACAATATGTTACACTTGCCACACAATCTGCTAGAGAATACCAATGGTCAAGAAACAATAGCGGTAAAAACACTGAAAATGAGTTCCAAAGTAGCAATAAAAAGCTGCGGAAAATATCATGCGGAAATTAACAAAGGCGGCTTTCGTATTGGTTAAATAAGCTTACTAAGACGTCAAATATGACAAAACAGAACAAAAATGCGAATGAGCATCAAATACCTGGTTTATAAAACCGTCAGACATTGACGAAACAGCAGAGAAAAAAATACAAATACACATCTAATACTCTCTACGTGACTAACTCGTCACAAAACAGCTTATGATACGACGGACGCCGCACAAAAAATAAATTAAAAATCCATCAGCAACTTTGAGAGCGCTCTAGACTACCAATTACAAGAAATGGAACCACTACTATCATCGATTCTGAGTAAGGCAAATTCTACCCATATTCGGCCAGAACAGATCGTATACCCGCTGCATACCCAATAGGCCTCCTTTGACATCCTAGCCTCCTCATATTACATGAAACGTGTATATGAGGGGACGCATTCAACGCTGCCTTCCATGTCTTTTTTTTTTTTTCTTTTACTTGCCTCGTTCATAGCCTTCTCAGAATCCGTTCATTTTAAAACTTAGCTCGACATTCAACACTCTTTTATTGCATCATCCGTTATATACAGCATTTTTACCGATAAGATGTCGCTTGTAATAGCTGATGATTCTAATACATAAGAGTGGTAGCTGATGATTCTAATATATGAGTACAGTTTCTGAAAACAAGTTCTTGTATTTTCCCTCAAAAATGTATAAAACCAAACTTCATAACTGTGCAAAGATGGTCGTTAGATAATAAGCCATAATTCACAAGCTTTAATATAATTACAACACAAGCACCTAAATAATTTACGTCTCGCCCTGTGTACAAACGGTTGGAGTAAACGCGATAACAATAAAAGAGTAATTATTCCGAGATACGAGCTGGAGAATTACTATTACGGAATAACAGTCATAGATTAATTATCATGATACGAGTGGACAGCAATCATTACGAGAAAATTATTATTACGAAGCAACAGCCGCCTAAATTATTACGAGAAAATAGTCGAAGTGTAATTACAAGAAAACGGGCAAGGAGTAATTCATCCACAAGAGCTGAAATGCAATACAACCGAGATGCCGGAACGTAATGTAACATTAAACGACGAGAAGCTGTACAACAACAACAACAACAAACTTCGGGTAACAGAAGACTCTTTGGGTGGTAACGTCTCCAATGAACGAACTGGGAATAGAAACTGAACCAGTTCAAGCGGTTCCTTGTACAGATCCATGGCCTTGGGCTGACTGAGTGAATAGCCTAGATTTTATAGATTTCCGTCCGAATCGAACAGGAATTGGTAGCATACCTGTTTAGGCGAAGCGTTTCTTATAAAGGGTAGAACCGAACAAGTATAAGCTAAAGTGAACTGGGGATTTCAACCACTTCTGGAGTTAACTTGACGTTCGAGCTAAATGGACAGGATCTATTTCTAGGTTCAAACTGAAATGTGGCTACAATGAGGTTCAAATGGTTCGAACTAAAAGCACTCAGACTAAATCGAGTTTCGAACTAAAAAAACAGGGCAAATTAAAGTTCGAACCAAACACACGCTGGGCTAAATCCAGGTTCTAACCGAGCACAATGGTATTATACCGAATTTTGAACTGCACATACACAGGCCAAATCAAGGTTTTAACGGAAAGCACTGAACTGAAATCAAATGAGCTATATCAAGGTTCGAACTAAATGCTCAGGCCTAACTAAACGTTTGAACTAAACGCACTGTGGTTGAGTTTAGGTTCTAAATGAATGCAATGAGACTGGATTTAAATCAAGGTTCGAACTGATTCCCTACGGACTAAATCGAGGTTCGAACTGATTCCATACATTCGAACTGAACGTACTGGGGCTAAATGTAAGGTCTCAATTAAACCAACGCTCGAACTAAAGCAACACTGGTTAAACTAAGGGTCTAATTAAACGCACAGGGGAAACCTGAAGTTCAAACTAAACGGTCAGGACTACAACCAGGTTTTAACTAAGCACTCTGGGTCTAAACCCAGGCTCTAACTGAAAACAATGGGGCCTAAATCGAACTTAGAATTGAATGTACACGGGCATATGGCAAAATCGAGATTCTAACTATTTTAAACACACGGCCAAATGAAGACTCGAGCTAAACACTTGGGCTAAAGTGAATTCGAATTAAACATGGTACTAACTAAATCAAGGTCTGATCTTAACTACTTTGAGATAAATTGTTTAACTACTTGGAGATAAACTGAGTACTAGTGGTCAAACGAACTCGGAATAAAAAAAGAACGTCCGAAGTGAATGAACATAGATTAAATCGAGACTCGAATTTTACGAATGGGATAAAATCGAGATTCTAATACAGCGAATTGAGGTTGAATTTGGGGATATAACTGAACAAACTCCGGCAACTCTCTTAGTTTGTAATGAGCAAATTGGGGTTAAATCGGATTCTGAACTTATGTTAAAAATAAATTGACTCCTAACAGATGCCGTGGCGTAATTTTGGGTCTAATAAAACGAACCGTTAAAGAACTTGTTTTGGAATTCAAAACTGAATCTCAGCGAATGCTTAAAGGGGGGTTCATATATCAAATTATTAAAACAAAAAATTATATTGCATTCCAAAAGGCTTCCAAAGAAGCAAGCAGCAAAAACATGATTTACGTATATAAAACGCTGCACAATATAACTGTCTTAATGATCCATACAACACTTCAATGATTCAATTAAGCAACTGGTTTCTAGCCCAGCCATGAGATTTTCGTCTCAAAAAAGTTACACAAAAGCGCCTTTTCAAACAGTTATTTTTAAGAGAATTAACCGAATACATTCTCCTGAGTTCACTGTCATTTTGAGATTTTTCCGATATTCATTATTGGTATACACAAGCCCAACATCCTTGGCGGCTTAACAGACTAACAACGCACACAATTACACGATATTATGTATCAGACTGCCACGATAAAGAAGGCTGCTGACGTTCTCCACTTCCTTGGTGGAACCTGTGCGGTGCCCTTCCCCGCAACCTCCTATTTGGTTGTTCGGTGATACAGTAATCGTGGCTAGGTCCATAACAGAGTAAACAGGATAGGGAGATCCAGACCAGAATGATGGACTACTATTGATATCGAAAATCTTTTTGGTATTTAAGCCGACTGTTTACGACAGTACATTAAGATCCTGTCAACAGGACGAGTATATTCTGACCCAATGACTTCCACACAATTTTGCTTCAAATGTGGTGGAATAAAAAAATAAATAAATAAAACAACACCAGGCGGCGTTTGACTGAGTCCCAGCTGAAATTGCTCATGTTCGACTCTCGCAATCAAATACTGCTTTGTAAGTTGTAATCTGTTCTGACCTCAAAACTGTTCCCATTGGACCACCAGATATCGTCGTTGTTTTTATTTAAGTGTTTATTTCATTTCTCATTCTCATTAATTTTTCGACCCGGTTCATGACTTTATTGTATATGAAATTAACCAACTGGTTTTAAAGCTCTAGCAAGGGACAGATAACTCGTATCGAGTTAATTGCCTAATTCAAAAGAAAGGTTTATGGTTCAGCCTGCACTGAGAAGGAGGTAATTTCTCGTAATAAATAAAAAAAATTATATGAATATTGGTACCAAGGCGCGGAATCCTATACAATATCTAGGATTTTTGAAGGGCAGAAACCAAAGAAAACCATTACTAGCAGAGAGAGAGAGAGAGAGAGAGAGAGAGAGAGAGAGAGAGGCTATGTAGGTCTCCAGGACAGCAGAAAAGACAGGAAAATGACGAGGACGGCCTAGGGCTTCAGCGCGAGTGGCAATCTGCTCAGATAACAACGGCCAAGACAGGAAACGGGACCCCAGAACACACACACACACACAGGACGCTCGACCGCTGACACATCCTTTACGATATCATCACAACAAATTAATATGGTACATAATTATATTCTAGAAGACGGCCATTAATATACAGTAACAATGGTAACTGGCAGTGTCGTTATAAAAGTATTTATTTCATGCTTAAGCATAAAGAACACTTTAAAAGATGCATAATACGGGTGGTATGAATATAATAACGGATAATCTAAACTGCAATTCAAAACATACTTCAGAAACAAAGGTAATGAGACGAAAAAATGAAAAATACAGACCACCAAACTAAAGGATAAATTACAAAAACATTGCCTACCTCCACTGACACGAAAAACTCCATTCTGCAGCCTCAGAAAAAGGACCTTACCTGAAAATAAAACAGAAAACATTACTGAAAAATAATTCTGAATTCAAATAAACGTGATAATGATTAAGAATAATTATGTCTCTCAATAAACACACAAAGCAATCAACGAGAGAGAGAGAGAGAGAGAGAAGAGAGAGAGAGAGAAATACATGTACTTTACTTCTTTTAACAGGTCACCTTTCACAAACGGCCTACTAATGTGAGGTGTGACCACGGTCTTGTGAGGTTTAGCCTAAGTCTTTCTAGACTGTGGGTGTAACTGTAGTAACTTTCCCCGTTGAGTTTGTTATATAGCTCTAAAAATATAAGTAACATAATTAGACTGCACTAGGAGCACAAACCCATCCATTTAAAGGAAACTAAAGGCTTAAAATTCCCCTTAAAACAAAAGGCTGCGGGTTACACAGTAGGGTTCTAGACTCGGGCAAAGGATCTGAGGTTCAGACAAAATAGGTTTACATAAACAAATGTGATCAAAGCCTTTTCACAAAACTCTTAAATAATATTCAGTACGTTCCCACACTTTCCCAGCCTCATATAAACACTGTTCCCGGTCGTTCCTAAAAAAAGGTGGCCGTTATAAACCTTTAAACCAACATTCTATCTGTAGTCTTCGTAACTAATAATTTCCCACACACTAAAACTGACCTGCCTTTCAGGCTAAACCAGTCTGGCTTTCATAAGGCACGACCCAACTGGGTACTTCTTTCCTATGTAGGCCTGTATGTTTCGTCATTATCTTTGAAGGTCTTTGCAAAATATTTTGTCGCTACATTTTGCCGTACTCTCTCAACAACCCCCGCCTCCTTTTTTTATCAGCTTATTTATGCTGTTGTCGATCAGTAAACATCTGCTATTTTCACCACTCTTTAGAAGCTCCTCAAGATTTCATTCACTTGCCTACCCTTTAACTAATTGTAATTCATTACTGTCTTCTATTTATACTTATGCCTGTGATTCAAACAACTCTCAACTCTTAACACCCCTACCTCTTTTTATCAGCCTATTTATGCTGTTGCCGATCAATAACATCAGCTATTTTTACATCTTCTTGAGATGTTCCTTAAGGTTTCATTCACTTACCTACCCTTTTAACTGTCGTCTGTTTCTTCATCTATTTATACTTTCGCCTGTGATCCAAATCCTCCGATTTTACTCGTACCTTTCCCTTCCATCCACCCTGTCACTTTTTCAATCCCAATTTTCTCTTTAATCGTCCATTAATTCTCATCTTAAGTGAATACCTTAACGACGATCACAGAGTTCACTGCCAACAAGACATGTTTCTACCTATACACCAGACTCATGTCCCATTCAACTCTTATATTCTCTTATATTATACCCCATTTCTTTCACTGCACCGGCCCCCTTCCCGCACCACTTGCTCTCCGAAGCAAGCACGGAATCAACTTTACACGCATTGACATCCACCGAGACGGTAGCTGCATGCAAAAGCGCAACTTCGGGGAATCTAAAAGCCACGGAGTATTTCAAGGACACATCATATTCAAGGACGCGTACCGGAATTTCTCACAGGTACGCGCCAAGTACAGTGAATTAGGGTAGAAATAGCAATAGTTCTGGTCACTTGTCAGCAGTACACACCCAGGAATACTTAACAATGCTTGAGCTTTTTGAGCTGCATTTATAACGTCTACTACAAAAATTCTTTGACAAGATATTTGAAACTTCGGGCTCCACTACAATAAAACCTAACCCACAACAGTCTCTGCGACACCATTAAAAAAAAAAAAAAAAAAACTTCGTCTTACTTTAAAATGCATCTCTCAAACCACTCAAAAAGGAGGGGCTGGAGTCGATTAAATCTGCCACTTCCCTTCACACTACAAATCAATTTCCTAACGCTCTCTCTCTCTCTCTCTCTCTCTCTCTCTCTCTCTCTCTCTCTCTCTCTCTCCTTTTCTCTCACACCATACGGATGGCGCTATTACCCAAGTCAATCCAAGGCAGGAGGGTCAACATCCGTTCACATCCACACATCCCAACCACACGCACTCATTCACCCGACGTCTCGTCATTTCGGTACTGATGGTGTGGAAATGGGTACTATTACTCGACAAAAATTATAATACACATTAAAGGAACTATGTACCTGAGAAATGCGCTGATTACTCTTCTCCAGTCTCCTGTCTCATGATTCTCTTCCAAGTAGGTTTGGGTCTTCAACCCTTCTCTTGCCCACAAAAGCCCAGCTGGCACTACCAGGTACCGTGGTATCTATTATAATTTGTAATTCTTATTCTTCTTACAGCTTTATTCGCAAACCACCAAAATCTCTTGTATATAAAGCTCGATTTCTCTGAAAGAAAGTTTAAACCCTGTCTTTTCAAGCAACGGAGAGGAAACCTTTATAACTATTATTTCTTCTTAATTATTCCCTTCGCAAGAAAGGTTAGCTAACAAAGCTAAACGATAGTGACACGCCCTTTTAAATCCACACGACGTGACTCCAGTGACTCCAGGAAGTCTGTTCTTTACATGCAATTCTGCAAAAACGATCAAGACCAACAAATTTCCACGTGCAGTACTTCCTTACTCCAGATGACACTGAAAAATTATTACGACCTACGTGCACTCGGCTTTTAGATGAGTTCCCCATAGGTAGGCTTATCGTTGGAGGCTGTGCCTATATAATGAATATTCTTATTATATCTGTTATGCCATGAGAATTTCAGTATGTGTACCTTCGGTATATAGGCCTAGCCTAGCTTACAAACATTGCACAGGCTATACAAAAGATGGGCGCAAAAGTAAACATGCGATTCTACTTAAAAACCCTTACCTTCACAAACTATAAATAATTTTCACACAACATTCGGAGCTGGAGTAACTTCTAAAAAAAAATAAATAAAAAAAAAAAAAAAAAAATTGCGCCGAAGATTCTTCGGCGCAATCGAGTTTTCTGCACTGCTGCTACAGCGTATAATCAAGGCCACCGAAAACAGATCTATCTCTTGGTATAATGGGCGACCCATGAATCTTTAACCTCGGCCAGGTGGTGACCTATCCTATATCGCTGCCAGAAGCACGATCATGGCTAACTTTAACCTAAAAAAAAAAAAAAACTACTGAGGCTAGAAGGCTGCAGTTTGGTATGTTTGATGATGGAGGTGGAGATCAACATACCAATTTGCAGTCCTCTGGCCTCAGTAGTTTTTAAGATCTGAGGGCGAACAAGAAAAGTGCGGACAGAATAGTGTGCACGAACAGACAAAGCCGGCACAACAGTTTTCTTTTACAGAAAACTAAAATAATCATCAAATAACGCAACAGCAGTAAAACTATCCAAATTCTCCAATGAGCAATTTATTAGCCATTAACAACAGTATTGGCATTATAAGCAGTGATGGTTGCCCAATCTCAGAAACTAAGACTCATCATCGTAATAGCAATGGTAACCAACTCTGCTGCAACTGAAGTGAAAATAACGGAAGCGTTATAAATAGAGAGTAACTGTGGTTGTATCCACTCCAACTTTCATGACAGAGTATCCATAAATCTGCACACTAAACAATAACACTCATAGCAACCACCCGTCTCCCATCTTCCAAGCCCTAGGCTACCTTATTAGACCTTAAGCACCTCATTAACCCGTGTGGTGTAACATAGGGGGGTAGAAGTAACGGATCGCTCGTAAACAAAGCACTTTACTCCAATGAGGTACTAGAAGTTTAGAACGCACAATTCGTGACAGTATTAGCAGAAGCCGAGAGAGCAAGAGAAACGGTGCAATGTCACTGTCGTGGCGATGGACTGATTTTCCAACGTTGCATGAAGTGGGTCACTCACGGCGGAAATTCGCAGCAAAATGTACCGTGTGAGATATGTATATCGACAAACCGTGTACCTTACACACCTCCACTTCTGCGTTTAAATAACTTTTATTTTCCCTCTTGAATACCTCCACTCTTCACTTTTCTCTAGCTCCGGAGACGTTTATTACTTGGGAGCCCTTTGTTCAAAAGTAAATATTTTAATATCTTTGTTGCATCCTAGTCCCGCTAATCTGTATTCATCCATACATACTCATATGTAGTTATATTATTATTGTTGGCCTATATGGTACATGGTGATTCCATTATTACATTTTTAATTTTTTTATTATGTATAACAAAAGTATGTACATTGAGCAGACCCATACATATACTTTTATATATACAGCTAATCACTGAGGACACACATCCAGTACACATTGTTTTACCATTTCCAAATCTCCTCTATTGCCTTTACCCAAGAAATATATGAATGAACAAATAAATAACTACTCGCCAAATACACCCAATATAAATAAATAAATAAATAAATATATATAGGCTATATATATATGTGTGTGTGTGTGTGTGTGTGTGTGTGTGTGTGTAAAAGCAAAATGTCCACCATTTACAAGCCTGAAAAGTTGCTATAGTCTAAATCAAGACAAATTCTTGATTTCAATGTGGATTATGCGTGTCAAATACGAAGTCTAATCTTATACCACTCAATACTTAGGACCAAAGTTTAATTCATATCTGACCTATAACCTTTATAAGTAACCTCACTTTGCATACTGGTTTTAAGTTAAAAAAATATAATCAATGGTGCATTCCTACTTGTCCTTTGGTGTCTAGGTATAGCCTAATACATTTACAAAAGTATTGTCTTGAATAGTTCCAAAGTATATCTGACGCGAAATTCCTAAATGACATTCGCCCTTTCAGCATGACCTTGACCTTAATGTACACTGACTAAAATGCCGTTACATGCATCCAATATGATCACAAGATCTCAGGCTTCCATTAACTAACCGTCCATGCTAACATTAACCGCTCATCTCCCTGGCCTTTTCCCCCATGTACCATCATATATATATATATATATATATATATATATATATATATATATATATATATATATATATATATATACATAATTAATTTGACCAATCAACTCATATTAACATTAGTAATGGGCTAATGGCAATCACTATACAGACTGAAGAAAAATCTGGTGACTAATTGTAATACACTGACAAGACAAGACAATACAAAGCAGTAGTAGAGAGAGAGAGAGAGAGAGAGAGAGAGAGAGAGAGAGAGAGAGAGAGAGAGAGAGAGAGAAACGCTGGATATAATCTCCTACAAAAACAAATGGGAGCGCGTCGGTAAAACCTCCAATATTTTGAATATAGAGCAGCAAAATCCGGATCAGCAAAAGTGAGGAAAAATCCCCACAACGAGACCTGTCATAGTTACAGCAAAAAATAGCAGGCTCTGTCAAAGCCTGAAAAACAAAGTACGTGGTCAGAATAAAAGGATATCTCTGCAATGTCCTTATATGCAAGATGAAAGAGTAGATTCACAACGAATACTGGTAAAAAGTACCGATTTAGTCACAACACTTGACTCATGAGGCTGACCCAAAAGGTGTCGTCGTTTCCAATAAAAGATAATTGTAAACATGTGATTTATATTCAGCAGAGAGAAAACACTTCTGATTGGCAATTTTACACTTAAGATAATGGCATAGGACTCGTATCTTAATACACACACACACACATATATATATAACCTAGAGCGAGAGAGAGAGAGAGAGAGAGAGAGAGAGAGAGAGAGAGAGAGAGAGAGAGACCAGTTTTGTTATCAAACTTAATTCTCTTTATGACATTTGGTTGTTTTTATTGTAATGTGGGTTTTAGAAAACTGCTGGCTTTAACTGTTATTGCTGAAATTCAGAAGACAAAATGGCTCGTTTAAACCTTACACAAAAATTGGCTCACCCTGGAGTACACATTTGTATATAAAGTCTGCAAGTAAGAGTATATGTAAAACTAGCATTATGATATACATAGCATCGAGAAAATATCAAATAATGAAACTTCATCCAGTCGGTTAATCATCCTTCTTTTGTTGAAACAGCTTTCAACGTAACCTTTTACGACTTAGCATACACAAACTATTTTGCTGAGTCTTCTTAATAGAATAAAACAGTAACTCTAATGCCAATCTTTTAAAGACTACAAATCCTCTTGACGTTACCGCAGTTTAGATGTACATTACAAATATTTATTCGGTCTTCATAACTGTAGATTACGTATACATATATACAGTATATATATATATATATATATATATATATATATATATATATATATATATATATATATATATATATCTACTGCACATTATTTCTCAGAAATGGTTTGGATACCGGTGCTTCTAGTACGGTAATCACTCGATGATTAAGCTAATTCAATGTGAGAACCGACATCAAAACATTAGGCGATTAACAATGACAACATTTGAAGATAAGGAGGAAAAATTTGTTAAATAGTGTTGAACAATTAAATTATTAAAATATAAAACTCAATCCACGAAAGAGAGGCCATAACAGCATAAGACGTCACAAAATAGTCAACGGGATATTAACTGGGCACCATGGACTCTTTATAACAATGGTAGTTAGTACAGACAAGAAAAACAATTTTCTAAAGTTATGATAAGATTTCCAAAAAATATTAAATTACTCAGTATACATCACATACAGTTTTCTTAACTTCCTCGTTGGACGGATCGGTATAGTTCTCGGCTAGCACTCTGCTGGGCCCGCGTTCGATTCTCCGGCCGGCCAATGAAGAATTAGAGGAATTTATTTCTGGTGATAGAAACTCATTTCTCACTATAATGTGGTTCGGATTCCACAATAAGCTGTAGGTCCCGTTGCTAGGTAACCAGTTGGTTCTTAGCCTCGTAAAATGTCTAATCCTTCGGGCCAGCCCTAGGAGAGCTGTTAATCAGCTCAGTGGTCTGGCTAAACTAAGGTATACTTACTTCTAAAAAAACTGAATGAATTGTGAAATTTATGGTATATACAGAGAAAAGCTGGGGAAGTTGCAGCCGTTCCAAACAGAAGACGGTGAAAAACAGTAAGTTGGAGTGGTTGGACGGCAAGATTGAGATCCAGAAAGCAAATGAAATGCACAAGGATCTAAATGTAAAACACGGGAAACCTAGCGTTACATTAAGAAGCAATACCTAGTATAAGCTGGGCTGTAGACAAACAGCCCAAAGCTAGCGGGAATGGAGCTAAAGTAAAAGGGCAAAAGTGGATGCAGCTATATAGGGACCCGAAGGGACGCTGCAAAAACCCTTCATTACGTCTACAATACTTACATGCTACGGCGATCTTAAAAAATTAAGATTTTACAACCTTAACATTCTGAACACTTCTGTGAAACCACCCCGTCAATTAACTATAACAACCTTCATCATATAGGCTAACCAAAAAACCTGTTTTCCCACAACCCGATCACCAGTCTGCCTAATCATCAACATTAAGTCTATAATTGCCATGAATAGAACATGAATACGTCAATGAACTTTATCATATATTTATTCGGCAGAATTGCCTTGGCTATTTATAAATAGGCCTACACTATGATACTGAAAGTTAGAGTCTTTTACCAGCTCCTTCGGTACTCATTGCTTACCCCAATTAAAAACATCTATATTCTAAACATTTCTGGTAAAAGAGTCTGTCGGAATTCTCAAGTTATTCTGAAAATTTGTAATGAAAGCGGCCAAGTGTTAGGACACACGTCATGTCCACAAGTGTTATGAGTCACTTCCTAACACGTAACCAGGGGAGGGGGAGGGAAAGACAGAGAACGATTCAAATAATACTAAGCAGCTGGGGAACTAAATCTTTCATTCTTATACCCGAAACAGCCGTAAGTGTTTGAACTATTAATTAAATTAAAGAAAAAATCTAGATACGTTACAGTTCAGCTGTCTTCCGTCTCAAGCTCTAAAAAGCTCATGTATGGATTTCATATATCTCAAATACATAAGATGAAATGTTCTGTTTCCATTCTACCACAGACAAAGAGCTCCGGAGTAAACAAAGTACAGCAAATTATGAATATTAGTACGGAAGTGCCATGCTCAACCCCACATATCAGATACTGTACTTGATAAGTTCGAATTATGTCAATAATATCCAACGATGCTTTCAGCTCAGTGGTGGCAAGCTTACCTCATCGAGGCTTGCCAGTTTTAAAGGTAAACATTTTTGATAAGAGATACGAACATCCATGTCTAGTGTTTTTTTTTTTAACTTTCCATCCTAGCCTCGACCCAAAACAAGCAATCAGATACAGAGTTTAATCATTTGGTCAACTGTAGCAGGCTATACTGTACTGTATTTGATTCTGGATAATGCACCCATTCGTCCCTCGCCCGGCTCGGGATTCGATGTCGATGTCAGAAATTATGCATCGTGCAAAAATACCCGAAGAACATCATCATAATAAGTTGCCTCCTATACAGATATCAAACTACTTGTAAAAAAGTATATATAATGCTAAACAACACTGACCTGATAATCATTTGGAAAAATAGTGTTTAAATACCAATTAAATGCGTAAAGGACATTTCAGCATACTGTTACAAGAACAAGAAGTATTTTCTATGAAAATTCACTAGATATGATGGATATAAGTGACTTGAAAACAATCACGGTTGTATGGTTTCACCTGCACGCATGAAGATATGATTCTCGCCATCCACACGAATTATAATTATTGTAAGCAAACCCGGCTCAATGAAGTTTAAAGGTGATAATAAAACGTTTCAGTGTTCCTACTAAGTTTCTAGTGGCCCCGCCTTGCCAAGACCATAGTGTACTTTCCACTGTTATGTAAAAGTAATCACTTTATGTACTGAATATCAGTTGGCCGTGGAGACTTACCAGAAACTGCATTTTCAACCGTGAGAGAATGGTGCTTCTTGCTTCATGTTTGGAAGATAGTAAACATACACACAAGTACAGGAAAAGCTGCCTGGCATCCCAATGTTTAATCAAGCCCAGCAAGACTGCATCAGACCTCCGTAGGTACTAATCAATGTATTATCTCCATCAGAGGTACCAATTAGATGCGATTGGTATATTTTGTTCAAATCCAGTAGAACTTTAAAACTGCTGATAAAGCAGAACTTTATAAGAAGAGAAAAATGAAGTAAAAAAACCATATCCTTTAAGTACCGTATGAGGTTTGCATGCACGGCCACGGAAAATTTTCTCATTTTGCGAAATAATATTACATGAATCTGGGAATCAAACTTCAAATCTTTAATTTTGACACTGACCACTTATTTCTCTTAAACAGTATATCATAAAGACTACAATGATAACAGCTATATTATAAATATGCACAGCCTACACTTCTGAGCCTCGTTACCTGCTTTTCCTCAATAATATGTCACTTTTTCACAAACCACGAGATTAACAGGGCTCTGGTTAGTTACTACAGACACTGGGGCCAGGAGAGCCAAAAATTACTACAATGAGACTTAACTGTGTGAAATGTAAATAAGTTGAACAGACTGATGAAACCATTTAAAAATTAGTAAGATGAAAGTTGAATAAAGAATCTCATATCTATCTATCTATATATATATATAATATTATATATATATATATATATATATATATATATATATATATATATATATATATATATATATATATATATATATATATATATATATATATATATATATATATATATATATATATATATATATATATATATATATATATATATACACATTATATTAAAAATTCCAATCATCTTGGGTGGTCTGAAGTCGTCTGATTAGTCCAAAATCTTGTTGGCTAACTGCTAACACCACCTCTGTTTGCTTGAATGACTTCTCTTCCACCAACCTGAAATAGATACACTGCAAGCAGCGAAAGACAGAAAAATACTCTTTTTGAGCATTATGGAGAAAAGACTGAAAAGCCTGACATTGCTGGAATCTGAACAGTCTAGTACCATCTAAGATTTGTACACAAGGTCCAAAACCTGCACTAAGCCGTCAGCTCTGCAGTGATTACGGACGCAGTGTAAGGTAGGCTACAGGCTGAGCTGGCCTTGTAAACAAAAGGTTACTCTACATTTTCTAATTTTGCCTCGTCAATATTAACATTATCATTAGAACGGACATTATAATCATGGTATAGGCCTAAGGGACATAGGTCCTTTGAAGCTAAACTAACTATGCTACTGCTCACTAAATTTGCTTTTCAATCAAAGGACTTTCAAAACCTTGATAACCTAGACAGTTGAGATGGACGAGAACTGGATTTATATCATTACAAGCTGCAAACCTAGTTGGAAATACAGAATGCTACAAGTCTACGGGCCCCCACTTGGGAAAGCAGTTACAGCACTATGGAAAAGAAACTGAGAAGAATAAATTACATAAAGAAATAGAGAAAAAGTTATGATAAATACAATAAAAGTTAAATTACAGACAAAGAAGTGAGATTCATGTCAGCCTGCTCTGGTTTGGACCTCTTAAGTTCTCAATTTCAACTGTTAAGGAGACCCTTTCAAAATCTGGTCATAGAGAATAAAAAGGACCTGGTTTTCCTATTATTTTCAAAAAGATATTTTGGTCTTTTCTCCCATATTAAGAATATTTTTTATCTTTTTCGAGACAAATTATCCTTATGTTAAAATTCGAAATTAGGCTATGTATATACAGTATAATTCCTACTCAACAGGGTTGGATAAGTGAGGACTGCAATAAATACTGGTCAATCCCTATCTTTCCAGTGTCCTCTAAGATTGCTGGAAAGTTAATCTTTAACTAACTGGATGAATAATGTGGGCACAAGAAGTCCAATCAGGGCCACAATAAGATGACTTATGTATAAGGTATTCAAATGAATAGACAATCAGCTTAAAATCCTAATAAAGAAGATGGGTTAATAATAAAGAAAAATGAAGATTAAAAGAAAATTTCTATTTAGCCTACCTATGAAAACTCCAAATGACTATAAAAGAGAATGTTGGTGTCTCCAACCCTCATCACCCCAAAAAATATCTTCAATGAACTGATCCACAATGTAAATTTGCCATTGGTCAAAATACCTTTGGTGATATATATACCACATCATGTCCCAATGTTTGTTCTAAAAATCTGTGGCCCACATAGATTTAACTACTCTGTCTACCAATCGTTTCCCAGAATCCCTTAAGGATCAGGAACTTAACAGAAATGGATGGACGTAAATTGACGTGACAGACGAAAAAGGCTGTTTCTGAGCCTTCTGAATCAACTGATGAAAGATATTTAGCTGATTCCAAGACTCCAAATAGCTTCAGGTTCTGAATAAAGGAGATTTCTTATCCTTTCATATGCTTGTAAGTACAAAAGCTTAGGACAATAGCTGACTGTTCTGCAGTGAATATGGCTGCAATGCCTGGAAGTTTGGAAAGTATATGCTGTCTTCATAACCTGCACTGTAATCATGTTCTGAGATAATTATTCTGCTGAAGTGTATTCACATACAATCTTTATAGCCTGCACAAAATCATCTCCAATAATCCTTGTGCTTCTAAGGATACAGCCTTCATGATAGTTACAGGGAACCACTGAGTGTGCTGCAATGTGGAAATCCTTTCTGTAAAAACAACTTTGATGTATGGTAGCTTACAATGGTGCATTTAAGAGCAATGGGGATTACAAAGAACAGAAGACTGTAGATAAAGTTATAACTTTACTGCACATACAGAGTATTTTAACTGCCACAACTATAAAGAACCACCTTTTATTGTTTTTTAGTGTGTTTAGGTTTTCTTTCATTTTCCAGATTGTCTTTAAACTTAAAAAAAATAGTAAGGCGTGAGTAGGCCCAGCTGTGGTCTGAAATCCATCCTTATTTGGTTTCTTGACTAGTATAATTGACAGAGAACAAAATTATGGTATTGAGCCCGTGACGCAACTCTTGCTATAATTATTAGGCTAATTTCCCTACACTGGAAAAATGAATGACTGCTGCTAGCATCGACAGATATCTGGCACAGATTAGTAAGTAGCATACTATTCAAGGGGTATTCCTAAGATGCTAAAGGCAAGCAAAATCATTAGCCTATATACTTTATGACTTTCTTCAATACTGTAGGTGATCTCAAACTTTGCTCCCACTGTACGTACTTCCTTTGCAGAGCAACTAGATCTAAGCATCAGCCTCAAAAACAAAACCAGTAAGAATATTTCACAGTTATACAGTAAATGGAATGACCAACAGCTTGCACTGTACTGTGTGATAATGAAACACCAACAAAATATGGATATTAATGCCCTGTAACGCAGGTTAGATGAACTAGCTCTTTGTACAGAGGCAGCAATAAAGGTACTACTGAAGTTCCTTGATAAATAAAACTCATGGAATGCAGTATACAAAACAGAACATTTTTGGGTGGTGGTCTTAATTCTATGCAACGATTCATATAAAAATTGGGTTATGGTGCAACCTGTAGGTACACCTAAAGATTATTACAGATTATAAAAGTTTACTACTTGTTGTAGCAATATGTAGGATAGAGAATTCAAATGCTGTATAGTATTATATATTCATACTATACATCAACTGACGAAATATGACAAAAAATTAGTAATCATAAAGATAAAAAATACCATTGGCAAACATAACGGTACCTTCGCCTTCCAAGGAAAATAAACTGAAGCTAATTTCAAAATTATGCCACAATGTAGCAAGTTTTACAATCAAGCAACAACTAGGCTAAGCATTCTGTATGTATATATATGTGTACTTCATTTGGACAACTAAACAATTACCATTTTTGATAATAGCATGTACAGTACAGTACAATGAAAAAGGTGGTGAGAGAAGGAAGAGGTGGTTGAGTTTGAAATGACGACTGAAACTTGACAGATTTAGAATATGCAATGATGCAGTTTTAAACTGTAAACAATATGGCCCTTTAATGATTAAAACACCACAATGCTACAAAGCTTGCTTAAATGAGTGCATCATACATCCAGAGACAGAGAACTCAAAATAAGTCCTAAAAAGTAATTAGAACAGACTAGATGACAATGGGATGAAATAACATTAGGCTAGATGAGGAAAGGATTAATGAAGTTAAATCTTTCAAAATATTTAGGAAAAATATTATCCAGTACTGGTACATGTTTGCTAGAGTTGGGATTTAAGGAAAGAATAAAAGGCTGAAAAATATTTGAAAATCAAACACTGAGATTTCATGCAAAAGTAAGATTACCTTCAAGTCTCTTATGATTTGTATTACTATCTGGACATAAAAGATTTATAAAAAAACACTGAGATTTCATGCAAAAGTAAGATTACCTTCAAGTCTCTTATGATTTGTATTACTATCTGGACATAAAAAAATCTCATGACAATGAAAATACATAGAAAGACTTTGCCAATTAAAAAATAAAGTTTTAAGAACACCACTAGTAGGCCTACTTGGATAGCAGGACAGTTATAAATACAGTAATGCCAAATTGGAAATTATGGAAGTTCCATATGTTGATGAGTTAGGCTAATGATAAAAAGGAGTTAGAGATGACTTGGACATGTCTTTTGCACAACCCCTTGAAAAATAGTAAGTGATAGTGTGACAGAGGCCTCCAAGGGCACACAGAATTGCATGAGAATTATTAAAACTACGAGAATGGAGGTTGGAAATAGTGAAGATTTGTGTACACTAAAGCGTAGGAAAGTCATGAGTGGTACAATTTCACAGATATCATTTGTGTCACTTGGCACTGGAGGCTACAAGCAAGTATAAGAAGAGTCACTGGAGAAGAGAAAAGGCTGATGACTATGTTAAGGTGAATGAAAAGGTCTTGGATGATCCAGCAGAGGGATTCTAGGGTATCGTATGTAAGTATTAAAATAGAAGATCAAAAATACTGAAACAGGATGAATAATAGTTCATATAGATTGAATGCAGCAGAATAAAACCAAAATTTTGGATGTGACTTTACAACCAGTACTCAATATGCTTTTTAGAAATGATCACTAAACAGACAAAATACCAGAATTGTGACAACAAAATGGCAAATATCATAGATGGAATTAACTAGAGGGGGGAAGGGATCTTAATTACAAATAGGCCTATGTGATGTTCATAGAATGAACACAGACCGAGATAGTTCAGCCACAACGGGATATAAAAGTTGCAAAATGTCAACCAGTTTAATGGCCCATAAAACTGTTGAGGGGGCATACGAGGTCTGAACCATACGGAAACTTGTGCAGAAAATAAATACAAGAGAATGGAGATAACTAACCAGATCTCCACACATGGAAAGTGGATAAATGCAAGTAGGCTCATGATGACGCTCATGAGTGAGAAGTCCTCAAAAGTAAGAGTTAGGATGCAAATTCAAACTTGGACTTGATAGGCCAAGATAAAAGAAAGAAGAAAAAACAGAAAACCATACGTAAAAACACTGGTGCTGTACTGATAAATTACCTCAATGATACAATACACATGGCAATAGGCCTACATATCTTTAACAAAGCTAATTTATCAGTTACATTTCATTAGTAGCACACCTCAATTATTTCAAGTACTGCATATTCTGCTAATCTACCTTTTAAATTGCGATAATTTTTTTGGTAAAGCTCTTAAATATTTAGTAAAGAATAGCTTGGGCTAGAAATTACATTTTTTTGGATTTAATGGGGTAACTTGAAAATGTTCAAACGCAAGCTGAACTCTGCTAATTATCAGATGGCCAGACCCTTGAGGAATCTGTTTAGCTGAGAGGCTCTCTGTTAAAAATCTAAACTTTCTACGAAAGCCTTTACTATAAAATTGTAATTATAACATGCCCAGGAGAATGTAAGTAAAACCCATATTAAATAATCATTAGAACAGTTTAACAAAGAACACCTTGTAAAGTTAAAATTAGTACTGGTAAGAATAAAAATATATCCACTGTATTTCCTAATCAAAAGCTAAAAACCACATGTACTTGAGCAATACATAAGAAGACGGCCATAGGTTCCACTTAATACAGTACACAAAACATTTACTGCAGAAATTCAGCAACTGGCTTACTATTTGGTACAGAGTACTTCCAAATCTGACCCATAACAGGACATTGTCCACCAATCCGTAACTTGGACTTAACCTAAAAGATCCAAGTAAGATAAAGGGGCCTTGGTTAATGTGCTACCAAATTAATTCTTTGATCTGATTAATGTAAGTTTCGTCTATTACCGAAATAACTTAGAACACTATGAAATCTTATATCTAGTAGCCTAGGGTACTACAGTAATGTCTAAACTGAAATTCCTTATTTTGACACTTCTCACAAAATTTTCAAGAAATACATAAATTCACAATAATCCTGCTTTTACATAGGCCACTGGCACAAGTTAACCACTTGTAAGTGATATTCTAGCACTAATTTAAGAATTACCAAGATAATTGTAGGATAATGAAATTATACCTCTTTTTGTTTACAAATGACACCATGTATATTTCCGAGTGCTTTTCAATCTGTAGTTCAGCCTAATAGCTGCTCTCTGTCTATCACCTTCAAAATGACAACAATAAGATAAGAATTTGGTAAATGTTCTGCCTAACTTATTCATTACTTAACCAATCATGTGACTCACTTTGTTTTGTCTTAACCAATTATATATGTGACTCACTTTGTTTTGTCTTAACCAATTATATATGTGACTCACTTTGTTTTGTCTAAGTGGCGTTGCAGTCATAACGTTTTTTGAATTCCTGAATTAGTCATCTAATTTTTTCAGTCTTTTGTCTCTGTTTAACCATGAAACTTTAATTCTTGTGTCGACAGTAAATTAAATAAAAATGCTTTGATCATTTGGATTATGATTCCAACAAAAAGTAGGAAATTCAATTTTGTCTCTTCCACTATCATAGCATAAACAAATAAGACCCATCGTAATTTAAGTTACACTATTGGGTTCAACAGCTCAAATGAAATTATACAAGCTGTTGATAACTGAAATCGGCACTGTTACCGTACCTCATAAAACTTCTATCAATTTCCATCTGGAATGGTGCTTTATACTGTAAGAGGTATTATATAATCTAATGATCTAGGATGGGCAAGGCTGTACACCCCTGTCTATACCTCTGCCATAGCCTATACATTATGACATTCTAGGCTAGGTCAGGTTGAGTGTTCACTACGAATTTCCTGTAAAATCCAGAATCAAATGAATTAAAAGCACACAAAAATCTAAATATCCATACTGCTCCCAATAATGGTAAAACTGGAAAATTTTACCAAAAATTATGGGGCCTTAACTCACTGATTATTCACCATAATCTTATTAACTAAGCAAATCTGCCTTTAAGTATAAAATTTAATTTCAACTCCATTCTAGCCTCGTCTCAGTCTAGGACTCTTGGATAACAGCCTATAAAATAAGAGAAGAAAAGGTTTTTATTGGAAATCTTGGCTACCTCTGAATTATTTCAAGATGGAATGCTCTTAACGTGCAGCTACGATCTCCCAAACGACATACTGTTTACTTCCGAGTTTAATAACACCCAAATAATCATCTGCTACACCTACCACTGAACAGAGCATAATATAGAGGGTAAACCTTCGAGTACGCTACTTTGTAAGAAGGCTACGCTGAGGTTATCTCCAATATACGTCGTATTCACGTCTTGCTGCTGTGGGCCTTGCATTAATAAAATTATTCACGCAAGGAGAGACTACGAAAACTAGGTTATTCAAACTGACATAACCTGATAACATACGCTACTGGCTAGGCCTAGCCCTGTTTACCTTGTTCTTGCTATAAGCAGGGCATCTTTAAATCGCCTCAGCTAAACTTGCTGTTTCACATCGTAGCCCTGAAACTACGGCATAACAAAGAGGCACATTTCACAGGGCGAAAATGCCATAAAACTCTTTAAAACACAGCCTTCCACTTAAAAAGAATGAAAATCGATGACAGCACAACGACGGTGTGCCTTTAAACATCGCAGCTTCTTCGCCCTGGAACAAAAGACTTCTCGTTTCTCAAAGGCTCGACCCAAAGTTTAGGCATAGGTGGTGGAAAACCTCCGGAACGGCATGTAACAAGGCATATTGGGGGTTTATAGGGAGGTCACTGACTGAAGCCAGAGTGAAGGAAGGCATTGAAGGAAAACTATGCCCAACAGAGGAGCCCTCCATCCTCCTCATGATGGAGGGGGAAGGAGGATTGCGGGAGGGGTAGGAGGACAACGGCATCAACAATAAAAATCAAGTCCTTACCTTCTACTTTCAGCCAGAACGTGACTAGCAGGCATAACCATTGGTAGATACATAATCCCATTGTTTTTAGGCACAAATACTTAATAATTCCTTAGAACTCAACATATAGTCCAATATTTACACTAAAATTAACACATACACTCGCTAGCACAACCTCTTCCTCCTCACTACCATCACATACTGACTCTGACAGTCTGCGACGTTCGCCGAACTAGGATGAACCGAAGCTGTAATTATTATATTTTCGTCATTTTTTAAATTGCAAGCATTGGATTCACCGGCATGATCAAAAATTTTTATTTTCATATTATTTTCAAGAGATTTTAAGCTAAGGCTAACAAATTCTGGCAAAAGAAAGAATGTGTACCCTCCAACCGAGCTTCGCAAGGTAGAGCGTTTGAAACGCCATCTTCTTTTGTTCTTCGTCCTGGAAATTTTCAACATAATATGCACTTGTTTCCATTAGTTTTTGTTCATTTAATATAGTTGTGAGATTATAGATCAATATGGCAACCGCATTTTTCTTCTAAAGATGAGTACAAATAATTATTTTGGAAGTCAATATATGTATCTATCTCAGGCTCGTTTAATGCGGAAACCTGTCATAATACTAAATAATTTCCTCCGGCCACAAGCAGATTTCTATATTGCAATTGACAGACAAAGGATAGTAACTCAGTATGGTGATACGATAAACCATGTGACCATTCAATTTTCTTTGTTTAAAGCGCTATAGGATTACGAAGAAAGTCTAACATTTGTTCTTCTTATTTCCCACTATTACTTTAAGTTTACGATATTTGAATTTGTACACATTCGCTGCACAACTGCCCATGCTGAAATAAATAAGCCATGCCTATTGATTATTGCAAATTATTTTCAAGGGCTTATTTACAAAGCAAAGACGGAAAGAAAACGACATTTCCGTTTTCTATGACTCCGTGATGGCTTGTTTTGGTTCTGAACTTCGGACAACCATTCCAACAAAATTTTAGTCACAAAGGCATTTTAACATGCGAGTCTTTCGCATTACCCAGTGATCTTTCCCCATTCATGTGCAAATTCAAAATCACGGGACATGCTCCATTATTTAAATTCCGGAAAGAAAACTAGGCTTAATCAAGCACTTTAGTCTTTGTTCAAAATAACGAATAAATGAAACGGCATTTTTAATTCCATTTTTTATCAAAACCCCGTACTAAATAACAGACAACAGAGATATGTCTATCTTATTTGACATAATATGACAAAACCGATATAAAAATAAAAAAAACGCCCAGCAGACTCTTTGTCAGCTTCTTGAACTATCGTGGTCAATAAAGCACAACACTAAATTAAAGATCATATGTCACATAAGCTTTCTTTGTTTCCCCTGTCGCGTGCAGAGGGGATTTGATTACGCATTTCCCAACGGCTGCTCCCACCGACTGCAAATCACTATGACAACGACAAAATAGTTTTCATATTTCACATGCTACATCGCTGGGTACATTTCCCTTAGGCCATGTGCCTCGCTTTCTTTGTCATCTCTTTTGCTCTCTCTCTCTCTCTCTCTCTCTCTCTCTCTCTCTCTCTCTCTCCCTCTCTAAGGCACTGCAATATTCCTGTGCATTCAACGAATGTTTACAATAATTAAACGTGACAGCAAACATTTTAGGTGATGCCTGTGTTGTCACACCATGTTCCCGCCAATCCATTTTACAACAGGTTGCAGCTCGAACTCTCCTGTATGCTTTTCGAATTACTTCCTTTGCAACATCCCAATAATGGATTGATTGATTGACAGGGCAATCTGGCGTTACATAAACGCTCGAATCTACGACCATAAGTAAAAATCACGAAAATAATATCACAAACATTCAGACACTGCGCAAATCCGTGCGTCTCATTGAAAATCTCACAAAGGAGCACTGCAGCTGAGTCCACCTCTGAACACGTGTCCTTCTACGTATGTTGTTTCATCTTTGTTTTAAAAGGAAGGAAACTGAAAATAGAAGAACCTCTGACACCTTTCCACGCGAATTATTAAATATAAATTATTTCATGTGGAATAAATAGTGAGAAATCGAGCATTTCTTTATATGCTCGCTGCCCGTGCCACGGATCTCCTTTATTAGAGCAGAGACGACCTACGCAACGTTCAGAGAAAGAACGCGCAGAGGGTCTAAAGTTCTGTGCAAAGGTTCATGTTAAGAGAAGTAAGATCGGACCTTAGTCATCAAGTGATGAATCAGCCGAAAAAGAGAGGCCGGATAAATTAACTTCGCTTGAGGAAATTACTGAAAGGTTTGGTATTCGTTTTAAGTGTATTTATTCTATTTTCAATGATATACAGTCCTTATAATTTTCATAACCTTAGAGTAAAACACATATATTTTGGCTCCCATGAATGAATTTACCCATAACTAGTATAGCGCACATTAGAGCAACAAATCCATGAGGAAATTGTCGAAGAATGCCAGCCCCTCTATCAGTGGTGAAGGATATTGGAAAAACAAAGGGAGGCGTTGACATACTGCTGGTGATGTTTCAGTGG